>NC_057794.1:267813275-268148381 GCF_018294505.1 Triticum aestivum
GGCGGCAGCTAGGCGCGGCGCGGGCGGCGGTGGCTAGGCGGCGGTGGTGTGGTGGGGTGTTGGGGGCGGGGTGGGGCGGCTTGGAGGAGGGGGCAAGTCGCGGCGGCGGAGAGGAGTCCGACTCGGACTCCTAGTCCGAGTCGGCGGCGGCGGCGGCCTGGCTCGACTGGGCTTTAGGCCCAGTCGGGCGCGGGAACCTCTTTTTTAAAAAAATAATTTTGCCGACCGAAATAAAATCCTAGAAAAATAAATAAAAATCTAAAAATGCCAAAATAAATTTTCACCGTCTAAATAAAATATTTAGAACGAGATGAACATTTTCTTGGCCCTAAAATGCAATTTTGAAAAACGTGCAATTTTTCTAATGCAAACAAAATTGCAATAAAATCCAAATAAAGCAATTATTTGATTTTAATATTTTTCCTCGAATATTTCAATTATCTTGGAGAAGTCATATTATCTCCTCTCATATATTTTAGTATGAAATATTTTTGGAGAGAAAATAACTAAAACCAAAAATCCTCGTTTCAAGATTTGATAAAGATCAAATTTGAAAACCGGGAGATCCCCAACTCTCTCCAAGGGTCCTTGAGTTGCTTAGGATTTTGAGGATCGCGAGACGAAATGCGAATAAGATATGATATGCATGGATGACTATGTATAACATTCCAAATTGAAAATTTGGGATGTTACAGACGGCTCTGCTGCTGTAACCTCACGCGCCCAATACTTGAGACGGCGGTGAGAGGTATGGAGAGAGGCGCCGCCATCGACGCACATGGCCTCTGTAGTCTTCTGGAACCCTTGCTCACCAGACTCGGCGTCTTCGCCGTGACCGTCGTCTTCTTGTTTCTTGTCGCGGCCTCGGGCGGGCCTCTCTTGCTGGTTGTCCTTGCCAGGGCAGCCTCTTTGGCCGCCACGCTTCTTGCCGGATCCCTCAACACCGCCCTGGTCCTTCTCCTTGTCCTTCCTTTCATACTCAGCCTTTTTCTTCTTAGCAAGCAGCTCGACTTGTCGGCAGTTCTGGAGGTCGTGGCCCTTGGTGCGGTGGATCTTGTAGTATTGCTTGCCGGAGCTTCCTGACTTGTCGGTAGCCGCCAGGGCCCAGCAGGCGGCGCACCCGGCAATCTCCTTGTCGAGGGCGTCTGCCTTGACATTCTTGTCGGCACCGGTATCATTAGATCCCTCAATGGCAAGCATAGCCTTGCCTTTGTGTTTCCTGTTGCGACGCCGGCTCACCTTCGTCGGGGTGGCAGCGTCTTCATCAGTAGAGTCGGTTTTCGCGCCGGCGTCTTCGCCGGGGTAGTTCCTTCCCTCTTCAGCCCGGGCGCACCTATCAGCCAGAACGTAGAGCTCGGCCACATCTTTAACCTTGGTCATCGCCAGCTCCTCGCGCATCTTGCGATTGCGTACGTTCTGGTGGAACGCGCTAATCAGAGCGGCGGGCTGAACATCGGGTATGTCGTACTGCACCCGGCTGAATCTCTGGATGTACTTGCGCAGGGGCTCCCCTTCCTTCTAGGGAATGATATGCAGATCACTGGCCTGGCCATGAGCTTGGTGGCCTCCTGTGAGGGCGCCAACGAACTCATGGCACAGATCTGACCAGGAAGAAATGGAATCTACCGGCAAGTGCATCAACCAAGACATCACATTGGGCTTGAGCGCCAGCGGGAAATAGTTGGCAAGCACCTTGTCGTGGCGAGCCCCAGCGGCCTGCATCGCGATGGTGTAGATGCTGAGGAACTCGGACGGATGGGTCTTGCCGGTGTACTTCTCGCCGACGTCGGGCTTGAACGTGCGGTCGGACGGCCACTAGAACTGCCTCAGCTCACGGGTAAAAGCCGGGCAGCCCACCTTGTAAGGTAGGCCGCCGGGGCCCCCCGATGCCGGGTGGTCCATAGCGGGTCCCGCCCGCTTGTCCGACTGGCGGCGTGTTTCGCGCCGGCGCTCGATGATGGTTCGAGCGTCTTTGTGAGCTCGCTCCCGAAGGACCTGGCACTGGTCGCGGAGGGTCCGTGGGTCGGATGACGCTATGGAGATGTTGTCACAAGCGTCATTGCGATGGGCCGACGCCCGCGGCGGCCGATGAGGAGGAGGAGAGTGCACCGTGGCCGCAGCTCCCCCGGTTCTCCAAGCGCCAGCATGTAGTGGCTCGACGGAGCGCCGGCCCGAGGGCCCCGCTGGTCGCGGGTTGTCTTTGTTTGCGACGGCGACGAGGCTCCGGATGGTGGCCCTTCACTCGTCGAGCTTCTCCACGGCAGGAGGGAAGTTGAGGAGCAGCTGTGCGCGTGCCAAAGCTTCCGCTAGTGTGGGCGGCGGCGACAGCTGCGTGGATCGCGACACGCTTCGACTTCTAACTACATTAGAAGGAGCTCCATCACGACCCAGCGGCTGCGCGCCATTTTTGCCAGTGCTTCGGCGAGCATGCTAAACCCCCTCGTCTTGTTGATGACGCACATGGCTCTTCCCACGGCGGTGCCCAGGGTCACCATCATGGTGACACTGCTAGGCGCACACACTATGGGAAGAACGCACGGTGGTCGCTGGTGTAGGTGTCCTGGAGGTCGCCGCGCCGCCCGGAGTCGGCACAACGACGCCCCTGGGGGGCCCCGCGCTGCCTGCGGGGGCCCCAGCTCCGTCTTTTGATCCGGCAACGTGTAGCCGGTCGTCTGGCGCGCGAACGACGCCGCTCGCGAGGCTTCGACTGCCTGGGCGATGCTGGTGCTCACGGGCCGCGGCCCAGGTCCTGTCTGCGACCAGTCCGCTGCTCGTCCGCACCGGCACGGGCCGTTCGGGTCCCAACGAACCGACCAACATGGCCATCTTCGTCTTAGGGGCCATGGCGACGAAGAACTACTAGGCTAACTACTAGACCAGATTCTCACAATTGCGCCCCCTACCTGGCACGCCAAAGGATGTCGGGGTTAAGAACGATACCTATGGGATCACAGGAATCCCTACTACGGTTGTCGGGGCGCAGGGTTGCGAGGAGAGCAGGGCTAGTAGACAGCACAAGGATCATTTACCCAGGTTTGGGCCGCAAGGATGCGTAAAACCCTAGTCCTACTTTGGTGGGTGTATTTCTGAGAGTTTTTGAGCTCTTGAACTAGCTGTCGTCAGCGTGTAGTTCCAAAGAGCCGAATCCCTCTCCTGGTCGCCTCAGGCCTCCTTTTATAGGAAAAAGGGGTTGCCACAGTGGCACACAGGAGGTGGAAAGGCCTACAGTGGCACGAGGTTATCCCTCGTATTACAGGACAAGGTGCATTTAATGCATCGCTTAGGTGTCCTCTTGCTTTATCGGGGACGGGGGTGAGGCCCGTCCTGTCTGTAGCCGCTCCTCCTCGCTTCGACACGCGCCTCAGCCAGGGATGTGTGCAGTGCCATGTAGGCAGGCAGGCAGCTGTATTGGCATGGTGGTGGAGCGTTCACGAAGTTCTGCATGCCGCCACGCAGGCGCTTGATGAGTTGGTCTAGGAGCTGCATGTTTCCATGCAGGTGCGCGCCCAGCTGGTTGGGCTAGCAGCTGCATGTGAATGACGGTGAAAGCTTGGTTTATGTGGGCTTGGCGGTGGCCTTGCTGGTGCCTTTGGCGAGGGCCTGGCCGGGTGGCCCGGCAGGGGCCTTGCCGTGGCGTGTTATCGTCCCCGGCAAGGATCTTGCCGGTGGTTTGGTGGCCTTCCTCGGCAAGGATCTTGCCGAGAATCGTTGTCTTCTAATCTGATGCCGAATATGTCTTCACAAAGATCTTCATGCTACCATAGGGGTGCCTTCCCGAGCCCTGGCCCCATGCTGATAATGGCACTGGGGGTCATGGGCTCAAGGGTGGCTCGCTCTGTTGGTGCGGGGCGAGCTGCCCCGGCAAGAGTCTTGCCGGGGCCGCTGAGGCCACCCGGCAAGGGTCTTCCTGGGGGAACTTGCTTCGTCCCTCTGCTCTTTGTGGTCTTGGCCTTGGCGTTGCTTTGATCGTCTTGGGCTTCGATCTTACTTTGGCTCACCTCCCTCGTTCTGCTTGGTGTGGTCGTGGGCGCGACTCAGACTGCCCGTGCACAGGAAAAGGGGTACAAAGATGCACCCCTATTTTTGTACACCGACAATGACCCACAAGTATAGGGGGTCAATCTTAGTCCTTTTGATAAGTAAGAATGTCGAACCCAATGAGGAGCAGAAGGAAATGACAAGTGGTTTTCAGCAAGGAATTCTCTGCAAGCACTGAAATTATAAGTAACAAGTAGCTTGATAGCAAGATATTTGTAAAGAGAAAGTAATGGTAATGCAAAATAATAGCCAGCAAGGTAGACCAATCCTTTCGTGGCAAAGGACATGCCAAAATGGTCTCTTATGATAAGCAAAGTGTTCTTGAGGGTACATGGGAATTTCATCTAGTCACTTTCATCATGTTGGTCTGATTCGTGTTCGCTACTTTGATAATTTGATATGTGGGTGGACCGGTGCTTAGGTGTTGTTCTTACTTGAACAAACCTCCTACTTATGATTAACCCCCTCGCAAGCATGTGCAACTACGAGAAAAGTATTATGATAAAAATCTAAACATAGCATTAAACTTTTGGATCCAAATCGGTCTCTTGCAAAGTAGCACATAAACTAGGGTTTAAACTTCTATCACTCTAGCAACCCATCATCTAATAACTACTCCACAATGCATTCGCTTAGGCCCAAATATGGTGAAGTGTCATGTAGTCGACATTCGCATGACACCACTAAGGGAATCACAACATACATATCATCAAAATGTCGAACACATATCAAGTTCACATGATTACTTGCAACAAGATTTCCCCCGTGACCTCAAGAACAAAAGTAACTACTCACAAATGATAATCATGCTCAAGATCAGAGGGGTATCAAATAGCATAATGGATCTGAACATATAACCCTTCACCAAATAAACCATATAATAATCAACTACAAGATGTAATCAACACTACTAGTCACCCACAAGCATCAATCTAAGGTTCCGGTACAAAGATTGAACACAAGAGATGAACTAGGGTTTGAGACGAGATGGTGTTGTTGAATATGTTGATGGAGATTGCCCTCCCCGAGATGGGAGAGTTGTTGGTGATGATGACGACGATTTCCCCCTTGGCAGAATCGCTCCACCGGAGGGCAAAAGTGCTCCTGCCCAAGTTCCTCCTCGAGACGGTGGCACTTCGTCCCGAAAGTCCTTTCCTTATTTATTTTTCTAGGTCAAAATGACTTATATACCAGAAGAGGGGCACCTGAGGTGGGCCGTTGGAGGGCACAACCCACCAGGGCGCACCTTGGGGGGGGGGGCTGACGCGCCCAGGTGGGTTGTGCCCATGTGGTGGGCCTCCTTCGATAGTTATTTGTTCGAGTATTTTTTATATATTGCAAAATAATTCTCTGTAAATTTTCAGGTCATTTGGAGATGTGCAGAATAGGTAACTCTAATGTAGCTTTTCCAGGTCCAGAATTCCAGCTGCCGGCATTCTCGCCCTTTGTGTGAACCTTGCATATTATGAGAGAAAAGGCATTAGAATTACTGCAGAACTCATTATTATGCATACAAACATAGTAAATAATAGTAGGTAAACATGATGCAAAATGGTCGTATCAGTGAACCAATGTTGTTGTACCTCTCAGCAACTAACCATGTGGGGATCATCGCCACCGGCCATGTGAACATGCATGAGTAAATCCTCAATCCATAAGAGAGGGTACATTGTTTTGTCATATTGCTTAATATTTATGGGCTCAACCCCTTCGGGGAACTAATGTCGCATTACCTCGCCTATTAAGCACATGGGATGGGCAGCTCCTTGCACCCTGGTGGTAGCATGATGAACATCATATGTGGTTACATTTTGGTCGCGTGTATGATTGTGTATATCATCGTTTTTGGCTAACCAAGATATGTACCCCGCCTATCTAGCAGGTGGGTGTTCCCTAGATTTGTAAATTGACCGAGGTGGAGCCGTTGTCCGTGGATGCAGCTTATTCCTCATATCAGGTTTCTTCAGGGGCCATGGTGGATCTATTCCGCCTTGGAGCCAAGGAGCTTTTCGGAGGTTCTTCTTTCCGTGGGATGGCCTATCTCAGCCCCAAGGTGGTTGGTTGAGCTATTCGGCCAATTTGCACTTAGATATCATGTTGTTTCACCACCCTCACTCAACTCTGGATGAAATTTCCTTTGGGGGTAAATTTTGTTGGCCCCGGTTTTCCCAAACTTTTCCTCAACATCCTGCTCGGCCCTGAGAAACTCGACCCATCTATCATTTAGCTCGTCCTATTTAGATTTAAGCTATTGGGTCTTTTGCTTGATGCACTTGGCCATGCTATCCAGTTACCCGCGAAAAGTTTTGAGCTAAGGCGCCTCGAGGGGCTCCTCGATAACATCAAATTCATCAAGACCGAGGCTTCTATCCTCCTCGGATTCTAGATAATTATCGACATCCTCGGGGTCGTCATCATCCCTGTTGATCATATCATTGTCACTGTTGTTGTTTCCAGCGCGAGCATCATTGCCAGTGTTCTGGTTGTCAGCGCCATTTTGAGCAGCGTCATTATCGGCAGTGTCACCATTTGTAGTGCCACCGTTGCTTGCCTCGCCATTGCGAGTGCCTCCATTACGGGGGCCTCTACATTAACGCTTGGGTGGTTTTTTGCTGCCCCCTCCGTCCTTGGGGGTACCCACCTGAAGGAAATATGCCCTAGAGGCAATAATAAAGTTATTATTTATTTCCTTATAATCATGATAAATGTTTATTATTCATGCTAAAATTGTATTTACCGGAAACATAATACATGTGTGAATACATAGACAAACAGAGTGTCACTAGTATGCCTCTACTTGACTAGCTCGTTAATCAAAGATGGTTATGTTTCCTAACCATGAACAATGAGTTGTTATTTGATTAACGAGGTCACATCATTAGTAGAATGATCTGATTGACATGACCCATTCCATTAGCTTAGCACCTGATCGTTTAGTATGTTGCTATTGCTTTCTTCATGACTTATACATGTTCCTATGACTATGAGATTATGCAACTCCCGTTTACCGGAGGAACACTTTGGGTACTACCAAACGTCACAACGTAAATGGGTGATTAGAAAGGAGTACTACAGGTGTCTCCAATGGTCGATGTTGGGTTGGCGTATTTCGAGATTAGGATTTGTCACTCCGATTGTCGGAGAGGTATCTCTGGGCCCTCTCGGTAATACACATCACATAAGCCTTGCAAGCATTACAACTAATATGTTAGTTGTGAGATGATGTATTACGGAACGAGTAAAGAGACTTGCCGGTAACGAGATTGAACTAGGTATTGGATACCGACGATCGAATCTCGGGCAAGTAACATACCGATGACAAAGGGAACAACGTATGTTGTTATGCGGTCTGACCGATAAAGATCTTCGTAGAATATGTAGGAGCCAATATGGGCATCCAGGTCCCGCTATTGGTTATTGACCAGAGACATGTCTCGGTCATGTCTACATTGTTCTCGAACCCGTAGGGTCCGCACGCTTAAGGTTACGATGACAGTTATATTATGAGTTTATGCATTTTGATGTACCGAAGGTTGTTCGGAGTCCCGGATGTGATCACGGACATGACGAGGAGTCTCGAAATGGTCGAGACGTAAAGATTGATATATTGGAAGCCTATGTTTGGACATCGTAAGTGTTCCGGGTGAAATCGGGATTTTACCGGGTTACCGGGAGGTTACCGGAACCCCTCGGGAGCCATATGGGCCATCATGGGCCTTAGTGGAAAGGAGAAAGGGGCAGCCCAAGGTGGCTGCGCCTCTTTCCCCTCCCCTAGTCCTATTAGGACTAGGAGAAGGTGGCCGGCCCCCCTCTCTCCCTTCCCCTCCGAGGAATCCTAGTTGGACTAGGATTGGGGGGAGGAATCCTACTCCCAGAGGGAGTAGGACTCTCCTGCGCCTCCCTCTTTGGCCGGCGAGCCTCCCCTCCTCTCCTCCTTTATATACGGAGGCAGGGGCACCTCTAAACACACAAGTTGACACAAGTTGATCCACGTGATCGATTCCTTAGCCGTGTGCGGTGCCCCCTGCCACCATATTCCTCGATAATACTGTAGCGGAGTTTAGGCGAAGCCCTGCTGCTGTAGTTCATCAAGATCGTCACCACGCCGTCGTGCTGACGAAACTCTTCCCCGACACTTTGCTGGATCGGAGTCCGGGGATCGTCATCGAGCTGAACGTGTGCTCGAACTCGGAGGTGCCGTAGTTTCGGTGCTTGATCGGTTGGATCGTGAAGACGTACGACTACTTC
The DNA here is from genome assembly GCF_018294505.1 of Triticum aestivum. Taxonomy (NCBI): domain Eukaryota; kingdom Viridiplantae; phylum Streptophyta; class Magnoliopsida; order Poales; family Poaceae; genus Triticum; species Triticum aestivum. Next base: position 267,821,562 of record NC_057794.1, read on the forward strand.
CTCTACGTCGTGTCATCGCTTCCGCAGTCGGTCTGCGTTGGGTACGTAGACAACACTCTCCTCTCGTTGCTATGCATCACATGATCCTGTGTGCGCGTAGGAAAATTTTTGAAATTACTACGAAACCTAACAAGAACATCCTAAAATACCTGAAAAGGACTAAGGATATGTTTCTCGTATATGGAGGTGACAAAGAGCTCACCGTAAAAGGTTACGTTGATGCAAGCTTTGACACTGATCCGGACGATTCTAAATCGCAAACCGGATACGTGTTTACATTAAACGGTGGAGCTGTCAGTTGGTGCAGTTCTAAACAAAGCGTTGTAGCGGGATCTACATGTGAAGCGGAATACATAGCTGCTTCGGAAGCAGCAAATGAAGGAGTCTGGATGAAGGAGTTCATATCCGATCTAGGTGTCATACCTAGTGCATCGGGTCCAATGAAAATCTTTTGTGACAATACTGGTGCAATTGCCTTGGCAAAGGAATCCAGATTTCACAAAAGGACCAAACACATCAAGAGACGCTTCAACTCCATCCGGGATCTAGTCCAGGTGGGAGACATAGAGATTTGCAAGATACATACGGATCTGAATGTTGTAGACCCGTTGACTAAGCCTCTTCCACGAGCAAAACATGATCAGCACCAAAGCTCCATGGGTGTTAGAATCATTACAGTGTAATCTAGATTATTGACTCTAGTGCAAGTGGGAGACTGAAGGAAATATGCCCTAGAGGCAATAATAAAGTTATTATTTATTTCCTTATATCATGATAAATGTTTATTATTCATGCTAGAATTGTATTAACCGGAAACATAATACATGTGTGAATACATAGACAAACAGAGTGTCACTAGTATGCCTCTATTTGACTAGCTCGTTAATCAAAGATGGTTATGTTTCCTGACCATGAACAATGAGTTGTTATTTGATTAACGAGGTCACATCATTAGTTGAATGATCTGATTGACATGACCCATTCCATTAGCTTAGCACCTGATCGTTTAGTATGTTGCTATTGCTTTCTTCATGACTTATACATGTTCCTATGACTATGAGATTATGCAACTCCCGTTTGCCGGAGGAACACTTTGGGTACTACCAAACGTCACAACGTAAATGGGTGATTATAAAGGAGTACTACAGGTGTCTCCAATGGTCGATGTTGGGTTGGCGTATTTCGAGATTAGGATTTGTCACTCCGATTGTCGGAGAGGTATCTCTGGGCCCTCTCGGTAATACACATCACATAAGCCTTGCAAGCATTACAACTAATATGTTAGTTGTGAGATGATGTATTACAGAACGAGTAAAGAGACTTGCCGGTAACGAGATTGAACTAGGTATTGGATACCGACGATCGAATCTCGGGCAAGTAACATACCGATGACAAAGGGAACAACGTATGTTGTTATGCGGTCTGATCGATAAAGATCTTCGTAGAATATGTAGGAGCCAATATGGGCATCCAGGTCCCGCTATTGGTTATTGACCAGAGACGTGTCTCGGTCATGTCTACATTGTTCTCGAACCCGTAGGGTCCGCACGCTTAAGGTTACGATGATAGTTATATTATGAGTTTATGCATTTTGATGTACCGAAGGATTTTCGGAGTCCCGGATGTGATCACGGACATGACGAGGAGTCTTGAAATGGTCGAGACGTAAAGATTGATATATTGGAAGCCTATATTTGGATATCGGAAGTGTTCCGGGTGAAATCGGGATTTTACCGGGTTACCGGGAGGTTACCGGAACCCCCCGGGAGCCATATGGGCCTTCATGGGCCTTAGTGGAAAGGAGAAAGGGGCAGCCCAAGGTGGCTGCGCCTCTTCCCCCTCCCCTAGTCCTATTAGGACTAGGAGAAGGTGGCCGGCCCCCCTCTCTCCCTTCCCCTCCGAGGAATCCTAGTTGGACTAGGATTGGAGGGGGAATCCTACTCCCAGTGGGAGTAGGACTCTCCTGCGCCTCCCCCCTTGGCCGGCCAGCCTCCCCTCCTCTCCTCCTTTATATACGGAGGAAGGGGCACCTCTAAACACACAAGTTGACACAAGTTGATCCACGTGATCGATTCCTTAGCCGTGTGCGGTGCCCCCTGCCACTATATTCCTCGATAATACTGTAGCGGAGTTTAGGCGAAGCCCTGCTGCTGTAGTTCATCAAGATCGTCACCACGCCGTCGTGCTGACGAAACTCTTCCCCGACACTTTGCTGGATCGGAGTCCGGGGATCGTCATCGAGCTGAACGTGTGCTCGAACTCGGAGGTGCCGTAGTTTCGGTGCTTGATCGGTTGGATCGTGAAGACGTACGACTACTTCCTCTACGTCGTGTCATCGCTTCCGCAGTCGGTCTGCGTTGGGTACGTAGACAACACTCTCCTCTCGTTGCTATGCATCACATGATCCTGTGTGCGCGTAGGAAATTTTTTGAAATTACTACGAAACCCAACAGTGGCATCCGAGCCTAGGTTAATGATGTTGATGTTATATGCACGAGTAGAACACAACTGAGTTGTGGACGATACAAGTCATACTGCCTACCAGCATGTCATATTTTGGTTCGGCGGTATTGTTGGACGAGACGACCCGGACCAACCTTACGCGTACGCTTACGCGAGACCGGTTCCCTCGACGTGCTTTGCACAGAGATGGCTTGCGGGCGACTGCCTCTCCAACTTTAGTTGAACCAAGTATGACTACGCCCGGTCCTTGAGAAGATTAAAACGGAGTCTATTTGACAAACTATCGTTGTGGTTTTGATGCGTAGGTGAGATTGGTTCTTACTTAAGCCCGTAGCAGCCACGTAAAACATGCAACAACAAAGTAGAGGACGTCTAACTTGTTTTTGCAGGGCATGTTGTGATGTGATATGGTCAAGGCATGATGCTGAATTTTATTGTATGAGATGATCATGTTTTGTAACCAAGTTATCGGCAACTGGCAGGAGCCATATGGTTGTCGCTTTATTGTATGCAATGCAATCGCGATGTAATGCTTTACTTTATTACTAAACGGTAGTGATAGTCGTGAAAGCACAAAGATTGGCGAGACGACAACGATGCTACGATGGAGATCAAGGTGTCGCGCCGGTGACGATGGTGATCATGACGGTGCTTCGGAGATGGAGATCACAAGCACAAGATGATGATGGCCATATCATATCACTTATATTGATTGCATGTGATGTTTATCTTTTTATGCATCTTATCTTGCTTTGATTGACGGTAGCATTATAAGATGATCTCTCACTAAATTATCAAGAAGTGTTCTCCCTGAGTATGCACCGTTGCGAAAGTTCTTCGTGCTGAGACACCACGTGATGATCGGGTGTGATAGGCTCTACGTTCAAATACAACGGGTGCAAAACAGTTGCGCACGCAGAATACTCAGGTTAAACTTGACGAGCCTAGCATATGCAGATATGGCCTCGGAACACGGAGACCGAAAGGTCGAGCGTGAATCATATAGTAGATATGATCAACATAAAGATGTTCACCGATGAAACTACTCCATCTCACGTGATGATCGGACATGGTTTAGTTGATTTGGATCACGTGATCACTTAGAGGATTAGAGGGATGTCTATCTAAGTGGGAGTTCTTTAGTAATATGATTAATTGAACTTAAAATTTATCATGAACTTAGTCCCTAAAAGTATCTTGCTTGTTTATGTTGATTGTAGATAGATGGCTCGTGCTGTTGTTCCGTTGAATTTTAATGCGTTCCTTGAGAAAGCAAAGTTGAAAGATGATGGTAGCAATTACACGGACTGGGTCCGTAACTTGAGGATTATCCTCATTGCTGCACAGAAGAATTACGTCCTGGAAGCACCGCTGGGTGCCAGGCCTGCTGCTGGAGCAACGCCAGATGTTATGAACGTCTGGCAGAGCAAAGCTGATGACTACTCGATAGTTCAGTGTGCCATGCTTTACGGCTTAGAATCGGGACTTCAACGATGTTTTGAACGTCATGGAGCATATGAGATGTTCCAGGAGTTGAAGTTGATATTTCAAGCAAATGCCCGGATTGAGAGATATGAAGTCTCCAATAAGTTCTATAGCTGCAAGATGGAGGAGAACAGTTCTGTCAGTGAGCATATACTCAAAATGTCTGGGTATAATAATCACTTGATTCAATTGGGAGTTAATCTTCTGGATGATTGCGTCATTGACAGAATTCTCCAATCACTACCACCAAGCTACAAGAGCTTCGTGATGAACTATAATATGCAAGGGATGAACAAGACTATTCCCGAGCTCTTCGCAATGCTGAAAGCTGCGGAGGTAGAAATCAAGAAGGAGCATCAAGTGTTGATGGTTAACAAGACCACTAGTTTCAAGAAAAAGGGCAAAGGGAAGAAAAAGGGGAACTTCAAAAAGAACGGCAAGCAAGTTGCTGCTCAAGAGAAGAAACCCAAGTCTGGACCTAAACCTGAAACTGAGTGCTTCTACTGCAAGCAGACTGGTCACTGGAAGCGGAACTGCCCCAAGTATTTGGCGGATAAGAAGGATGGCAAGGTGAACAAAGGTATATGTGATATACATGTTATTGATGTGTACCTTACCAATGCTCGCAGTAGCACCTGGGTATTTGATACTGGTTCTGTTGCTAATATTTGCAACTCGAAACAGGGGCTACGGATTAAGCGAAGATTGGCTAAGGACGAGGTGACGATGCGCGTGGGAAACGGTTCCAAAGTCGATGTGATCGCAGTCGGCACGCTACCTCTACATCTACCTTCGGGATTAATATTAGACCTAAATAATTGTTATTTGGTGCCAGCGTTGAGCATGAACATTATATCTGGATCTTGTTTAATGCGAGACGGTTATTCATTTAAATCAGAGAATAATGGTTGTTCTATTTATATGAGTAATATCTTTTATGGTCATGCACCCTTGAAGAGTGGTCTATTCTTACTAAATCTCGATAGTAGTAATACACATATTCATAATGTTGAAACCAAAAGATGCAGAGTTGATAATGAAAGTGCAACTTATTTGTGGCACTGTCGTTTAGGTCATATCGGTATAAAGCGCATGAAGAAACTCCATGCTGATGGACTTTTGGAACCACTTGATTATGAATCACTTGATACTTGCGAACCGTGCCTCTTGGGCAAGATGACTAAAACACCGTTCTCCGGTACTATGGGGAGAGCAACAGATTTATTGGAAATCATACATACCGATGTATGTGGCCCGATGAATATTGAGGCTCGTGGCGGATATCGTTATTTTCTCACCTTCACAGATGATTTAAGCAGATATGGGTATATTTACTTAATGAAACATAAGTCTGAAACATTTGAAAAGTTCAAAGAATTTCAGAGTGAAGTTGAAAATCATCGTAACAAGAAAATAAAATTTCTACGATCTGATCGTGGAGGAGAATATTTGAGTTACGAGTTTGGTGTACATTTGAAAAACTGTGGAATAGTTTCGCAACTCACGCCACCCGGAACACCACAGCGTAATGGTGTGTCCGAACGTCGTAATCGTACTTTACTAGATATGGTGCGATCTATGATGTCTCTTACTGATTTACCACTATCATTTTGGGGATATGCTTTAGAGACGGCCGCATTCACATTAAATAGGGCACCATCAAAATCCGTTGAGACGACGCCTTATGAACTGTGGTTTGGCAAGAAACCAAAGTTGTCGTTTCTTAAAGTTTGGGGCTGCGATGCTTATGTAAAGAAAACTTCAACCTGATAAGCTCGAACCTAAATCGGAGAAATGTGTCTTCATAGGATACCCAAAGGAAACTATTGGGTACACCTTCTATCACAGATCCGAAGGCAAAACATTCGTTGCTAAGAATGGATCATTTCTAGAGAAGGAGTTTCTCTCGAAAGAAGTGAGTGGGAGGAAAGTAGAACTTGACGAGGTAACTGTACCTGCTCCCTTACTGGAAAGTAGTTCATCACAGAAAACTGTTTCAGTGACACCTACACCAGTTAGTGAGGAAGCCAATGATAATGATCATGAAACTTCAGATCAAGATACTACTGAACTTCGTAGATCAACCAGAGTAAGATCCGCACCAGAGTGGTACGGTAATCCTGTTCTGGAGGTCATGCTACTAGATCATGATGAACCTACGAACTATGAAGAAGCGATGGTGAGCCCAGATTCCGCAAAGTGGCTAGAAGCCATGAAATCTGAGATGGGATCCATGTATGAGAACAAAGTATGGACTTTGGTTGACTTGCCCGATGATCGGCAAGCGATTGAGAATAAATGGATCTTTAAGAAGAAGACTGACGCTGATGGTAATGTTACTGTCTACAAAGCTCGGCTTGTCGCAAAAGGTTTTCGGCAAGTTCAAGGAATTGACTACGATGAGACCTTCTCACCCGTAGCGATGCTTAAGTCCGTCCGAATCATGTTAGCAATTGCCGCATTTTATGATTATGAAATTTGGCAAATGGATGTCAAAACTGCATTCCTGAATGGATTTCTGGAAGAAGAGTTGTATATGATGCAACCAGAAGGTTTTGTCGATCCAAAAGGAGCTAACAAAGTGTGCAAGCTCCAGCGATCCATTTATGGACTGGTGCAAGCCTCTCGGAGTTGGAATAAACGTTTTGATAGTGTGATCAAAGCATTTGGTTTTATACAGACTTTCGGAGAAGCCTGTATTTACAAGAAAGTGAGTGGGAGCTCTGTAGCATTTCTGATATTATATGTGGATGACATATTACTGATTGGAAATGATATAGAATTTCTGGATAGCATAAAGGGATACTTGAATAAAAGTTTTTAAATGAAAGACCTCGGTGAAGCTGCTTACATATTAGGCATTAAGATCTATAGAGACAGATCAAGACGCTTAATTGGACTTTCACAGAGCACATACCTTGACAAAATTTTGAAGAAATTCAAAATGGATCAAGCAAAGAAAGGGTTCTTGCCTGTGTTACAAGGTGTGAAATTGAGTAAGACTCAAAGCCCGACCACTGCAGAAGATAGAGAGAATATGAAAGATGTTCCCTATGCATCAGCCATAGGCTCTATCATGTATGCAATGCTGTGTACCAGACCTGATGTGTGCCTTGCTATAAGTTTAGCAGGGAGGTACCAAAGTAATCCAGGAATGGGTCACTGGACAGCGGTCAAGAACATCCTGAAATACCTGAAAAGGACTAAGGATATGTTTCTCGTATATGGAAGTGACAAAGAGCTCATCGTAAAAGGTTACGTTGATGCAAGCTTTGACACTGATCCGGACGATTCTAAATCGCAAACCGGATACGTGTTTACATTAAACGGTGGAGCTGTCAGTTGGTGCAATTCTAAACAAAGCGTCGTAGCGGGATCTACATGTGAAGCGGAATACATAGCTGCTTCGGAAGCAGCAAATGAAGGAGTCTGGATGAAGGAGTTCATATCCGATCTAGGTGTCATACCTAGTGCATCGGGTCCAATGAAAATCTTTTGTGACAATACTGGTGCAATTGCCTTGGCAAAGGAATCCAAATTTCACAAAAGGACCAAACACATCAAGAGACGCTTCAACTCCATCCGGGATTTAGTCCAGGTGGGAGACATAGAGATTTGCAAGATACATACGGATCTGAATGTTGCAGACCCGTTGACTAAGCCTCTTCCACGAGCAAAACATGATCAGCACCAAAGCTCCATGGGTGTTAGATTCATTACAGTATAATCTAGATTATTGGCTCTAGTGCAAGTGGGAGACTGAAGGAAATATGCCCTAGAGGCAATAATAAAGTTATTATTTATTTCCTTATAATCATGATAAATGTTTATTATTCATGCTAAAATTGTATTTACCGGAAACATAATACATGTGTGAATACATAGACAAACAGAGTGTCACTAGTATGCCTCTACTTGACTAGCTCGTTAATCAAAGATGGTTATGTTTCCTAACCATGAACAATGAGTTGTTATTTGATTAACGAGGTCACATCATTAGTAGAATGATCTGATTGACATGACCCATTCCATTAGCTTAGCACCTGATCGTTTAGTATGTTGCTATTGCTTTCTTCATGACTTATACATGTTCCTATGACTATGAGATTATGCAACTCCCGTTTACCAGAGGAACACTTTGGGTACTACCAAACGTCACAACGTAAATGGGTGATTATAAAGGAGTACTACAGGTGTCTCCAATGGTCGATGTTGGGTTGGCGTATTTCGAGATTAGGATTTGTCACTCCGATTGTCGGAGAGGTATCTCTGGGCCCTCTCGGTAATACACATCACATAAGCCTTGCAAGCATTACAACTAATATGTTAGTTGTGAGATGATGTATTACAGAACGAGTAAAGAGACTTGCCGGTAACGAGATTGAACTAGGTATTGGATACCGACGATCGAATCTCGGGCAAGTAACATACCGATGACAAAGGGAACAACGTATGTTGTTATGCGGTCTGACCGATAAAGATCTTCGTAGAATATGTAGGAGCCAATATGGGCATCCAGGTCCCGCTATTGGTTATTGACCAGAGACGTGTCTCGGTCATGTCTACATTGTTCTCGAACCCGTAGGGTCCGCACGCTTAAGGTTACGATGACAGTTATATTATGAGTTTATGCATTTTGATGTACCGAAGGATTTTCGGAGTCCCGGATGTGATCACGGACATGACGAGGAGTCTCGAAATGGTCGAGACGTAAAGATTGATATATTGGAAGCCTATATTTGGATATCGGAAGTGTTCCGGGTGAAATCGGGATTTTACCGGGTTACCGGGAGGTTACCGGAACCCCCCGGGAGCCATATGGGCCTTCATGGGCCTTAGTGGAAAGGAGAAAGGGGCAGCCCAAGGTGGCTGCGCCTCTTCCCCCTCCCCTAGTCCTATTAGGACTAGGAGAAGGTGGCCGGCCCCCCTCTCTCCCTTCCCCTCCGAGGAATCCTAGTTGGACTAGGATTGGAGGGGGAATCCTACTCCCAGTGGGAGTAGGACTCTCCTGCGCCTCCCCCCCTTGGCCGGCCAGCCTCCCCTCCTCTCCTCCTTTATATACGGAGGCAGGGGCACCTCTAAACACACAAGTTGACACAAGTTGATCCACATGATCGATTCCTTAGCCGTGTGCGGTGCCCCCTGCCACTATATTCCTCGATAATACTGTAGCGGAGTTTAGGCGAAGCCCTGCTGCTGTAGTTCATCAAGATCGTCACCACGCCGTCGTGCTGACGAAACTCTTCCCCGACACTTTGCTGGATCGGAGTCCGGGGATCGTCATCGAGCTGAACGTGTGCTCGAACTCGGAGGTGCCGTAGTTTCGGTGCTTGATCGGTTGGATCGTGAAGACGTACGACTACTTCCTCTACGTCGTGTCATCGCTTCCGCAGTCGGTCTGCGTTGGGTACGTAGACAACACTCTCCTCTCGTTGCTATGCATCACATGATCCTGTGTGCGCGTAGGAAATTTTTTGAAATTACTACGAAACCCAACACCACCATGTAGACATCATAGGCGGAGTGTAACGCCCAAGATGCGGCTATATCTCCCACGTGTCGAGGCACGACTTAGAGGCATAACCGCATTTTGGTTTGTCGCGAGAAGGGTCATCCTCACATAATTCCATGTACAAAAACAAGGATAAATAAATAGTTGGCTTACAATCACCACGTCACACAAAGATCAAATGTATCATACATCATTCAGAGTACAAAAAAATTCCGACTACGGACGAATACAAATGAAAAGAAAACAACCCCAATTGCTAAATCCCGATCGTCCCAACTGGGCACCACTACTGATCATACGGAAATGAAACCTAGTAACGGCCAAGTGAAGGTAATATGCCCTAGAGGCAATATAAAGTTGTTATTTATATTTCCTTATATCATGATAAATGTTTATTGTTCATGCTAGAATTGTATCAAACCGAAAATTTAATACATGTGTGAATACATAGACAAACAGAGTGTCACTAGTTGGCCTCTACTTGACTAGCTCGTTGAATCAATGATGGTTATGTTTCCTAACCATAGACATGAGTTGTCATTTGATTAACGGGATCACATCATTAGAGAATGATGTAATTGACTTGACCCATTCCGTTAGCTTAGCACGATGCTTGTTTAGTTTGTTGCTATTGCTTTCTTCATGACTTATACATGTTCCTATGACTATGAGATTATGCAACTCCCGAGTACCAGAGGAACACTTTGTGTGCTACCAAATGTCACAACGTAACTGGGTGATTATAAAGGTTCTCTACAGGCGTCTCCGATGGTACTTGTTGAGTTGGCATAGATCGAGATTAGGATTTGTCACTCCGAGTGTCGGAGAGGTATCTCTGGGCCCTCTCGGTAATACACATCACTATAAGCCTTGCAAGCATTGTGATTAATGAGTTAGTTGCGATATGATGTATTACGGAATGAGTAAGGTAACGAGATTGAACTAGGTATGAGGATCCCGATGATCGAATCTCGGGCAAGTAACATGCCGATGACAAAGGGAACAACATATGTTGTTATATATGCAGTTTGACCGATAAAGATCTTCGTAGAATATGTAGGAACCAATATGAGCATCTAGGTTCTGCTATTGGTTATTGACCGGAGACGAGTCTCGGTCATGTATACGTAGTTCTCGAACCCGTAGGGTCCGCACGCTTAAAATTCGGTGACGATCGGTATTATGAGTTTATGTGTTTTGATGTACTGGAGGTAGTTCGGAGTCCCGCATGTGATCACGGACATGACGAGGAGTCCCTAAATGGTAGAGACATAAAGATTGATATATTGGATGGCTATATTCGGACACCGGAAGTGTTCCGGATGGTTTCGGAGAAAACCGGAGTGCCAGAGGGGTTACCGGAACCCCCCGGGGAAGTATTGGGCCTTAGTGGGCCTAGGGGGAGAGAGAGGGCTGCAGCCCAAGAGGTGGCGCGCCCCCTCCCATGAGGAGTCCGAATTGGACTAGGGGAGGGGGGAGCGGCCCCTCTTTCCCTCTCCCCTCCCTCTCTTTCGTTCCCCCTTCCCCCTTCCTAGTATGACTAGGAAAGGATGAATCCTACTCCTACTAGGAGGATTCCTCCTCTCCTTGGGGCGCACCAAGGCCAGCCGGCCTCCCCCCTTGCTCCTTTATATACGGGGGCAGGGGGCACCCAAAGACAGACAAGTTGATTGTTCCAAGACGTTTGCGGTGCCCCCCTCCACAATAATCCACCTCAATCATATCGTAGCGGTGCTTAGGTGAAGCCCTGCATCGGTCGCAACATCATCACCATCATCGCGCCGTCGTGCTGACGGAACTCTCCTGTGAAGCTCTGCTGGATCAGAGTTCATGGGACGTCATCGAGCTAAACGTGTGCTGAACTCGGAGGTGTCATGCGTTCGGTACTTGGATCAGTCGGATCGTGAAGATGTACGACTACATCAACCGCGTTCTCATAACGCTTCTGCTTACAGTTTACGAGGGTACTGGACGATACTCTCCCCTCTCGTTGCTATTGATCACCATGATCTTGCGTGTGCATAGGAATTTTTTCGAAATTACTACGTTCCCCAACAGTGGCATCCGAGCCAGGTTTATGCGTAGATGTTATAAGCACAAGTAGAACACAAAGGAGTTGTGGGCATGGGTATATACATATTGCTTGCCGTCACTAGTTGATTCTTGATTCAAAGACATTGTTGGATGAAGCGGCCCAGACCGACATTAGGCGTATGCTTACGCGAGACTGGTTCTACCGACGTGCTTCGCACACAGATGGCTAGTGGGTGTCTGTTTCTCCAGCTTTAGTTGAATCGGATTCAATGAACAGGGTTCTTTTTGAAGATAAAAAACAAATCACTATACCGCGTTGTGGTTTTTGATGCGTAGGTAAGAACGATTCTTGCTCAGCCCGTAGCAGCCACGTAAAACTTGCAACAACAAAGTAGAGGACGTCTAACTTGTTTTTGCAGGGCATGTTGTGATGTGATATGGTCAAGACATGATGCTAAATTTTATTATATGAGTTGATCATATTTTGTAACACAATTATCGGCAACTGGCAGGAGCCATATGGTTGTCGCTTTATTGTATGAAATGCAATCGCCTTGTAATTGCTTCACTTTATCACTAAGCGGTAGCGATAGTCGTCGAGGCAATAGTTGGCGTGACGACAATGATGCTTCAATGGAGATCAAGGTGTCAAGCCGGTGACGATGGTGATCATGACGGTGCTTTGGGGATGGAGATCACAGGCACAAGATGATGATGGCCATATCATATCACTTAGATTGATTGCATGTGATGTTTATCTTTTATGCATCTTATTTTGCTTAGATCGACGGTACCACTATAAGATGACCTCTCACTAAATTTCAAGTTAGTTCTCCCTAAGTATGCATCGTTGCGGAAGTTTGTTGTGCCGAGACACCACGTGATGATCGGGTGTGATAAGCTCTACGTTCACATACAACGGGTGGAAGCCAGTTTTACACACGCAGAATAATGCTACCTCTTGAGCACTGCGTTGGTTTTCCCTTGAAGAGAAAAGGGTGATGCAGCAAAGTAGCGTAAGTATTTCCCTCAGTTTTTGAGAACCAAGATATCAATCCAGTAGGAGGCCACATGCAAGTCCCTCGTACCTTCACAAACAAATAAGAACCTCACAACCAACGCGATAAAGGGGTTGTCAAGCCCTTCACGGTCACTTACGAGAGTGAGATCTGCTAAAGATAATAATATTAAGATAAATATTTTTGGTATTTTTATGATATAGATTGAAAGTAAAGATTGCAAAATAAAATAGATTGGAAACTTATATGATGGAAAATAGACCCGGAGGCCATAGGTTTCACTAGTGGTTTCTCTCAAGATAGCATAAGTATTACGGTGGGTGAAAAAATTACTGTCGAGCAATTGATAGAAAAGCGAATAAATATGAGAATGTCTAGGCATGATCATGTATATAGGCATCATGTCTGTGACAAGTAGACCGACTCCTGCCTGCATCTACTACTATTACTCCACACATCGATCGCTAGCCAGCATGCATCTAGAGTATTAAGTTCATAAGAATAGAGTAACGCATTAGGTAAGATGACATGATGTAGAGGGATAAACTCAGGCAATATGATATAAACCCCATCTTTTTATCCTCGATGGCAACAATACAATACATGTTGTTTCCCTTTCTGTCACTGGGATCGAGCACTGCAAGATTGAACCCAAAGCTAAGCACTTCTCCCATTGCAAGAAATATCAATCTAGTAGGCCAAACCAAACTGATAATTCGAAAAGACTTGCAACGATAACCAATCATGCATAAAAGTTTTCAGAGAAGAATCAAATATTGTTCATAGATAGACTTGATCATAAACCCACAATTCATCGGATCTCAACAAACACACCACAAGAAGATTTACATTGAATAGATCTCCAAGAAGATCGAGGAGAACTTTGTATTGAGATTCAAAGAGAGAGAAGAAGCCATCTAGCTAATAACTATGGACCCGGAGGTCTGAAGTAAACTACTCACACATCATCGGAGGGGCCATGGAGTTGATGTAGAGGCCCTCCATGATCGATGCCACCCCCGGCGGAGCTCCGGAAAAGTCCCCAAGATGGGATCTCTTGGGTACAGAAGGTTGCGGCGGTGGAAATAGGTTTTAGTAGTGCTCCTGGATGTTTTCAGGGTATATGAGTATATATAGGAGGAAGAAGTAGGTCGGTTGAGCCATGAGGGGCCCACGAGGGTGGAGGGCGCGCCCCCTTGCCTCGTGGACTCCTCGTCCGTTTCTTGACATCCACTCCAAGTCCTCTGGATCACGTTTTTTCCAAAAATCGCGTTCCCGAAGGTTTCATTCTGTTTGGTTTCCGTTTGATATTCCTTTTCTGCGAAACACTGAAATAGGCAAAAAAGCAGCAATTTGCACTGGGCCTTGGGTTAATAGGTTAGTCCCAAAAATAATATAAAAGTGTAAAATAAAGCCCATTAACATCCAAAACAGATAATATAATAGCATTGGACAATCAAAAATTATAGATACATTGGAGACGTATCAAGCATCCCCAAGCTTAATTCCTGCTCATCCTCGAGTTGGTAAATGATAAAAACAGAATTTTTGATGTGGATAGGTACCTAACATATTTCTCAATGTAATTCTATTTATTGTGGCATGAATATTCAGCTCCGAAAGATTCAAGAAAAAAGTTTAATATTGACATAAAAATAATAATATTCAATATTTTGGTCATGCTCCATTTAATACTAAGCAATTATGTCTTCTCAAAATAACATGGCAAAAGAATGTTCATCCCTACAAAATCATATAGTTTGGTCATGCTCCATTTTCGTCACACAAGAATGCTCTCATCATGCACAACCCCGATGACAAGCCAAGCAATTGTTTCACACTTTAGTAATCTCAAACTTTTTTCAACTTTCACACAATACACGAGCGTGAGCCATGGATATAGCACTATGGGTGGAATAGAATAATGATAGGGGGTTATGTGGAGAAGACAAAAAAGGAGAAAGTCTCACATTGACGAGGGTAATAAATGGGCTAGGGAGATGCCCATCAATTGATGTCAATGCAAGGAGTAGGAATTGCCATGCAACAGATGCACTAGAGCTATAAATGTATGAAAGCTCAACAAAAGAAACTAAGTGGGTGCGCATCCAACTTGCTTGCTCATGAAGACCAAGGGCATTTGAGGAGGCCCATTGTTGGAATATACAAGCCAATTTCTATAATGAAAAATTCCCACTTAGTATATGAAAGTGACAAAACAAGAGACTCTCTATCATAAAGTTCATTGTGCTACTTAAGCACAAGTGTGGAAAAAAAGGATAGTAGCATTGCCCCTTTTTATTTTTTTGGGCCTTTCTTTTTTCTTTTTTTGGCCTTTCTCTTTTTTTATTTGGGACAATGCTCTATTAATGATGATCATCACACTTCTATTTATTTACAACTCGATACTAGAACAAAGTATGACTCTATATGAATGCGTCCGGCGGTGTACCGGGAAGGGCAATGAATCAAGAGTGACATGTATGAAAAATTATGAACGGTGGCTTTACCACAAATATGATGTCAACTACATGATCATGCAAGGCAATATGACAATGATGATGTGTGTCATGATAAATGGAACGGTGGAAAGTTGCATGGCAATATATCTCGAAATGGCTATGGAAATGCCATAATAGGTAGGTATGGTGGATGTTTTGAGGAAGATATAAGGAGGTTTATGTGTGACAGAGTGTATCATATCATGGGGTTTGGATGCACCGGCGAAGTTTGCACCAACTCTCAAGGTGAGAAAGGGCAATGCACGGTACCGAAGAGGCTAGCAATGATGGAAGGGTGAGAGTGCGTATAATCCATGGACTCAACATTAGTCATAAAGAACTCACATACTTATTGCAAAAATCTACAAGTCATCAAAAACCAAGCAGTACACGCATGCTTCTAGGGGTATAGATTGGTAGGAAAATACCATCGCTCGTCCCCGACCGCCACTCATAAGGAAGACAATCAAATAACACCTCATGTTTCAAATTTGTTACACAACGGTCACCATACGTGCATGCTACAGGACTTGCAAACTTCAACGCAAGTATTTCTCAAATTCACAACTACTCAACTAGCACACTCTAATATTACCACCTTTATATCTCAAAACAATTATCAAGTATCAAACTTCTCCTAGTACTCAATGCACCTTTTATGAAAGTTTTTATTATACCAATCTTGGATGCCTATCATATTAGGACTAAATTCATAACCAAAGAAAATTACCATGTTGTTATAAGGGACTCTCAAAATAATATAAGTGAAGCATGAGAGATCAATAATTTCTATAAAATAAAACCACCACCGTGCTCTAAAAGATATAAGTGAAGCAATAGAGCAAAAATTATCTAGCTCAAAAGGTATAAGTGAAGCACATAGAGTATTCTAATAAATTCCAATTCATGTGTGTCTCTCCCAAAAGATGTGTACAGCAAGGATGATTGTGGTAAACTAAAAATCAAAGACTCAAATCATACAAGACGCTCCAAGCAAAACACATATCATGTGGTGAATAAAAATATAGCGCCAAGTAAAGTTACCGATGGACGAAGACGAAAGAGGGGATGCCTTCCGGGGCATACCCAAGCTTAGGCTTTTGGTTGTCCTTGAATTTTACCTTGGGGAGCCTTGGGCATCCCCTATCTTAGGCTCTTGCCTCTCCTTGTTCCATAATCCATCAAATCTTTACCCAAAACTTGAGAACTTCACAACACAAAACTTAAAAGAAAATCTCATGAACTCCGTTAGTAAAAGAAAACAAATCACCACTTCAAGGTACTGTAATGAACTCATTATTTATTTATATTGGTGTTAAACCTACTATACTCCAACTTTTGTATGGTTCATAAACTCTATTACTAGCCATATATTCATCAAAATAAGCAAACAACACACGAAAAAACAGAATCTGTCAAAAACAGAATAGTCTGTAGTAATCTGTAGGTTTCGAATACTTATGGAACCCCAAAAATTATAAAATAAATTTCTGGACGTGAGGAATTTATCTATTAATCATATTCAAAAAAATTAACTAAATAGCACTCTCCAGTAAAAAATTGCAGCAAATATCGTGAGCGCTAAAGTTTCTGTTTTTTACAGCAAGATCACAAAGGCTTTCCCCAAGTCTTCCCAAAGGTTCTACTTGGCACAAACACTAATTAAAAGCATAAAACTACATCTAAACAGAGTCTAGATGAATTATTTATTACTAAACAGAACCCAAAATTAAGAAATAAAAATAAAATTGGGTTGCCTCCCAACAAGCGCTATCGTTTAACGCCCCTAGCTAGGCATAAAAGCAAGGATAGATCTAGGTATTATCATCTTTGGTATGCAATCCATAAGTGGCCCTCATAACAGATTCATAAGGTAATTAAATTTTCTTTCTTGGAAAGTGTTCCATGCCCTCCCTTAACGGAAATTGGAATCTAGTATTCCCTTCTTTCATATCAATAATTGCACCAATCGTTCTAAGGAAAGTTCTACCAAGAATAATAGGACATGAAGGATTGCAATCAATATCAAGAACAATGAAATATACAGGCACATAATTCCTATTTGCAACAATAAGAACATCATTAATTCTTCCCATAGGTTTCTTAATGGTGGAATCCATAAGATGCAAGTTTAAAGAACAATCATCAAATTCATAGAAACCTAGCAAATCACACAAAGTTTTAGGAATCATGGAAACACTAGCACCTAAATCACATAAAGCAAAGCATTCATGATCTTTAATTTTAATTTTAGTAGTAGGTTCCCACTCATCATAAAGTTTTCTTGGGATAGAAACTTCCAATTCAAGCTTTTCTTCATAAGATTGCATTAAAGCATCAACGATATGTTTAGTAAAAGCTTTATTTTGACTATAAGCATGCGAAGAATTTAATGCAGATTGCAACAAGGAAATACAATATATCAAATAGAAATTATCATAATTAAATTCCTTGAAATCCAAGATAGTGGGTTCATTGCTATGTAAAGTTTTGACCTCTCCAATCCCACTTTTATCAATTTTTGCATCAAGATCTAAAAACTCCGAATCATTGGGATGCCTTCTAACTAAAGTTGACTCATCTCCAGTCCAATTATTATCAACATTCATATTGCAAAACAAAGATTTAATAGGGGACACATCAGTAACTTTTAGATCTTCATCATATTATCATGGAAACTAGAAGAACACGCTTTTACAAAGCAATCTTTTTTAGCACGCATCCTAGCGGTTCTTTCTTTGCACTCATCAATGGAAATTCGCATAGCTTTGAGAGACTCATTGATATCATGCTTAGGTGGAATAGATTTACGTTTCAAAGAATCAACATCAAGAGAAATCCTATCTACATTCCTAGCCAACTCATCGATCTTAGACAATTTTTCTTCAATCAAAGCATTGAAACTCTTTTGCGAACTAATGAATTCTTTAATATTAGATTCAAAATCAGAGGGCATCTTATTATAACTTTCATAAGAAATCTTGTAGGAATTACCATAATTATTAGAGGAATTACTAGGGAACGGCCTAGGATTAAAATTACCTCTATACGCGTTATTACCAAAATTGTTCCTACCAACAAAATTCACATCCATAGATTCATTATTATTCTCAATCCAAGTAGACAAAGGCATATCATTAGGATCAGAAGAAACACTCTTATTAGCAAACAATTTCATAAGCTCATCCATCTTTCCACTCAAAACATTGATTTCTTCTATAGCATGCACCTTTTTATTAGTAGATCTTTCAGTATGCCATTGAGAATAATTAACCATAATATTATCTAGGAGTTTAGTAGCTTCTTCTAAAGTGATTTACATAAAAGTGCCTCCCGCGGCCGAATCTAAAAGATTCCTAGAAGCAAAGTTCAATCCAGTATAAATTTTTTGTATAATCATCCAAAGATTCAAACCATGTGTAGGGTAATTACATATCATTAATTTCATCCTCTCCCAAGCTTGTGCAACACATTCATGATCAAGTTGTTTAAAATTCACAATATCGTTTCTAAGAGTGATGATCTTAGCGGGAGGAAAATACTTATAAAAGCATCTTTGCATTTATTCCATGAATCGATACTATTTTTAGGCAAAGACGAAAACCAAGTTTTAGCACGATCTCTAAGAGAAAACAGGAAAGGCTTCAGTTTAACAATATCATTATCCACATCTTTCTTCTTTTGCATATCACACAAATCAACAAAGTTGTTTAGATGGGTAGCGGCATCTTTACTAGGAAGGCCGGAAAACGGATCTTTCATGACAAGATTCAGCAAGGCAACATTAATTTCACAAGATTCAGCATCGGTAAGAGGAGCAATTGGAGTGCTAATAAAATCATTATTGTTGGTATTGGAAAATCACACAATTTAGTATTATCTTTAGCCATCATGACAAGCAAGCAATCCAACACACAAGCAAACAAGAACCAAGCAAAAAGAGGCGAACTGGAGAAGAAAAGGGGAACAGAAAAAGAGGGCGAATAAAACGGCAAGGGTGAAGTGGGGGAGAGGAAAACGAGAGGAAAATGGAAAATAATGTAATGCGAGGGATAAGAGTTTGTGATGGGTACTTGGTAAGTCTTGACTTGTGCGTAGACTCCCCGGCAACGGCGCCAGAAATCCTTCTTGCTACCTCTGGAGCACTGCGTTGGTTTTCCCTTGAAGAGGAAAGGGTGATGCAGCAAAGTAGCGTAAGTATTTCCCTCAGTTTTTGAGAACCAAGGTATCAATCCAGTAGGAGGCCACACGCAAGTCCCTTGTACCTTCACAAAAAAATAAGAACCTCGCAACCAACGCGATGAAGGGGTTGTCAAGCCCTTCACGGTCACTTACGAGAGTGAGATCTGATAGAGATAATAATAATATGATAAATATTTTTGGTATTTTCATGATATAGATTGAAAGTAAAGATTGCAAAATAAAATAGATTGGAAACTTATATGATGGAAAATAGACACGGGGGGCATAGGTTTCACTAGTGGCTTCTCTCAAGATAGCATAAGTATTACGGTGGGTGAAAAAATTACTGTCGAGCAATTCATAGAAAAGCGAATAATTATGAGAATATCTAGGCATGATTATGTATAGGCATCACATCCGTGGCAAGTAGACCGACTCCTGCCTGCATCTACTACTATTAATCCACACATAGACCGCTATCCAGCATGCATCTAGAGTATTAAGTTCATAAGAACAGAGTAACCCATTAGGTAAGATGACATGATGTAGAGGGATAAACTCAGGCAATATGATATAAACCCCATCTTTTTATCCTCGATGGCAACAATACAATACGTGTTGTTTCCCTTTCTGTCACTGGGATCGAGCACCGCAAGATTGAACCCAAAGCTAAGCACTTCTCCCATTGCAAGAAAGATCAATCTAGTAGGCCAAACCAAACCAATAATTCGAAGAGACTTGCAAAGATAACCAATCATGCATAAAAGATTTCAGAGAAGAATGAAATATTGTTCATAGATAGAGTTGATCATAAACCCACAATTCATCGAATCTCGACAAACACACCGCAAAAAGAGTTACATCGAATAGATCTCCAAGAAGATCGAGGAGAACTTTCTATTGAGATTCAAAGAGAGAGAAGAAGCCATCTAGCTAATTACTATGGACTTGAAGGTCTGAAGTAAACTACTCACATATCATCGGAGGGGCCATGGAGTTGATGTAGAGGCCCTCCATGATCCATGCCCCCTCTGGCGGAGCTCCAGAAAAGGCCCCAAGATGGGATCTCTTGGGTACAGAAGGTTGCGGCGGTGGAAATAGGTTTTCATGGTGCTCCTGGATGTTTTAAGGGTATATGCGTATATATATGAGGAAGAAGTAGGTCGGTTGAGCCATGAGGGGCCCACGAGGGGGGAGGGCGCGCCTAGGGGGGTAGGCGCGCCCCCTGCCTCGTGGACTCCTCGTTCATTTCTTGACGTCCACTCCAAGTCCTCTAGATCACGTTTGTTCCAAAAATCACGTTCCCGAAGGTTTCATTCTGTTTGGATTTCGTTTGATATTCCTTTTCTGCGAAACACTGAAATAGGCAAAAAAACAGCAATTTTCACTGGTCTTGGGTTTATAGGTTAGTCCCAAAAATAATATAAAAGTGTAAAATAAAGCCCATTAACATCCAAAATAGATAATATAATAGCATGGAACAATCAAAAATTATAGATATGTTGGAGACGTAATAAATACTCGGGTTAAACTTGATGAGCCTAGCATATGTAGATATGGCCTCGGAACACTAGAGACCAAAAGGTCGAGCGTGAATCATATAGTAGATATGATCAACATGGTGATGTTCACCATTGAAAACTACTCCATATCATGTGATGATAGGACATGGTTTAGTTGATATGGATCACGTGATCACTTAGATGATTAGAGGGATGTCTGCCTAAGTGGGGGTTCTTAAGTAATATGATTAATTGAACTTTAATTTATCATGAACTTAGTACCTGATAGTATTTTGCATGTATATGTTGTTGTATATAGATGGCCCGTGATGTTGTTCCGTTGAATTTTAATGTGTTCCTTGAGAAAGCAAAGTTGAAAGATGATGGTAGCAATTACACAGACTGGGTTCATGACTTGAGGATTATCCTCATTGCTGCATAGAAGAATTACGTCCTAGAAGCACCGCTAGGTGACAAACCCGCTGTAGGAGCAACGCCAGATGTTTTGAACGCCTGGCAGAGCAAAGCTGATGACTACTCGATAGTTCAGTGTGCCACGCTTTACGGCCTAGAACCGGGACTTCAACGACATTTTTAACATCATGGAGAGCATATGAGATGTTCCAGGAGTTGAAGTTCATATTTCAAGCAAATGCCCAGATTGAGAGATATGAAGTCTTGATACGTCTCCAACGTATCTATAATTTTTGATTGCTCCATGCTATATTATCTACTGTTTTGGACATTATTGGACTTTATTATCCACTTTTATATTACTTTTGGGAGTAACCTATTAACCGGCGGCCCAGCCCAGAATTGTTGTTTTTTGCCTATTTTAGGGTTTCGAAGAAAAGGAATATCAAACGGAGTCCAAACGGAACGAAACCTTCAGGAACGTGATTTTCTCAACAAACGTGATCCAGGAGACTTGGACCCTGCATCAAGAAACAAAGGAGGAGGCCATGAGGTAGGGGCACGCCTACCCCCCCCCCCCAGGAGCGCCCTCCACCCTCGTGGGCCCCTTGTTGCTCCACCGACGTACTCCTTCCTCCTATATATACCTATGTACCCCCAAATGATCAGATACGGAGCCAAAAACCTAATTCCACCGCAGCAACTTTCTGTATCCACGGGATCCCATCTTGGGGCCTCTTCCGGAGCTCCGCCGGAGGGGGTATCCATCATGGAGGGCTTCTACATCAACACCATAGCCTCTCTGATGAAGTGTGAGTAGTTTACCTCAGACCTTCGGGTCCATAGTTATTAGCTAGATGGTTTCTTCTCTCTTTTTGGATCTCAATACAAATTTCTCCCCCTCTCTTGTGGAGATCTATTCGATGTAATCTTCTTTTTTGCGGTGTGTTTGTTGAGACGGATGAATTGTGGGTTTATGATCAAGATTATCTATGAACAATATTTGATTCTTCTCTGAATTCTTTTATGTATGATTGGTTATCTTTGCAAGTCTCTTCGAATTATCAGTTTTGTTTGGCCTACTAGATTGATCTTTCTTGCAATGGGAGAAGTGCTTAGCTTTGGGTTCAATCTTGGGGTGTCATTTCCTAGTGACAGTAGGGGCATCAAGGCACGTATTGTATTGTTGCCATCGAGGATAACAAGATGGTTTTTTATCATATTGCATGAATTTATCCTTCTACATCATGTCATCTTGCTTAAGGCGTTACTCTGTTTCCATAAACTTAATACTCTATATACATGCTGGATAGCGGTCGATGAGTGGAGTAATAGTAGTAGATGCAGGCAGGAGTCGGTCTACTTGGCTGAGACATGATGCCTATATACATGATCATACCTAGATACTCTCATAACTATGATCAATTCTGTAAATTGCTCAACAGTAATTCGTTCACCCACCGTATAATACTTATGCTCTTGAGAGAAGCCACTAGTGAAACATATGGCCCCCGGGTCTATCTTCCTCATATTAATCTACCTATAATTATTTACTTACTTTGCTTTTATTTTACTTTGGATCTTTATCACAAAATTACCAAAAAATTACCTTATCATATCTATCAGATCTCACTCTCATGAGTGACCGAGAAGGGATTGACAACCCCTTATCGCGTTGGTTGCGAGGAGTTATTTGTTTTGTGCAGGTACGAGGGACTTGCGTGTAGCCTCCTACTGGATTGATACCTTGGTTCTCAAAAACTGATGGAAATACTTACGCTACTTTGCTGCATCATCCTTTCCTCTTCAAGGAAATCCAACGCAGTGCTCAAGAGGTAGCAAGAAGATTTCTAGCGCCGTTGCCGGGGAGTCTATGCAAAAGTCAACATACCAAGTACCCATCACATACCCTTATCTCTTGCATTACATTATTTGCCATTTGCCTCTCGTTTTCCTCTCCCCCACTTCGCCCTTGCCGTTTTATTCGCCCTCTCTCTCTATCCTCCCTCTCTTTCTCTATTTGCCTCTTTTTGCCCGCTTGCCTTTTGTTTGCTTGTGTGTTGGATTGCTTGTTTGTCACGATGGCTCAAAATAACACTAAATTGTGTGACTTTACCAATACCAACAACAATGATTTTATTAGCACCCCTATTGCCCCTTCTACCGATGCTGAATCTTGTGAAATTAATGCTGCTTTGCTGAATCATGTCATGAAAGATCCGTTTTCCGGCCTTCCGAGTGAAGATGCCGCTACCCATCTAAATAGCTTTGTTGATTTGTGTGATATGCAAAAGAAGAAAGATGTGTACAATGATATTTTTAAATTGATGCTATTTCCTTTTTCGCTCAGAGATCATGCTAAAGCTTGGTTTTCATCTTTGCCTAAAAATAGTATTGATTCGTGGAACAAGTGCAAAGATGCTTTTATCTCTAAGTATTTTCCTCCTACTAAGATCATCTCTCTTAGAAACGATATTATGAATTTTAAGCAACTTGATCATGAACATGTTGCACAAGCTTGGGAGAGGATGAAATTAATGATACGTAATTGACATACTCATGGTTTGAATTTGTGGATGATTATAGAAAACTTTTATGCCAGATTGAATTTTGCTTCTAGAAATCTTTTAGATTCGGCCGCGAGAGGAACTTTTATGGAAATCACTTTAGGAGAAGCTACTAAACTCCTAGATAGTATTATGGTTAATTATTCTCAATGGCATACTGAAAGATCTTCTAATAAAAAAGTGCATGCGATAGAAGAAATTAACGTTTTGAGTGGAAAGATGGATGAACTTATGAAATTATTTTCTAATAAAAGTGTTTCTTCTGATCCTAATGATATGCCTTTGTCTACTTTGATTGAGAATAATAATGAATCTTTAGACGTGAATTTTGTTGGTAGGAATAATTTTGGTAACAACGCGTATAGAGGAAACTTTAATCCTAGGCCTCATCCTCGTAATTCCTCAAATAATTATGGTACTTCCTACAAAAATTCTTATGAAAATTTTAATAAGATACCCTCTGATTTTGAATCTAACATTAAAGAATTTATTACTTCACAAAAGAATTTCAATGCTTTGATTGAAGAAAAAATGCTTAAGATTGATGATTTGGCTAGGAATGTTGAAAGAATTTCTCTTGATGTTGATTCTATAAAGCTTAGATCTATTCCTCCTAAGCATGATATCAATGAGTCTCTCAAATCCATGATAATTTCCATTGATGAGTGCAAAGAAAGAACCGCTAGGATGCGTGCTAAGAAAGATGCCTTTATAAGAGCGTGTTCTTCTAGTTCCTATGAAAATAAAGATGAAGATCTAAAAGTTATTGATGTGTCCCCCATTAAATCTTTGTTTTGCAATATGAATCTTGATAATGATGGGACTGATTATGATCCACCTTTACCTAGAAGGCGTTCCAAAAATTCGGAGTTTTTAGATCTTGATGTTAAATTTGATGAAAGTGGAATTGAAGAAATTAAAACCCTAGATACTAATAAACCCACTATTATGGATTTCAAGGAATTTAATTATGAAAATTTCTCTTTGATTGGTTGTGTTTCCTTGTTGCAATCCATGCTAAATACTCCTCATGCTTATAGTCAAAATAAAGCATTTACTAAACATATCGTTGATGCCTTGATGCAATCTTATGAAGAAAAACTTGAGTTGGAAGTTTCTATCCCTAGAAAACTTTATGATGAGTGGGAACCAACTATAAAAATTAAATATAAATATCATGAGTTCTATGCTTTGTGTGATTTTGGTGCTAGTGTTTCCATGATTCCAAAGACTTTGTGTGATTTGTTAGGTTTCCATGATTTTGATGATTGTTCTTTAAACTTGCACCTTGCAGATTCCACTATCAAGAAACCTATGGGAAGAATCAATGATGTTATTATTGTTGCAAATAGGAATTATGTGCCCGTAGATTTTATTGTTCTTGACATAGATTGCAATCCTTCATGTCCTATTATTCGTGGTAGACCTTTCCTTAGAACGATTGTTGCAATTATTGATATGAAGGAAGGAAATATTAGATTCCAATTTCCGTTAAGGAAAGGAATGGAACACTTACCTAGAAAGAAAATCAAATTACCTTATGAATCTATTATGAGAGCCACTTATGGATTGCCTACCAAAGATGGAAATACCTAGATCTACCCTTGCTTTTTATGCCTAGCTAGGGGCGTTAAACGATAGCGCTTGTTGGGAGGAAACCCAATTTTATTTTTATTCCTTGCTTTTTGCTCCTGTTTAGTAATAAATAATTTATCTAGCCTCTGTTTTGGTTGTGTTTTTTGTGTTTAATTAGTGTTTGTGCCAAGTAGAACCGTTGGGAAGACTTGGGGAAAGTCTTGCTATCTTGCTGTAAAAAACAGAAACTTTAGCGCTCACGAGAACTGCTGTCATTTATATTTGAAGATGATTAATAGATAAATTCCTCACGTCCATAAATTTATTTTAGAATTTAGGGGGTTCCAGATCTTGCGCTAGCTACAGATTACTACATATTGTTCTGTTTTTGACAGATTCTGTTTTTCGTGTGTTGTTTGCTTATTTTGATGAATCTATGGCTAGTAAATTGGTTTATAAACCATATAGAAATTGGAATACATTAGGTTTATCACCAATATAAATAAACAATGAGTTCATTACAGTACCTTGAAGTGGTCTTTTTTTTTCTTTCGCTACGGAGCTCACGAGATTTTCTACTTTGAGTTTAGTGTTGTGAACTTTTCAAGTTTTGGGGTAAAGATTTGATGGATTATGGAACAAGGAGTGGCAAGAGCCTAAGCTTGGGGATGCCCAAGGCATCCCCAATATAATCTAAGGACACCTAAAAGCCAAAGCTTGGGGATGCCCCGGAAGGCATCCCCTCTTTCGTCTACTTCTATCGGTAACTTTACTTGGAGCTATATTTTTATTCACCATAGGATATGTGTTTTGCTTGGAGCGTCTTGTATGATTTGAGTCTTTGCTTATTAGTTTACCACAATCATCCTTGCTGTACACACCTTTTTAGAGAGCCATACATGACTTGGAATTTGTTAGAATATTCTATGTGCTTCACTTATATCTTTTGAGTTATCTAATTTTGCTCTAGTACTTCACTTATATTTTTTAGAGCACGGTGGTGGATTTGTTTTATAGAAACTATTGATCTATCATGCTTCACTTAGATTATTTTTAGAGTCTTAAATAGCATGGTAATTCACTTAAATAATCATAATATGCTTGGTATGCAAGAATAGTAAAAACTCCCTTATGAGTGTGTTGAATACTATGAGAAGTTTGATGCTTGATAATTGTTTTGAGATATGAAGATGGTGATATTAAAGTTGTGCTAGTAGACTAGTTGTGAATTTGAGAAATACTTGTGTTAAAGTTTGTTATTCCCGTAGCATGCATGTATGGTGAACCATTATGTGATGAAGTCGGAGCATGATTTATTTTTTGATTGTCTTCCTTATGAGTGGCGGTCGGGGACGAGCGATGGTCTTTTCCTACCAATCTATCCCCCTAGGAGCATGTGTGTAATACTTTGCTTTGATGACTTGTAGATTTTTGCAATAAGTATATGAGTTCTTTATGACTAATGTTGAGTCCATGGATTATACGCACTCTTCTTCCTTCCACCTTTGCTAGCCTCTCTAATACCGCGCACCTTTTGCCGGTATCATACACCCACCATATACCTTCCGCAAAATAGCCACCATACCTACCTATTATGGCATTTCCATAGCCATTCAGAGATATATTGCCATGAAACTTTCCACCGTTCCGTTTATTATGACACGCTCCATCATTGTCATATTGCTTAGCATGATCATGTAGTTGACATCGTATTTGTGGCAAAGCCACCATTCATAATTCTTTCATACATGTCACTCATGAGTCATTGCACATCCCGGTACACCGCCGGAGGCATTCATATAGAGTTGTATCTTGTTCTAAGTATTGAGTTGTAATTCTCGAGTTGTAAGTAAATAAAAGTGTGATGATCATCATTATTATATCATTGTCCCAGTGAGGAAAGGATGATGGAGACTATGATTCCCCCATAAGTCGGGATGAGACTCCGGACGAAAATAAATAAATAAATAAAAGAGGCCAAAGAAGCCCAAACAAAAAAATGAGAGAAAAAGAGAGAAGGGGCAATGCTACTATCCTTTTACCACACTTGTGCTTCAAATTAGCACCATGATCTTCATGATAGAGAGTCTCCTATGTTATCACTTTCATATACTAGTGGGAATTTTACATTATAGAACTTGGCTGGTATATTCCAATGATGGGCTTCCTCAAAATGCCCTAGGTCTTCGTGAGCAAGCGAGTTGGATGCACACCCACTAGTTTCTTTTGTTGAGCTTTCATACACTTAGCTCTAGTGCATCTGTTGCATGGAAATCCCTACTCACTCACATTGATATCTATTGATGGGCATCTCCATAGCCCGTTGATACGCCTAGTTGATGTGAGACTATCTTCTCCCTTTTTGTCTTCTCCACAACCACCATTCTATTCCACCTATAGTGCTATATTCATAGCTCACGCTCATGTATTGCGAGAAGATTGAAAAAGTTTGAGAATGTGAAATGTATGAAACAATTGCTTGGCTTGTCATCGGGGTTGTGCATGATTTAAATATTTTGTGTGGTGAAGATAGAGCATAGCCAGACTATATGATTTTGTAGGGATAACTTTCTTTGGCCATGTTATTTTGAGAAGACATGATTGCTTTGTTAGTATGCTTGAAGTATTATTATTTTTATGTCAATATGAACTTTTATCTTGAATCTTTTGGATCTGAATATTCATACCACAATTAAGAAGAATTACATTAAAATTATGCCAAGTAGCGTTCCACATCAAAAATTATCTTTTTATCATTTACCTACTCGAGGACGAGCAGGAATTAAGCTTGGGGATGCTTGATACGTCTCCAACGTATCTATAATTTTTGATTGCTCCATGCTATATTATCTACTGTTTTGGACATTATTGGGCTTTATTATCCACTTTTATATTACTTTTGGGACTAACCTATTAACCGAAGGCCCAGCCCAGAATTGTTGTTTTTTTTTGCCTATTTTAGGGTTTTGAAGAAAAGGAATATCAAACGGAGTCCAAACGGAATGAAACCTTCGGGAACGTGATTTTCTCAACAAACATGATCCAGGAGAGTTGGACCCTACGTCAAGAAACAAAGGAGGAGGCCACGAGGTAGGGGACGCGCCTACCCCCCAGGCGCGCCCTCCACCCTTGTGGGCCCCTTGTTGCTCCACCGACGTACTCCTTCCTACTATATATACCTACGTACCCCCAAACGATCAGATACGGAGCCAAAAACCTAATTCAACCGCCGCAACTTTCTGTATCCACGAGATCCCATCTTGGGGCCTGTTCCGGAGCTCCGCCGGAGGGGGTATCCATCACGGAGGACTTCTATGTCAACACCATAGCCTCTCCGATGAAGTGTGAGTAGTTTACCTCAGACCTTCGGGTCCATAGTTATTAGCTAGATGGCTTCTTCTCTCTTTTTGGATCTCAATACAAAGTTCTCCCCCTTTCTTGTGGAGATCTATTCGATGTAATCTTGTTTTTGCGGTGTGTTTGTTGAGACCGATGAATTGTGGGTTTATGATCAAGATTATCTATGAACAATATTTGAATCTTCTCTGAATTCTTTTATGTATGATTGGTTATCTTTTCAAGTCTGTTCGAATTATCAGTTTGGTTTGGCCTACTAGATTGATCTTTCTTGCAATGGGAGAAGTGCTTAGCTTTGGGTTCAATCTTGCGGTGTCCTTTCCTAGTGACAGTAGGGGCAGCAAGGCACGTATTGTATTGTTGCCATCAAGGATAACAAGATGGGGTTTTATCATATTGCATGAATTTATCCATCTACATCATGTCATCTTGCTTAAGGCGTTACTCTGTTTCCATGAACTTAATACTCTAGATGCAAGCTGGATAGCGGTCGATGAGTGGAGTAATAGTAGTAGATGCAGGCAGGAGTCGATCTACTTGTCTCGGACGTGATGCCTATATACATGATCATACCTAGATACTCTCATAAGTATGCTCAATTATGTCAATTGCTCAACAGTAATTCGTTCACCCACCGTAGAATACTTATGCTCTTAAGAGAAGCCACTAGTGAAACCTATGGCCCCCGGGTCTATCCTCATCATATTAATCTACCTGTACTTATTTATTTACTTTGCTTTTATTTTACTTTGCATCTTTATCAAAAAATTACCAAAAATATTACCTTATCATATCTATCAGATCTCACTCTCGTGAGTGGCCAAGAAGGGATTGACAACCTCTTATCGCGTTGGTTGCGAGGAGTTATTTGTTTTGTGCAGGTATGAGGGACTTGCGCGTAGCCTCCTACTAGATTGATACCTTGGTTCTCAAAAACTGAGGGAAATACTTACGCTACTTTGCTGCATCATCCTTTCCTCTTCAAGGAAATCCAATGCAGTGCTCAAGAGGTAGACAGTCTCCAATAAATTCTACAGCTGCAAGATGGAGGAGAATAGTTCTGTTAGTGAACATATACTCAGAATGTCTGGGTATCACAACCACTTGTCTCAACTGGGAGTTAATCTTCCTGTTGATAGTGTCATTGACAGAGTTCTTCAATCACTGTCACCAAGGTACAAGAGCTTCATGATGAACTATAATATGCAAGGGATGGATAAGTCGATTCCCGGGCTCTTCGCAATGCTAATGATTGCGGAGGTAGAAATCAAGAAGGAGCATCAAGTATTGATGGTTAACAAGACCACCAGTTTCAAGAAAAAGGGTAAAGGGAAGAAGGGGAACTTCAAGAAGAATGGCAAGCAAGTTGCTGCTCAAGTGAATAAGCCCAAGTCTGGACCTAAGCCTGAGACTGAGTGCTTCTACTACAAAGGGACTGGTCACTGGAAGCGGAACTGCCCCAAGTATTTGGCGGATAAGAAGGATGGCAAGGTGAACAAAGGTATATGTCATATACATGTTATTGATGTGTACCTTACTAATGCTCATAGTAGCACCTGGGTATATGATACTGGTTCTGTTGCTAATATTTGCAACTCGAAACAAGGGCTAGGATTAAGCGAAGATTGGCTAAGGACGAGGTGATGATGCGCGTGGGAAATGGTTCCAAAGTCGATGTGATTGCATTCGGCACGCTACCTCTACATCTACCTCCGGGATTAGTTTTAGACCTAAATAATTGTTATTTGGTGCCAGCGTTGAGCATGAACATTATATCTGGATCTTGTTTGATGCGAGACGGTTATTCACTTAAATTTGAGAATAATGGTTGTTCTATTTATATGAGTAATATCTTTTATGGTCATGCACCCTTGAAGAGTGGTCTATTTTTGATGAATCTCGATAGTGGTGATACACATATTCATAATATTGACCTAAAATATGTAGAGTTCATAATGATAGTGCAAATTATTTGTGGCATTGCCGTTTAGGTCATATTGATGTAAAGCGCATGAAGAAACTCCATTCTGTTGGACTTTTGGAATCACTTGATTATGAATCACTTGGTACTTGCGAACCATGCCTCATGGGAAAGATGACTAAAACGCCGTTCTCCGGAACTATGGAGCGAGCAACAGATTTGATGGAAATCATACATACTGACGTGTGTGGTCCGATGAATATTGAGGCTCGCGGCGGGTATCATTATTTTCTCACCTTCACAGATGATTTGAGCAGATATGGGTATATCTACTTGATGAAACATAAGTCTGAAACATGTGAAAAGTTCAAAGAATTTCAGAGTGAAGTGGAAAATCATCGTAACAAGAAAATAAAGTTTCTATGATCTGATCGTGGAGGAGAATATTTGAGTTACGAGATTTGTCTTCATTTGAAACAATGCGGAATAGTTTCGCAACTCACGCCCGGAACACCAAAGCGTAATGGTGTGTCTGAACGTCGTAATCGTACTTTACTAGATATGGTACGACCTATGATGTCTCTTACTGATTTACCGCTATCATTTTGGGGTTATGCTTTAGAGACGGCTGCATTCACGTTAAATGGGGCACCATCTAAATCAGTTGAGACGACGCCTTATGAAATGTGGTTTGGCAAGAAACCAAAGTTGTCGTTTCTTAAAGTTTGGGGTTGCGATGCTTATGTGAAAAAGCTTCAACCTGATAAGCTCGAACCCAAATCGGAGAAATGTGTCTTCATAGGATACCCAAAGGAGACTGTTGGGTACATCTTCTATCACAGATCCGAAGGCAAGACATTTGTTGCTAAGAATAGATCCTTTCTAGAGAAGGAGTTTCTCTCGAAAGAAGTGAGTGGGAGGAAAGTAGAACTTGATGAGGTAACTGTACCAGCTCCCTTATTGGAAAGTAGTTCATCACAGAAATCTGTTCATGTGACTCCTACACCAATTAGTGAGGAAGCTAATGATGAAAATCATGTAACTTCAGATCAAGTTACTACCGAACCTCTTAGGTCAACCAGAGTAAGATCCACACCAGAGTGGTACGGTGATCCTGTTACGGAGGTCATGTCACTTGACCATGACGAACCTACGAACTATGAGGAAGCGATGATGAGCCAAGATTCCGCAAAATGGCTTGAGGCCATGAAATCTGAGATGGGATCCATGTATAAGAACAAAGTGTGGACTTTGGTTGACTTTCCCAATGATTGGCCAGCCATCGAGAATAAATGGTAATGTTATTGTCTACAAAGCTCGACTTGTTGCAAAAGGTTTTGGACAAGTTCAAGGAGTTGACTACGATGAGACCTTCTCACCCGTAGCGATGCTTAAGTCCGTCTTAATCATGTTAGCAATTGCCACATTTTATGATTATGAAATTTGGCAAATGGATGTAAAGACTGCATTCCTGAATGGATTTCTGGAAGAAGAGTTGTATATGATGCAACATGAAGGTTTTATCGATCCAAAGGGTGCTAACAAAGTATGCAAGCTCCAGCGATCCATCTATGGACTGGTGCAAGCATCTCGGAGTTGGAATAAACATTTTGTTAGTGTGATCATAGCATATGGTTTTATACAGACTTTTGGAGAAACCTGTATTTACAACAAAGTGAGTGGGAGCTCTTTCGCATTTCTAATATTATATGTGGATGACATATTGCTGATTGGAAATGATATAGAATTTCTGGATAGCATAAAAGGATAGTTGAATAAGAGTTTTTCAATGAAAGACTGCTTATATATTAGGCATCAAAATCTATAGAGATAGATCAAGACGCTTAATTGGACTTTCACAAAGCACATACCTTGATAAAGTTTTGAAGAAGTTCAAAATGGATCAAGCAAAGAAAGTGTTCTTGCTGTGTTACAAGGTGTGAAGTTGAGTCGGACTCAATGCCCGACCACTGCAGAAGATAGAGAGAAAATGAAAGATGTTCCCTATGCTTCAGCCATAGGCTCTATCATGTATGCAATGCTGTGTACCAGACCTGATGTGTGCCTTGCTATTAGTTTAGCAGGGAGGTACCAAAGTAATCCAGGAGTGGACCACTGGACAGCGGTCAAGAACATCCTGAAATACCTGAAAAGGACTAAGGATATGTTTCTCGTCTATGGAGGTGACAAAGATATCGTCGTAAATGGTTACGTCGATGCAAGCTTTGACACTGATTCGGATGACTCCAAGTCACAAATTGGATACGTATTTTTATTGAAGGGTGGAGCTGTCAGTTGGTGCAGTTCTAAGCAAAGCGTTGTGGCGGGATCTACGTGTGAAGTGGAGTACATAGCTGCTTCGGAAGGAGAAAACGAAGGAGTCTGGATGAAGCAGTTCATATCCGATCTAGGTGTCATACCAAGTGCATCGGGTCCAATGAAAATCTTTTGTGACAATACTGGTGCAATTTCCTTGGCAAAGGAATCCAGATTTCACAAAAGAACCAAGGACATCAAGAGACGCTTCAATTCCATCCGCAATCAAGTCAAGGAAGGAGACATAGAGATTTGCAAGACACATATGGATCTGAATGTTGCAGACCCGTTGACTAAGCCTCTCTCACGCGCAAAACATGATCAGCACCAAGACTTCATGGGTGTTAGAATCATTACTATGTAATCTAGATTATTGACTCTAGTGCAAGTGGGAGACTGAAGGAAATATGCCCTAGAGGCAATAATAAAGTTGTTATTTTTATTTACTTATATCATGATAAATTTTTATTATTCATGCTAGAATTGTATTAAACTGGAAACTTAATACATGTGTGAATACGTAGACAAATAGAGTTTCACTAGTTTGCCTCTACTTGACTAGCTCGTTGAATCAATGATGGTTATGTTTCCTAACAATAGACATGAGTTTTCATTTGATTAACGGGATCACATCATTAGAGAATGATGTGATTGACTTGACCCATTCCGTTAGCTTAGCACGATGATCGTTTAGTTTGTTGCTATTGCTTTCTTCATGACTTATACATGTTCCTATGACTATGAGATTATGCAACTCCTGAGTACCGGAGGAACACTTTGTGTGCTACCAAATGTCACAACGTAACTAGGTGATTATAAAGGTGCTCTACAGGCGTCTCCGATGGTACTTGTTGAGTTGCCATAGATCCAGATTAGGATTTGTCACTCCGATTGTTGGAGAGGTATCTCTGGGCCCTCTCGGTAATACACATCACTATAAGCCTTGCAAGAATTGTGAATAATGAGTTAGTTGTGGGATGATGTATTACGGAACGAGTAAAGTGACTTGCCGGCAATGATATTGAACTAGGTATGAGGATACCGACGATCGAATCTCGGGCAAGTAACATACCGATGACAAAGGGAACAACGCATGTTGTTATGCGGTTTGACCGATAAAGATCTTCGTAGAATATGTAGGAACCAATATGAGCATCCTGGTTCCGCTATTGGTTATTAACCGAAGACGAGTCTCGGTCATGTCTACATAGTTCTCAAACCCGTAGGGTCCACACGCTTAAAGTTCGATGACGATCGATATTATGCCTTTATGTGTTTTGATGTACCGAAGGTAGTTCGGAGTCCCGGATGTGATCACGGACATGACGAGGAGTCTCGAAATGGTTGAGACGTAAAGATTGATATATTGGACGGCTATATTCGGACACTGGAAGTGTTCCGGATGGTTTCAGAGAGAACCGGAGTGCCGGAGGGGTTACCGGAACCCCCCGGAGAAGTATTGGGCCTTAGTGGGCCTGAGGGGAGAGAGAGGGCTGCAGCCCAGGAGGTGGCGCGCCCCCTCCCATGAGGAGTCCGAATTGGACTAGGGGAGGGGGGCGCGGCCCCTCTTTCCCTCTCCCTTTCTTTCCTTCCCCCTTCCCCCTTCCTAGTAGGACTAGGAAAGCATGAATCCTACTCCTACTAGGAGGAGGATTCCTCCTCTCCTTGGGGTGCACCAAGGTCGGCCGGCCTCCCCCCTTGCTCCTTTATATATGGGGCGGGGGAGGGGGGCACCCAAAGACACGCAAGTTGATTGTTCCAAGCCGTGTGCGGTGCCCCCCTCCACAATAATCCACCTTGATCATATTGTAGCGGTGCTTAGGCGAAGCCTTGCGTCGGTAGCAACATCATCACCGTCATCACGCCGTCGTGCTGACGGAACTCTTCCGTGAAGCTCTGCTGGATTGGAGTTCGTGGGACGTCATCGAGCTGAACGTGTGATGAACTCGGAGGTGTTGTGCATTCGGTACTTGGATCGGTCGGATCGTGAAGACGAACGACTACATGAACCGCGTTGTCATAACGCTTCCGCTTACGGTCTACGAGGGTACGTGGATGATACTCTCCCCTCTCGTTTCTATGCATCACCATGTTCTTGCGTGTGTGTAGGATTTTTTTAAATTACTACGTTCCCCAACACCAAGGTCCTCGTTGAACACCCACTTGATCTTGGTGGCATCACCTGCATTGGTATCATCGGCACATATAGCTGTTTTGGTAGTATATGTGAGTCACGAGGACTCAGCAATCTCAAAACCCATGAGATCAAGACTATTTAAGCTTATAGGTAGGATGTGGTTATAAGGTGGAGTTGCAGCAAACACTAAGCAAAAATGGTGGCTTGCATATGAATACAAGAGTAAGATGAGAAACTACGCAACGGTCGTAAAGCTAGAAGTGACCATGAACTACTTACATTCATACATAACCCAACCGTGTTCACTTCCCGGACTCGGCTGAAAAGAGACCATCACGATTACACACGCGGTCGATGTATTTTAATTAAGTCAAGTGTCAAGTTCTCTACAACCGGATATTAACAAATTCCCATCTGCCACATAACCGCGGGCATGACTCTCGAAAGTTTATACCCTGCAGGGGTGTCCCAACTTAGCCCATCACAAGCTCTCATGATCAACGAAGGATATTCCTTCTCCCGGAATGACCCGATCAGTCTTGGAATCCCGGTTACAAGACATTTTGACAATGGTAAAACAAGACCAGAAGACCGCCCGATGTGCCGAGAAATCCCGATAGGAGCCGCACGTATCTCGTTCTCAAGGCACAACGGATGGGCAAGATGTCGGGTTGGCTGAGACCCTGGTTGCCCAGGGGGCGCCGGACATCGCCCAGGTCAGACCAACACTCAAAGGAACACTTGCTCGGGGGTTGAATTAAGGAATTCGTCGGGTTAATTACTCCCTGGGCAAATTTTAGTTGTTATTAGGCAAATGGTAAAACTAAGGTTGGGCCTTGCTGGAGGAGTTTTATTAAAAGTGAACTGTCAAGGGGGTCCCATAACCCAAACCGCGCAAGGAACACAAAATCAAGGAACATACCACCAGTATGACAGAAACTAGGGCGGCAAGAGTGGAAGAAAACACCGACCAAAAGGCCAAGCCTTCCGCCCTTTGCCAAGTATATAGATGCATTAATTAAATAAGAGATATTGTGATATCCCAACATATCCATGTCCCAACATGGAACAACCTACAAGGCACCTGCAACTAGCAACGTTATAAGAGGGGCTAAGAAAAAACGGTAACATAGCCAAACAATGGTTTGCCAGGAAGGTGGGTTAGATGCTTGACATGGCAATAAGGGAGGCATGATAAACAAGTGGTAGGTAGCGTGACATAGCGATAGAGCGAACAACTCGCAAGCAAAGATAGAAGTGATAGGGGGGTAATGATCATCTTGCCTGCAAAGGTCTCAGGGTTGTCAAAAGCTCACTCCTTGTAAACGTACTCAACAGGATCCTCGTTCACGAACTCGTCTCTAGGCTCTACCCAAGGCAAGAACAGAGGCAACGAAACACAATCAATCATGGTGCAATGCACAAGCAACATGATGCAAGACATGGCATGGAATGCAAGGTATGATGTGCAATGCATGTGGGTACTCTGGAAGGGAAAGGATGGTCATGGCATCAACATGGAAAACCAAGCATGCCAATAGAAAGGTTAGGAGATTTCGATCAAAATCGATATAAAGATCACCGGAAACGGATGCACTGTTTGCAAATGACGAGCAAAACAAGAACGATGCAAAACTGCGCTTAACAGCATCATAGCACTTCCATCACGAAACTATGCTACAATGCTCCAACAAAACAACAAGGCACAAGGCAATGAAGTACAAGTGAAACTCTACAAATCATGAACACTGAGCTCCTACTAGAACTCACTAGAACAAGCCTAAAACTGCATAGCAAAAATGCAAATGACAACAGTTTCACAGACTTAGTGAAAAAACAAAACATGGCATAAAAAACATCAGGTAGCAATGTTTAGAGCTAGCAAACAACATGCTACAGGACCATAGCATGGCAAACAAGAGCATGGCATGCTAGTACTAAAGGAAATGAACAAAACTCCCTTACTGAACTTTAGCCAAAGATACACAGAAAAGATGGTAGCATCAATGCAAACATGGCAAGTGATATGAACAGTTTCAGACAGTAGAAAAACATAGCGTGGCAGAAAACAGATTCATGGTAGCAACTTTGCAAGCTTATTCCACTCACCACAAAGCATTTTACGGCATCCCAAGGTAACAAACAGTAAGAAGACACAATTATGAAGCTAAACATGGCAAGATCAAGTTCATAGGGTGCATGGATCACTAACAAAACACATGGTAAAAATGCACGTCCTGTTAACAACCTGCCAGCAACAATATTTAGCAAAAGTAGAGCATGGTAATGACAAGCTACACTGCCCCATAATTACATCCAGAGGCATGAATGGATAGAGCATAATCATATGTCCAAAACACCCTTACTGAACTTCATCAAAATATGCGTGGATCTACTTGTGGCAACAAGTCAACATAGCAACATAATGTAACAGGAAAAGACTTAGCAGAAATACTGTGTCTGAAGTCAGCAACATCATGTGGCCTACTTTGCATGCTTGTTCTAGTCACCACAGAGCTCATAAAAATACGAGGCTTGCACCAATGTAAAGATGGCATGAAGATGCTACTAAAACATGTATACATGATGCTCAAAGGGTGCACACACAAAATGCTATGAAAATGCCAAATCAGCAAGTTATGATGGATTCCAACAGACAACATCACATAGAACTTTTGCAATGAAGATTTAGGCATCAATATGGACATTAACATGCATGCAAATGACACTAGCATGAAGAGCATCACGAGACGAACATTTTGATATAACATATGCACAAATCGCAGCTACGAGCATGGAGATATGGCAGGTCAAACATGTGCACATAAGATAGAAAACTGGGGACTTGGTGAAATCGCCACCTCCGGATCTATGGTTTGACCCGACACGGAAATCGAGGATGACCGGAGATCCTGCCGGAGTTGGGCGTGGAGGTGGTCGGTGATCACCGAAGGAAGTTGGCAGCGACCGCGGGGCACCAGATCCGGGCGGCTCCTGCTCGGATCTGGCCGGCGACGAGGAGGCGAGGTGGCGCAGCCACTGGCGAGAGGCGGCACAGATGGGCGCGGGCGGCAACCGGCATGAGGCGGCATGGCGGTGGAGCGGCGAGGAAGTTGGCGATGCTCCGGCGCAGCGGCGGGGAAGCGAAGGGCGGTGAGCGGCGGCTTCTGGCGTGCGGTTTGGGAGGGCCTGTGCCAGGCCGCGTGGGCTGGTGGCGGTGGGAGCAGGTCGGTGACACGTGGCTGCGGCCGATTCGTCGGGGGCGGCAGCGCGGACACGTCCGGTGGCGGCGGGAAAGGGGGAGCTAGGGTTTCACCCATGATTTGAGGAGGGGGTGTTTATATACGTAGTGGGAGCTAGGAGAGTCCAAATGAGGTGCAATTTTCACCGACACGATCGTGATCCAACGACGGAGAGCATGTAGGGGGTTTAGATGGGCTAGGGGGCTGTTGTGCAGGGGTGTTGGGCTGCAATGAGGGAGGGGTTTTGACGGTTAAC
Organism: Triticum aestivum; assembly: GCF_018294505.1. Classification (NCBI taxonomy): domain Eukaryota; kingdom Viridiplantae; phylum Streptophyta; class Magnoliopsida; order Poales; family Poaceae; genus Triticum; species Triticum aestivum. Next base: position 267,860,045 of record NC_057794.1, read on the forward strand.
GGTTGGGGCATCAAACGACCTCCAAATGGAACAAAATTTGACAAGCGGCCTACCGGTGATGTACCAAGGCCACTCGGCAAATTTCGGTCCATTCCAAGAATGCTTTTCTCCAGCTCACGAAACGAGATCTGAGGGGTGCAACGAGTGCATGTGTGAATGTCGGATTCTGAAACGGACAATGGGGAAAATGACCGGATGCATGAGACGAACACGAATGCAAATGAGATGCACATGATGACATGAGATGAACTGCCTGATATGAACAAAATGCAAAAACGAGGACACAACCCAACCATGGATGATATAACTTATAACATAGTCGGAAATGGCAAGAGTTGGAGTTACAATTATAGAATGTTACATCCGGGGCATTACAACACTCCACCACTACAAGAGGATCTCGACCCGAGATCTAGGACTGAAAGAACTCCAGATATTCGGAAAGGAGATGATTCTCGTGCTCCCATGTGGCTTCTCGGTCGGAATGGTGAGACCACTTAACTTTCGGGAATTTGATCGAGTTGTTGCGAGTTTTGCGCTCGGTTTCTTCAAGAACGGCAATAGGGTGCTCATGATAAGACAAGTCTTCTTGGAGGTCAATATCTTGGAAGTTGATAGTGCGCTCAGGTGTCTTGAAGCACTTGCGAAGCTGTGACATGTGAAACACATCGTGCACATTTGCGAAGTTGGAGGGAAGCTCAAGTTGATAGGCGAGGTCGCCTCTTTTGCCAATGATCTTGAAAGGACACATGTATCTAGGGCAAGCTTCCCTTTGATACCGAAGCATTGAGTGCATTTCATTGGAGAGACACGGAGATAGACATGGTCTCTGATCTTGAAAGCCATGTCACGGTGCTTGCTATCATAGTAACTCTTATGGAGCGATTGCACATCTTTGAGATTTTCACGGATGACTTTACACATTTCTTTAGCTTCTGTGATCAAGTCATTGCCTATAAGTTGGTGTTCACCAGTCTCGGACCAATTGAGAGGAGTACGACACTTTCTGCCATATAGAATTTTGAATGGGGCCTTGCCCGAACTTGCTTGGAAGCTGTTGTTGTAGGAGAACTCGGCATATGGGAGGCAATCTTCCCACTTCATACCGAAAGAGATGACACAAGCTCTGAGCATATCTTCGAGGATTTGATTGACTCGCTCGACTTGGCCACTTGTTTGAGGATGGAAAGCCGTGCTGAAGTGAATGTTGGTGCCCATGGCCTTCTAGAAGGATTCCTAGAATTTGGAAATGAAAATGCTTCCGCGGTCTGAAGAGATCAATTGCGGAATCCCGTGCAACGAGACAATTCTGGAGGTGTATAGCTCTGCCAACTGAGCTGCCATGATAGATTCTTTGATTGGAAGGAAATGAGCCACTTTTGTAAGCTTGTCAATGACAACGAAGATAGCATCATTCCCATGCTTGGACTTTGGAAAGCCAGTGACAAAGTCCTTTTCGATATGATCAAACTTCCATTCTAGAATAGCAAGAGGTTGAAGGAGACCAACTGGTCATTGATGTTCTGCTTTCACCCTTCGACAGACATCACATTCATTCACGAATTGAGCAATCTCTCGCTTCATTCGAGTCCACCAATACGATTGCTTGAGGTCATGGTACATCTTCGAACTACATGGATGAATGGAAAGAAGAGAATGGTGCGGTTTGTTCATTATGACCTTCCTTAGATCACCTTTAGGAACCACAATCCGGTCCTTGAAGAATAAGGTGTCCTTGGCATCAATGCAATAGCACTTGTATGTGGGTAAGCCCTTGGCAACACCATGTTTCACCTTCTTCACCATGGTATCAAGGAGTTGTGTCTAACGAATTTGATCTTCCAAAGGTGGAGTGACTTGAAGATTGGCCAGAAAACCTCGAGGAACAACTTGGAGGTTGAGCTTGTGGAAAGCTTCACAAAGATCCGGTTGGAATGGCTTGAGAATTAAGTTGTTGCAATAAGCCTTTCTGCTCAAAGCATCTGCAATCACATTCGCCTTGCCTGGAGTATATTCAATGCTTGGGTTGTACTCTTGAATCATTTTGACCCAACGAGTTTGCCGGAGGTTGAGGTTGGGTTGAGTTAAGATATATTTGAGGCTCTTGTGATCGGTGAAAATGTCCACTTGCCTTCCCAACAAGAGATGTCTCCATGTTATTAATGCATGGACAACTACCGCCAACTCAAGATCGTGAGTGGGGTAGTTCCTTACATTGGGCTTCAACTGACGAGAAGTATAGGCCACAACTTTCTTCTCTTGCATTAACATGGCACTGAGACCTTGCAAGGAGGCATCATAGAAAACTTCGAATGGCTTGGACTCATCAGGAGGAGTTAAGACAGGAGCTGAGACGAGTTTTTCTTTGAGAGTGTTGAAAGCGACGTCACACTCAGGAGTCCAAGAATACTTGACATGCTTCTGGAGAAGATTGGAAAGAGGTTTCACAATCTTTGAGAAATTCTCAATGAATCTTCGGAAATAGCTTGCAAGCCCAAGGAAACTGCGGAGCTGCTTGACATTCTGAGGAGGCTCCCAATTCACAATTGCAGAAACCTTCTCCGGATTAACAGCAATGCCCTTGGCAGAGATGATGTGACCAAGGTAAAGAACTTCATCAAGCCAAAACTCACATTTGGAGAACTTTGCGTAGAACTGATACTCTCTGAGCTTGTCGAGCACCAATCGCAAATGTTTGGCATGATGATTCTTATTCTTGGAGAACACCAAGATACCATCAAGATACACCAGGACAAATTCATTTGTGTAGGGATTGAAGATGAAGTTCATCATACGAGAGAAAGTTGGAGGGGCATTGACAAGGCCGAAAGACATGACAATATATTCATAAGAACTAAAGCTTGTTCTGAATGTTATCTTGGGGATATCTTCTTCATGAATGCGAATCTGATGATAACCCATACGGAGGTCAAGCTTGGAGAACACCTTTGCACCTTTGAGTTGCTCAAATAACTCATTGATGTTGGTAAGTGGGTACTTGTTCTTGATTGTCTTCTTGTTCAATGGACGGTAATCGACGCAAAGTCAGTCCATGTCATCCTTCTTCTGGAAAAAAAGAACACCACAACCCCACGGAGATGAACTCGGTCTAATCAGACCCAGACGCTCTTGTTCATTGAGCTGTTTCTTCAATTGTTTTAGCTCCTTTGGCCCAAGCTTGTATGGGCGCTTGCAAATGGGTTCAGTACCGGGCTCAAGATCGATAACGAACTCAACTGTTCGATGAGGAGGCATACCCGAAAGCTCTTCTGGAAAGACATCTTGGTACTCACAAACAACTGGAATCTAAGAAATTGCGTCTAACTCGCCCTTCTCATTTAGAGAAAACAACCGAATGGTTTCATCACAAGCGGCATAGATAATCACATCCTCAGAAGAGTGCGTCAATTTAATCTCCCTGACAGCACAATCAAGGGAAGCCTTGTGCAGAGAAGCCAATCCATGCTGAGAATTAGATCAATATCCGAGTCACCAAGAACCATTGGAGAAGCCAGAAACTTATAATTGCCCATCTTGATGCCAACATCCGGAACCATCATTTTGGTATTCATTAACAAACCTGGAGAGGAAGCCGATTTCGGCCTAGGCAGATCAACAATATGCAAATTGTGCATGGATGCAAAAGGCCTTGATATGAATGAAATAGATGCACCAGTATCAAATAAAGCTTTTGTAGGAATATCATTAACTGGGAGATTACCCATGATCACTTCTGAAGAATCCTATGGTTGGGCAGAATCCTTCATGTTCACCCTTGCAGACTTGGGATTATGCTTGACCACTGCATTGCTTGAAGACCTCATAGGAGGAGGAGGCGGAAGGCGCCTTTGGTTGAAGCACTTGTTCGCATAGTGACCGTTCTGCTGACACTTCTTGCAAGTAACCTCTGAGAGCGGATGATGATAAGGAGGAGGAGGACCACTTGTCCTCGGAGATTGAGTCTGAGACTTGTTCTGTTATCCTGGGTTGGGTGGGTGGGAAGATCCATGGCCACCTTTGTTCTTCTGCTGGTAGGGCCAATGAAACGGAGGAGGCAGAGGAAGCCAGAACTTCTGTTGCTTAGATGCCAGTTGTGAGGAAGAAGAAGACTGGACTGCATCCCTGATTCTCTTCTTTGAAGCCTCACACTTGAGATGAGCAGCTTCTTGCTTGAGGGCCATGTTATAGAACTGATCGAACTGAGTAGGCTCAACAAGAACAAGAGCTAACTGCAGATCCTCTCTAAGGCCACCCTTGAAGTGATAGATCATGCTCTTTTCAATAGGAATGTCTTGCCTTGCGCAGCGAGCAAGTTTCTGAAACTGGATGTTGTATTGATACACGGACATGCTTCCTTGCTTGAGATTGCGGAATTCCTCACGGTTTCTCTCAATAACACTAGTTGGAATGTGATGAGCTTTAAAGTCCTGGCAGAAATCAGTCCAGGTAATCTCTCGACCCCCTCTGGAATCTTTGTATTGCTGATACCAATCAGCTGCTTGGTCCTTGAGCTGAAAAAAGCGAACTTGACGTAGTCCTCAGGCCTGACATTGCTACAATCAAAATGCTTGCTAATGTCCACGAGTCAATCATCGGCATCCATGGCCTCGACACAATTGCTGAAAGACTTTGGCTGATTTGCAAGAAACTGGTTGAGGGTAGCAAACTGAGGATGATTGTTGAATTGCCCTTGACCTTGATTCCCTTGGTTGCCTTGTCCTTGGTTGCGCTCTTGCAAGAGTTGCAAAAGCATCTGGGTATTGGCGTTGGTGGCTACCATGACAGCTTGCCATGCCTCCAGAGGCGGAGGAGGTGGCGGAGGTGGAGGGTTCACCTGATCCCCATCATTGCGGTCCAGATTCAGACGCGTTTGAGGAGCCATCCTAAAGAGGGTGACATCCGTTAGAACCATGATAGACAGATAGACAAGCTGAATCAACAGATAGAAATTGCAACATATAGGCTTCATAATAAACATTCGAACAGAGATTGAACGAATGAATTCCAAAGTTAACATTACACGACCATTAAGGTGAGAAGCCACTTAGATAAAGGTTGATGAATGAAACAACAAGGTACGACTGGAACAAATAAGTGGTAAGGATCACCCAATCCCATACCAAATATCTGCCGGAAGAATAACAAGAGCTACTTGAATTCCCACCTATTAACTCCCGAAACTTTCTGGTTATGCAATCTGGTGTTAGGGATACAGGGAGGCACAGTATATATCACACAACTGACAAGCCCTACGCTCCAATTGTATCCATCCGTCAACACATAACCAAGAAAACTCCGGAAATCATGTACCTCAACCTTCAAAAAGCATCCGTTATACGAGCTATGGCAATACTCCCGTACTCCCTCCCCAGTACGGGGTGGCGTCGAGGTTATCTCACCACTAACTGCATAAAAGAGTTTTTCGATGTCGGCGAACTCGGGTATTCCAGAACTACAACGATAAAATTGTGACGACAACACCTCGGAGCTCAACTTCCTGGGACACTGCCACAACCCCTAAATGTCAGGAGGCACCAAGAACAATGTTCTCGTCACAAGAATATCAGAATGATCCCATGATACCCGCGTGATCCTAATTTTTTTAGTGAAAATGAGGAGAGGAAAGTCAAAACATCTACGTCAGGCGACCTCACCAGAGCGACGAAGGGGGCTGAGGAGTAAAAAGAATCCTACTCTCCGATATATATATAATCCTAAGACTCAAAACAGTTTTGTTCTACACTCAACATCGTCAGCAATTCGATCAAGCTGGGGGCTCCTAAGTCGGGGATGGCTCTGATTACCAACTTGTAACACCCAAGATGCGGCAATATCTCCCACGTGTCAAGGCATGACTTAGAGGCATAACCGCATTTTGGTTTGTCGCAAGAAAGGTCATCTTCACACAATCCCATGTACAAGAACAAGGATAAATAAATAGTTTGGAATACAATCGCCACGTCACACAAAGATCAAATGAATCATACATCATTCAGAGTACACACAAAGTCCGATTACGGACGAAACCAAATGAAAAGAAGACAACCCCAATTGCTAAATCCCGATCGTCCCAACTGGACGCCACTACTGATCATCCGGAAACGAAACATAGTAACGGCCAAGGTCCTCGTCGAACTCTCACTTGAGCTCGGTGGCATCACCTGCATTGGTATCATTAGCACCTACAACTCTTTTGGTAGTATCTGTGAGTCACGAGGACTCATCAATCTCAAAACCCGTGAGATCAAGACTATTTTAGCTTATAGGTAGGATGTGGTTATAAGGTGGAGTTGCAGCAAGCACTAAGGAAAAATGGTGGCTAGCATACGAATACAAGAGTAATATGAGAAACTACGCAATGGTCGTAAAACTAGAAGTGATCAAGAAGTGATCCTGAACTACTTACGTTCATACATAACCCAACCGTGTTTACTTCCCGGACTCCGCCGAAAAGAGACCATCATGGTTACACACGCGGTTGATGTATTTTAATTAAGTTAAGTGTCAAGTTCTCTACAACCGGCTATTAACAAATTCCCATCTGCCACATAACCGCGGGCACGGCTCTCGAAAGTTTATGCCCTGCAGGGGTATCCCAACTTAGCCCATCACAAGCTCTCACGATCAACGAAGGATATTCCTTCTCCCAGAATGACCCGGTCAGTCTCGGAATCCCGGTTACAAGACATTTCGATAATGGTAAAACAAGACCAGCAAGACCTCCCGATGTGCCGACAAATCCCGATAGGAGTTGCATGTATCTCGTTCTCAGGGCACACCGGATGGGGAAGACGTCGGGTTGGCTGAGACCCTGGTTGCCCAGGGAGCGCCGGACATCGCCCAGGTTGGACCAGCACTCAGAGGAACACTGGACCGGGGGTTGAATTAAGGAATTCCTCGAGTTAATTACTCCGTAGGCAAATTTTAGTTGTTATTAGGCAAATGGTAAAACCAAGGTTGGGCCTTGTTGGAGGAGTTTTATTCAAAGCGAACTGTCAAGGGGGTCCCATAACCCCAACCACGTAAGGAACTCAAAATCAAGGAACATAACACCGGTATGACGGAAACTAGGGCGGCAAGAGTGGAACAAAACATCGAGCAAAAGGCCAAGCCTTCCACCCTTTGCCAAGTATATAGATGCATTAATTAAATAAGAGATATTGTGATATCCCAACATATCCATGTCCCAAAATGGAACAACCTGCAAGGCACCTGCAACTAGCAACGCTATAAGAGGGATTGAGCAAAAGCGGTAACATAGCCAACCAATGGTGCTAGGAAGGTGGGTTAGAGGCTTGACATGGCAATAAGGGAGGCATGATAAACAAGTGGTAGGTAGCGCGACATAGCGATGGAGCGAACAACTAGCAAGCAAAGATAGAAGTGATATCGGGGGTAATGATCATCTTGCCTGCAAAGTTCTCAAGGTTGTCGAAATTTTGCTCCTCATAAACATACCCAACAGGATCCTCGTTCATGAACTCGTCTCCCGGCTCTACCCAAGGCAAGAACACAGGCAACGGAACACAATCGATCACGGTGCAATGCCAAACAACATGATACAATACATGGCATGGAATGCAAGACATGATGTGCAATGCATATGGGTACTCCGGAAGGGAGAGGATGATCATGGCATCAACTTGGCAAATTATGCATGCCACTGGAAAGGTTAGGAGATTTCGGTTGGAATCGATATAACTATCACCGAAAACGGATGCACGCTTTGCAAATGACGAGCAAAACAAGAACGATGCAAAACTGCGCTTAACAACATCATAGCACTTTAGATGCATCACGAAACTATGCTACAGACTCCAATAAATCAACAAGGTAGATGGCAGTGAAGTACAAGTGAAGCTGTACAAAACATGAACACTGAGCTCCTGCTAGAACTCACTAGAACAAGCCTAAAACAGCATGGCAAAAATGCAAATGACAACAGTTTCACAGACTTGGCGAAAATACTAAACATGGTATAAACAGCATCAGCTAGCAATGTTTAGAGCTAGCAAAAAACATGCTACAGGACCATAACATGGCAAAAAAGAGCATGTCATGCTATTACTAAAGGGAATGAACAAAACTCACTTACTGAACTTTTGCCAAAGATGCACATAAAAGATGATAGCATCAATGCAAACATGGCAAGTGATATGAACAATTTTAGATTTTGTAGAAAAACATAGCATGGCAGAAAACAGATTCATGATGGCAACTTTGCAAGTTCATGCCACTCACCACAAAGCATTTCATGTCATCCGAAGGTAACCAACGGTAATAAGACACAATTATGAAGCTAAACATGGCAAGAGCAAGTTCATACGATGCATGGATCACTAACAAAACAGATGGCAAAAATGCAGTTCCTGTTAACAACCTGTCAGCAACAATATTGAGCAAAAGTAGAGCATGGTAATGACAAGCTACACTACCCCATAATTACAAACAGAGGCATGAATGGATAGATCATAACCATATCTTCAAGACACCCTTACTGAACTTCATCAAAATATGCATGGATCTACTTGTGGCAACCAGTCAACATAGCAACATAATGTAACAGGAAAAGACATCAGAAATACAAAGTGTCTGAAATTAGCAACATCATGTGGCCTACTTTGCATGCTTGTGCTAGTCACGAAAGAGCTCATAAAAATACCAGGCTTGCACCAATGTAAAGATGGCATGAATATGCTCCTAAAACATGTAGACATGATCACTACTAGGGAAAACCTTATACACAGAATCTTAGCAGCAGCGCGGCATAAAAACAGGCGCTGCTGCTAAGTAGTAGCAGCGCGGCTATGGAAAGCTCGCTACTGGTGCAAACTTAGCAGTAGCGCGTGACGCTTAAACCGCGCTGCTACAAAAATCCACCGACAATACACAAAGACATAAGTTTACCAGTAGCGCGGCGCCAGGGAGCGCGCTGCTGCTAATGCCATAGTAGCAGCGCGCTTTTTTATCACCTCGCTGCTGCTAATTTTGAAAATGTGCACAGGGTTGGCCCGTTTAGCAGTAGCGCGTGACAGGAAAGCGCGCTGTTGCTACGCTCTTAGCAGTAGCGCGCTTTCTCTCCCGCGCTACTGCTAAGACGCAGGACCCACCACCTTTTCCACCTCCCCCTCCCCATCTCCTCTCCCTTTCCCCTACCCTCCCACATCCTCCCTCTCTCACTCTTCTTCTTCCTCAATACTTCTCCCCCCATTACTCTCCCTCTTCTACCTACCTTTCTCTCTCTTCATTACTTCTAGCTATAACTACACCACCTCCATTAATTCATCTCCTTTCTCTTTTTCCTCCCCCCTCCACTAGTTGAAGTTGTCTCCTTCCAAATTAGCTAGCTAGGTAGACGTAGCATTTAGTTAAGTGACCTATTTGCCCCCTAACTAGATCTTTCTTTGTCAAGAAGAGCTTTGTGCACTTTTGACCTCCCTACATCATCATCTCCACCGTGTGCTCGATCTGAGATAGAGGTGTGATTAATATTTCATGATTTTGCAAAATGGAAATGTGTTTATGCATGTGTGTGTGATATTTTTATGGAAATTGTGTGTGTGGCATGAGTTGACACCAAATTGTGCATTTGAGTTGCCTATGTTTTGCCGAAATGTCAATTTATTTCCGTTTCAGCGAATTCCGGGCAAACTCTAGATCTATATATGTCCTACTTTTAAGGAAGGTCATGCCGAATTTTTGTATGACTTTGATGAATGCATGCATTTTTATAATCAATTTGTTTATTATTACCGTGTAGAGTTCACGATGGTCAGTGGAACGATGGTGGACAGGTGGTTGCGGTCGGCGGTGCAGGACATGAAGGAAAATAACCTGACAAAGGTTTTATGTCCGTGTCGAAAATGCAAAGGAATAGTTTGGCTTGACCCCCATGTCGATGGTCGTTCGAAGCGCACCTGCTCATGACTGGTTTGATGGATGGCTATACTCGGTGGATAACTAAAGATGAGGATGACGATGTTGAGGATGCCGATGGGGCAGGCAATGATGACACGGGGCAAGACAAAGAGATGATCGATAATGGCAGCGGGGAAGAGGCCGGACATGGTGGTGGAGAAGGGGCCGGACATGGCGGCAGAGAGAACGACATGGACTCCACGCAGCAGAGTTCGTCGGTACTAAGTTCAATCGTGCGGGACCCTCATGTTCAAGCATTGCTTCGCAAGGAGACGAGTACTGAGAGAGCTGCTTCTAAAGATGATGTAATATATATGTTCCTATTATGCTGAGGAAAAGAAAAAAGGGAAACTGGTTACAGCTAGTCAAGGTAGCAGTAGCGGTTTCTGCAGAAAATCGCTACAACTAGTCAAGGTAGCAGTAGCGGTTTCTGCAGAAAACCGCTACAGCTAGTCGAGGTGGTAGTAGCGCGTTTCGTGTAAACGCGCTACTGCTACGTCCACTTAACCCAAAATTCTCCCTCTCCCTGCTTCATCCCGCCTCTTTTCTCCCAAATCCCCACTCTCTCTTCCCCGGCCCCGTCGCACGGCCGCGCCCGCCCCGACCTCGGCGCGCTCGCCCCCGACCCCGACACGCTCGCCCCCGACCCCGCCGCCCCCGACCCAGGCGTGCTCGCCCCCGGCGTCGGCGCTCGCCCCCGACCCCTCGGCGCGCTCGCCCCCGACCCCGGCACGCTCGCCCCCGACCCCGCCGCCCCCGACCTCGGCACGCTCGCCCCCGACCCCGGCACGCTCGCCCCCGACTCCGCCGCCCCCGACCCAGGCGCGCTCGCCCCCGACCCGTCGGCCCTCGCCTCCCTCCTCTGCTTCCTCCCCTCCCAACCTCGGCCGTCGTCGGGCCTGCCTCCTCGCCCTGCACCCTCTGTAAACCCCCCCCCCTCTCTCTCTGCTAGCTAGGGTTAATTTACTTAGGTTTTAGTCATGTTAATTAGGTTATCTATTTAGTTATGAATTTAGATAGGTTTTAAAATTTGCTGAATTTATATGCAAATTTGAACTGGACATGTGATATGTGGATATGTCATGTTTTGGACATGTCATGTTTTGGTAAATGATCGAGTTGCCTATGTTAATGTTGATTCATTTCCGTTCCGGTGAATTTCAGGCGCTCGATATGTCCATTTTTAGCAAAGGTCATGCCGAAATTTCCCGTGAATAAAGGCATGATTTGTGCTACATAGTTGGCATATCGAGTGCTGGCACATCGATTTCTTTTTTATCTCATTTCTCATTTATTCATACTTTTAGAAATAAATGAGGACACTTAATCATAGGAAACATGTCGAACAACGAAGAAACTGGGCCTTCTGACCAAGATGCAGATGAGATGGATTATGAGGGTGAACAAGACTACCTTGACTTTTTGACTGCTAAGCAAGGTTTTCAGGTCCGCCTCGATGATGGTACTGACGCCGACACCGACACCGACGGCGCCAGCACCGATGGCGGCACCGAGATCGGTGGGGAAGGTACCGCCGGGGAAGATACCGGCGCCGATGCCGGTACCGAAAAGAGGCATAAGAAGCAGAGGATACGAAAACCTAACAAACTAGGGATTGGACGACTTGTGATCACAAAGATGGCACCTGGCAAGTTAGAGCCGTTAGAGCCGGAAGAACCTCGCAAGTGCTATGGGAACCAAGTAGGATGCATCCTACGGGAATGCGCGAGCATCAATGACGATGACTTAAGGAGTAAAGAACATTTGACGCAGTTGCTCCTAACGAAGTTGCACAAGAGATTCAAGTTCCCCGATCGGGATGATAACATAGAACAACCGTGGGATGATCCGAAGATGAAAAAGATTAACAATCACGCCATGGGCATGTTTAGCAATGATTTGGCCTCCTGGAAATCGAGGGTGAAATGAGCTATTGAGGCTGAGGAACCCCTGTCCAAGATTCTGGAGGAAAATCCGACACTTACGAAAGAGGAGTTCGAAAAGTTCAAGGACACTTGCGCTACCGAGGACGCCAAGGCTAAGGCTGCGAAATTCAAGAGCCTTCAGCAAAGGAACACGGGGAAGCATCGCCTCGGAAGCCGTGGCTACCTCGGTAAAAGGCCCATATGGGATAAGGAGGACGCGGAACGTGAAGCCGTGGGTCTCCCAGACCCCTTCGCGAAATTCACCAACCCCTTGGAGCATGACTTCATCAGGGCCCGCTACAAGTAGGACAAGGAGAAAAATGTTTTTTACACAGACAAGATCATGAGGAAATTGATTAGACTACTGGAGAAGCAACACCAGCTTGCAGCCGAAAACCCTACTTCTTCGATGAGGCCCAAGTGGGACACTCCTCTCAAACGGGCCTTGAACGAATTTAAGGGACTCCCTTTGGGCCAGCGGCCGCAATATGGTCGTGTGCACGGCGATGGAGATGGCGCCACGTGGAAGGTGTTTTACAACGAGGGCCCGGAGGCCAAGAAGCAGAAAAAGAAGTTTAGTCAGGCGGACATCGACGCGAAGGTGAAGCTTGCAGTCGAGAAAAAAGTAGCTGAGGATGCGAAAAAAGCAGCCGAGGACAAATATGAGTTGCTACAGCAGGCAGTCAATGCAGCTGTAACTGCCTGCAGAAATGATTTTGCTACTAACTTGGTTCCAGTTATCATCAACTGGACAAAGGAAAATCTAGACAAGACGGTACATGATTTCCCGTTGCCCAGTTTCGTCGGGAGCAACTCCATGACCAACAACACCATCGCACCATTACTTGCTCACGCAACTGGGCCTCCTCCCGCAGCCGCTCCCGCTCATAGCAGCCCGTCCTCAGTCTCTGGCGCGCTTGGTGGGGCATCGTCTTTGGTTGAGCTCGACGCCCTCACGGTAATTACATGTCGCACCAACATATATATATAATATTCCATTTTTGTTTCCTTTCAGATGTTTTACGCTACAGACATATGTGTTTGCAGGCGAAAGAAACCCCGTGCACCATACTCTACTTGATCAAAGGTCAGAAGGTGGACGTGGGAAAGGGGATGATAATGGACCCCTTGCAACCCACGTTCCACAACCAGCCGATCCCTGCCGGGCACTTTAGGGTTAGCTTGTCCAGTGTGAAATCGGGGCACGAGAATTTTCCTCCTCCGGTACAGCATGTGGGAGCGGACGACGAGACCCCGCCGCGGATTGGAAGCTGTAAGGGTTGGGTGCTGCTATGGCCGAAGAATCTTATTCGTCTGGAGCCGGCCGAGAGCACACCAATAACCACACATCAACAAGCATGTGCGGAGACCACCACCCCGCCTACGCAATTACCAGCTCCTGTAGTGCCGGGTGAGAGCGGCGGACGACATGATGAAGGGGGTGCAATAGTGCTGGCTGATGTAATTTGTCCTGTAGAATAGAGAATGGATGATGAGATGGAGGTCGACCCTATGGATTTCCTCAATACAAACGCGTATGACTGTGACATAGAATTGATGAGTCAACCATATGACGAATCGGGCTATCAGCTTGCTAATGAGGATATGGATGATATGCCCGGGCAGGAAGGTCGTAGCAGGGATTTCAAAAAGTCTCTCTTCATGAAATCCTCACAGGACACGCCTGAAGATGCCGCCTCAACACAGGCTCAACTATCCCAGCGCGAGGGTCGTACAGTACTTAGCCCAGGAACACTGGGGCAGGGGTTAAGGAAGGGTCTAGAAGGTGTGCCCAAGAAAAAGGAGAGAAAGAGATCGAGGAAGATAGCTGCCCCCAAACAAGCCAGAGCACATAGCAGCCAAACGATGCATTCTGAAGAGCGTGTACCCGTGAAAGGTGCGGCCATGTTCCATCTCACGGGCGAGCCTATGCTACCGCCAAAACCACTGGAGGCACTATCAGGGGATCTCAGGAGACTGCACGACCATGTGCTGTCGACTGAGAAAAGCCTACTAGCCTCAAAGGATCCAGGATATCCAACATACGCGGCTTGTGTGCCTGAGGGGAAGTGCTACGTCGAGACACGGCCCGCGGAGGTGTTCTTCCTGCGGTTTGACCATATCTTTGAGATGTTTCTGACAAGGCGGCTCGATTTTACAATCGTCCGCCTTTTTGCGCTATATATGAGCTCTGTCATGAATAGTGAAGAAGTCTCGCAAATCTGTGTGGCGGATCCGTACTACATGCACGAGTCTTTCTTGAGTCTCGGCGACTTTGAGCGTGAAACTGCTAGGGACTACCTCCAAAACTTCATGGTACAGAATAAGGACCGGGAAATTGTCCTCGTGCCTTATCATCCAAAGTAAGTCAGTTTCGAACAACCCTTTCATACATTTCAATCATTCCTTCTCTCTCTATGGGGAATAATTTGAGGTTTCTTTTCCCCGCAGCAACGGGTGCGCCGTCCTTATCGTTCTTTATCCGCAAGTCTCCCACGCCATGTATTTTGACCCTTCCAGAGACTACGAGAAAAAAGACTACACCCACATAATGAATATTCTAGATGATGCTCTCCAAGGCTTCAGCTTTAGAGGTGGCCACATGCAGATCAGGAAACAAAGGAACAAGAAGATGGGTTTCACGCATAAAACTAACTTCTCCTGCATCCAAGTCCCAAAACCAAGCAAGAAGGATGGATTGTACATCCTCCATCTCATGAATCAGTTCAACACGGATCACCGAAAGCTTCGCATGAGAAGCAGAAATGATGGTCATATCCACAAGTGGCTAGAATCTCATGGAGAAGCGGATTATAAACTTAGAGATGACTTCTTTCGCATCCAAAGCGACATTGCGACGATCATCATGAAAGAAGTCGTCGATGAGAAGGGGATGTTCCACCACAGCCCTATATTGCGAGCTGACGTCCGAACTCGCATAGGCATGCAACGTCTAGACCTCACGCCGTTCAAGAAGCTAGGGTCCATCCTCAATGATATGGAAGGATGGAACTTCTAGTGATTTATGATGCCGATGATGATGATATGTGTCGGTTGAACTTGTATACTATTTGTAGTGATGCAACTTTGTGATGTCCATGATCCCTGCCGAACTTGCGTAACGCTACTTTGTTAGTTTGCATACGATGACCTGCGTACCTCTAGTTAATTAATTTGCATACTGTATGTTGCATCTAGTTGCTAACCCTTTCTTTTTCGGTGTTCTCTAGTATACTTTTTTGCATATATATGATTGTACATCCTCTTCATGAACATGCATCTCTAACAGGTACCTAGTTTCTTGATGGCGAGATGGAACTGCTATGTCGTGTACAAAGGGAAGGTTCCGGGGGTGTACAACGAGTGGCATGAGTGTCAGGCGCAAGTGAATGGGTTCTCGGACGCCAACCATAAAGGCTTCAAAAGCAGACAAGAAGGAGAAGCTAATTACTTGAGGTTCACGCTAGCGCGAGAGAGGACTCGTAACCGCCATCTCATGTACTGCATAGTTCCGCTCTCACTCATAGTGATAGCTCTTCTCGCGTATACCTTTGTTTAGATGGATGACATTGTAGTTGCAAGTATTCGAGACTTGCATGTATCGCTATTTTCGAGATGATGACAAGATACCACTTTGTGTTGGATGATGATTATGATGAGACTATTTGTATGTATATGCTATGATTAAATTTGTGGTCTCACAGGCATTTGTATGTGTATCATGATGACATTTGTATGTGCTAAAGATTCTTCTATAAAGCATGTTCAAATACAAAACAAATATGCCGAAAAAAACAAAAAACTACTAAAATTAGCAGTAGCGAGTGCAGAAAAGTTAGCAGCATCGCGGTTGTAGCAGTAGCGTGCACAGGGGAAGCGCGCTATAGCTATTCGCAGCAGCGAGGTTCCTTTAAGCGCGCTGCTGCAACACTTGTGTAGCAGTAGCGCGGGTGGACCAGCGCTACTGCTATACGTTAGCTGTAGCGCCTTATTGGTAGCGCGGGTACCCGCGCTGCTGATAGGCCTAAAACCCGCGCTGCTGCTAGCCTTTTCCCTAGTAGTGGATGCTCAGAGGATGCACACACAAAATGCTATAAAAATGACAAATCAGCAAGTTATGATGGATTCCAGCAGACAACATCATATAGCACTTTTGCAACAAAGATTAAGGCATCAATATGGACAGTAACATGCATGAAAATGACACTAGCATAAAGAGCATCACGAGACGGACATTTCGATATAACATATGCGCAAATCGGAGCTACGGGCATGGAGATATGGAAGGTCAAACATGTGCACATAGGATAGAAAACTGGGGACTTAGTGAAATTGTCACCTCAGGATCTAGGGTTTGACCAGGCGCAGAAATCGAGGTTGGCCAGAGATCTCACCGGAGTTGGGCGTGGAGGTGGTCGGGGATCACCGGAGGAAGTCGGCAGTGACCGCGGGGCACCGGATCCGGGCAGCTCCTGCCTGGATCTGGCCAGCGACGAGGAGTCAAGGTGGCGCGACCACCGGCGAGAGGCGGCGCAGGCGGACGCGGGCGGCGACCGGCGTGAGGCGGCGGGGCGGCGGAGCGGTGAGGAAGCCGGCGATGCTCTGACGCGACGGCGGGGAAGCGAAGAGCGGCGGTCGGCGGCTTCGGGCGTGCAGGCCGGGAGGGCCTACGCCGGGCCGCGCGGCCTGGCAGCGATGGGACCGGGTCAGCGACACGTGGCGGCGGCCATTTTGTCGGGGGCGGTGGCGCGGACACGTCCGATGGCGGCGGGAGAGGGAGAGCTATGGTTTCACCCGTGATTTGAGGACATGCGGTGTTTATATAAGTAGGAGGAGCTAGTAGAGTCCAAATGAGGTGCGGTTTTCGCCCACACGACCGTGATCCAACAACGGAGAGCATGGAGGGGGTTTACATGTGCTAGGGGGGCTGTTGTGGAGGGCTGCTGGGCTGCAATGAGAGAGGGGTTTCGACGGTTACACGGTTAACCGTTGGGGCATCAAACGACCTCCAAATGGAATGAAATTTGATTGGCAGCCTACCGGTGATGTACCAAGGCCACTCGACAAATCTTGGTCCATTCCGATAACCTCTTTCTCCCGCTCACGAAACGAGATCTCAGCGGTGCAACAGGTGCATGTGTGAGTGTTGGATTCCGAAATGACAACGGGGAAAAAGACCGGATGCATGAGACGAACACAAATGCAAATGAGATGCACATGATGACAAGAGATGAAATGCCTGACATGAACAAAATGCAAAAACAAGGAAAAAACCCAACCACGGAGGATATAACATGTAACGTAGCCGGAAATGGCAAGAGTTGGAGTTACAATTATGGAATGTTACATCCGGAGCGTTACATGGAGGTTGTTGTCCACTTGCCGGTATTAGTAGTGGTGGGCGGTGATGTATTGTTCGATGCCTGAACAACATCTTCATCCATGTCGGCATCTTCGTCGGAGACATACGCTAGAACATCGGTCAAGTCCTCAACAATAGTGACTAGGTGAGTGGAGGGTAGGTTGAAAATTCCACTCCTCTAGACTTTCACAGATTTGATCATAGACTGAGGTCCGACCGTCCAAGATAGCGAGGACTTGAATCCGATCTAACATCTCGTTTAGAAGCGCTTTGTCAGCCTCACCCATATCTTGACCGAAGACTGGGCTTAGCTAAAGTTTTGCGGAGGTCCCATCTGACATGGTCTCAGGAATTTTGTTGAGAACTTGATGTTTGACCTAGTGAGGCAATGTTCAGCTCCGAGCTCGAAGCCAGATCTGATGAGTGATCGATGCCGTGGTCCTGATCCGCCATTTAATCTGAGAGTGGCACTTCGCCATTGATAAGGTCCTCGGATTGGTCTGACACCCAACCCAAAAATGTGAGTTTTCCACGGGTGTCTATAGCATATTCCCTGTTTCCAAACCTGATGGTATAACCTAGAGTGAAGTTTTTGATCTGGACGAGGTGGCCAGTCTAATCGGCATAGAGCGTGACGCTACCGAAGACAAAAAGTTGTCCGTGGAAGGTCTCCCCACAGCCAATATTATCATCGATCCGAACACAAGCCATTGAGTTGTTCTAACCATAAAATGGGACCTGTATGGGCCACCAGTCGGGGTTAAATTTGGCGGATCTCAGGTAGGGTGTCTTGAGCTGGTGATCTTTGCTAGATGGTAACGGGACAAACAAGAGACACGATGTTTATCCAGGTCCATGCCCTCTTGATGAGGTAAAACCCTACGTTCTACTTATGTTGTATTGATTGTGATGGAATACAAAGTACAAGATGATCTACCTCGAGCTCGTATGTCTATGAATCTAACTTTACTCCACCCTACGGACTACAACCCCTCAGCTTATATAGGCACTGAGGGTATCTAGGGTTACATGTATGTTGGTTACGAGCTAGAGATAAGCTTGTGGATGATTTGAACATATCTTGAAGTGTGCGCCAAGCCTTCGGAGGATTCCATCTTGAGTACGCCGGGACCATGGTGGACATGGCTCATTCTTCGGTTATCCGAGGTCCTTGGCCTGGTCCACAACTGGCAGGCCAACATGGCTAGCATCCCTAGTCTAGGACACCATTAGCTGTGGCGGTAGGCATGTGGCCGGACCACCATGTACATGCGTTCCTGGATGCAAACATATTATATCTCTTGTCGGTCATACATGCTACATTCTCAAATCAAGTTTGTCCATTTAAATGTCAAGAAATGCATTAAGGAAATGTGTCCTACAATACTTGATAGGCCTTGCAGAAATGAATCCACTGCAAAAGTGTCATTACCACTGCAAGGCCTACCAAGTATTGTAGGACACCGGTAGGCCTTGCAACAATGAATGACATGTATAGAATTAGGCAGACAGTTAATTGTAATGTAATGTAATTAATTAATTAATTAATTAAGCGGACAATTAATCATGCATAATCATTGCGAAAGCGCTCGCGGCAAGGACGGTCAACTGGCTCTCAGCGACATGGCGGAGCACTGCTTGCAACCATGGACAACAACCACCATGCGCTCACGATGATATGGGCGACCAAGTGTTCACCGAGATGGATGACGACCATGCTCTACAGGATGTCCACATGCCGAGGTTGCCGAAATGTTTGTGGGTGAGGACAACATGGTCCTACATTGGCCCGTTAATTCATGCGATATTAGTAAGGAAGAGTGTTCCAAGAATAAGAAAGAAAAAGAACTAAAGCGGCCATGTGATCCATGGTGTTGGAGAAGGAAAGAGTGTTCTAGAAAGGAAAGAGAAAAAAGAAATAGTATTCTAGGAAATAAGTAGGAACAAGAACTAAAACCGCGGAGGAATGAGGAAGAAGAAGATGACGTGCTACTCGTTGGCGCCGACGGAACGGGTTGGCGAAGAGGCTAGGAGTAGAAGATATAGGAGAAGACGAGGAAGAGAAGAACAACAAGTATTCCTTCTAGCAATGAATGGTGTGTGGGTTGGAGGTGGATCTTATTGGTGACTAGGAATATGTTTAGATAGCCACTTGCCTCCCACATCAGTGCGCATTTGCAAAGTTAAATGGACCTTTGAGCATGATGTTTACAGTTATTTGTTGTTTTGTGACAATTGTATATGTTAGCTTAACCCACTCTATTATATTTTAAATATGAAAAAATAGTCCCTGATACAACGTACGAGAAGGGGAGGTGGGCGTCATCCGGTTTTAAAGGAGAGGGCTCCATTGAGAAATGACCTGCTATGATGGGAAACTGAGCAGGAAGGGGGGGTCCGACAAAAAGGGAAGGGTATGTCATAGGGTGGAGTTTTGTGTTGGGCCGCTGTTGGACATAACATGGCGGATAGTCCGCACAGTCACATTTCTCCTCACATATGTTCTGGATTTGAGGAGTCCGGACTGATCAGACGATTGAATTTTGGGAAGCCTACCGAGCGTCTGTTTGATGTTCGAACACACCAGATGTACGAGGGAGAAAATGAACTTCAATCTTGAAGGCAAGCTTAATCATTTGTTTGATTCATTTATAGATAGCAACACACGTGCGTTTGGCTAGTGCTTTAAATATATAATTGCTGCTACCAGACTCGACAATAACCATGTCAAAAAGCTAGTATATTAGTAGTACTTCCTAAAGAAATATAAGAGTGTTTAGATCACCAGAGTAATAATATTTTTTACGGGTGAAATAATTGTATTACTCAACTCATCAAGTCCTTACCAGCATCAGCAGCTAGCGCTAGACACTCATCAGGGCAGAACCTACCCAAGTCATAGTTCTCTCTTCAGTACGAGCAAAATTAGCTAGACTATCACTAACTCTATTTCGTGAGCGAGCTACATGAGTAATACAACAATCACAAAGATTCATTAGATACCTAATCTTCTTGGTAAGTGAAGTAAAAATCGATCTATCGGTTTCCTTCGCCTGGATAAGCTTGACTGCAATGATTGAATCCATCTCAATGATAATCGAAAGATCACTTCTTTGAATGGCAAACGAAGACCCTACATGCATGCACACAATTCCGCTTCGAGTGCAGCTCTTCAGCAAAATAGTTGTATGCAGGAACAAAAGATAATACTACTCATATCATCTCTGAGCACCATACCTGCTCCAGCTATGATGTCCTCATCATATGATCCATTAGTATTTAATTTAACCCAACCAGTTCGAGGCAGAATCCACTTAGCAGGAGTCGGAAACGTAATCACATGAAACACTTATATATTTCTTTACGAAGAAAGTATTTTCTAAAAATACTTCCTTTGATCCAAAATAACATCGCTTGACCCTTATTTTAGATCAGAGGGAGTAGTATACTGCTCCTTCCGTTCAATGTTTTAATTTTTTAATTTTAAATTAGATGTATGTAGTCGCAGTTTGCATGTAGTTTATATTAAAATATCCAAGAGTGTGTATTGCTAAGATGCATTGCACCGCACGAATCAATGCATGAACGGATAGCGTAAACCAAAACTGTGTACTACTAGGCGGCGAGTCGCATGGTTGTCCCTCACGTACAGCTCGGATTGCCTCAACATTTCCGGCAAAACCCAGGCACGTTCGTCGCGCGCGCGCGCAACGGCACGAGTCTCATGGTTGTCCCTCACAGCTCGGGTTGCCTCAGCGTTTCCGGCAAAACCCAGGCGCGTTCGGCGCGCGCACCGCTCAACGGCACACGCACACGCACAGTCCCGGCGTCACCCTCCGTGCGTGCGTCTGCGTTTCTTGCTAGAGCCAAGCAGCGGCCCTAGGCTTCACGCACGCATCCGCCGCGGGCGTCCATGCATGGGCCGGCCGGGAGGCGTGCGCCGCGTGCCGAGATGGAGATTCCGCCGTTTCCGACGAGATCGCAGGGTCGCGAAGCGCATTCTGCGTGTTCGCGCGCGTTGCTCCAGGTAGCTACGAAGTGTTGGTTCCTGGCGGAAGGAGAGAAAAGGTCGTCCGAAGGAATCGGTTTAGGGCAACTCCAAGGCACCATCCCAAATAGATACGTAGAGCATCTCTAGCAGACCATGTAAAAAGCCGCAACCCGCAAAATAACTATCGAAATACGGGTCGACATGAAAAATTCTGCCCGAGCAGACCTCGCAAACGAGTCCGACCCGTAAAAGTTTTTGCGGGGCGCGGCAAAAATCCGCTCCTCAACCTTTAGATTTACGGGGTCGGAGGTGACCCGAGCTCGCCCCCTATCCGCAGCAAGATTTGGCGCGAGGGAAATTTCCGCGCGACCGTTCCTGCTCCCTCCCTCTCGGCCGCCATTGCCCCGCCACCGCGCGCTCCGGTCCATCTTCCCCGCCATTCGTCGCCGCCATGAAAGCCTCCCAGCCGTCCCCCGTCACCGTGGAGGTCGAGCACGCGCAATCCCCTCCGGCGGATATCGTCGCCGGCCATGTCGTCCCTGCCGTCGCCCAAGGCCCCAACGCGCCTGCCCGCAAGCGGTAGGACAACGTTATCGTGCAGGGCGGCAATCCGGCTGGCCCTGCCGGAAAGGCACGCGCGCCGGGCACCGTCGCGGCTGCGCGATCCGTCCGGCTGCCCGGCGAAGAGGATGAACAAGGTTCCGGGCGTGAAGTGGAAGAAGGTTCCTACGAAAAGGCCGGCGACTTCCTCCACTCCCTCCGCCCCGACGAGATGTTCCCCGACGATGCCGTTCAACGGCGCTGCTTCCACCGCAAGCGAGGTGTTCGATGAAATGCCCGGAAGGCATGCATCTTCGATCTCTAGTTCTTGCTTCGCTTTTCGGCGTTGTGGTTGTTCTTGACTTGATGTCGCTCAATGTAGCGGTGGTTCGAACAATGCCACTGCCGAGTTCTTGAACTTGTTGGACACCAACGCCGTCGACATCGATAGGGCCCCGTTCGCTGATTTCGATTACAATGAAATGGATGGTGGCGTGGATGATTACAGTGGTGAAGATGAAGTGGGGGAGGTAGATGAGAGGGTGTATGAGGAAGTGCAAGCAAAAAAAGCATGAGATCGAAGAACTACACGATTTTGAAAGATCAAATCTTGATCAAGGCTTGGAGTGTAGTGTCTCTTGGCGCTTGCACGGGCACATCTCAAACCTCCAAGAGATATTGACAAAGAATCGAAGATCAATACTTCCGCATGATGGCCAATCATCCCAATAGGACACCACGGACCTTTCGGTCACTCCAAAGTAGTTGGGACGTGATCAAGCCAAATTGCAGCCGTTGGGAAGCTTGCTTAGAACAAGTACACAATGCACCTTCAAGTGGAACCGTGGAATCCGACTATGTGAGTTCGTTTTCACGTCCCAAGTTGTGCACATCATTTTGCATCATATGAAGTGATTTCATCATTTGACTTTGTTTAAATTGTGTAGGATAAAATTTCTCAACAAAGATACAAAGACATGGAAGCTTCCGAAGGCAATTTTTTTAAGCTAGAGCATTGTTGGGATATGCTCAAAGAGTGCGAGAAGTGGAAGTTGATTGACAAGGAATACCCACCGAAGAGAGGTTCACTTACGAATATGGATGAAGATGAAGACGATGATGGCCCAAGAAACTTGAACAAAGCCCGATGGTGACAAGAAGACAAAAGAGAAGATCAAGAGGGAACACGGAGCATCGAGCTTGCGGGACAAGATAGATGCCTTGGTGCAATCAAATGAGTTGATGTTAGCGAAGACATTGGTGACAAAGAAAGAGTTGGCCGAGAAGAAGGCACGAGAGAAGCAAGATAAGTGGCAATTGCTCCAGGATGAGGGGTTGCACAAAGTGACCATTGAGGAGAGAAGATCACTTGCCGCTGAGAACAAAGCCGTGTCCAAACTTCTTGCCGAAGATAATATGATCATGACAATGAACCGCAATGACATGGACGACATCACCAAAGAGTGGCATGATATGGCAAGGAGGGACATCTTGAAGAGGAGGATGCTTGCGTCGGCCGCTGCGTGTTATAGTGCCGGTGATGTTTTCTCATCGGGATTTGAAACCAATATCGCCGATACATTCAGTGCACCCGCCGGTGAACTCGGTGATGGAGATGGAACATGTGTTGGCGATGACCTCGATGGAGGTGGTGAGGAGTGAAGATGATCAAGGATGTGATCGTCGCTTTTGCAAGTCCCTTTGCGTTTGTCATACAAAACTATGATTTTATTTGCTGTGAAGTATGTTTTATCGTTTGAACTTGAACTCATTTGTCGGAATCGCTATCAAATTCGCTTATTGGGGTTTTTCGGTTTTCAGGTCGACGCGGTGGTGCCCGAGCGGAGCCGGGGTAGCCAACCCATAAAAGAGCATCTTCTGCGAATATCCTTTTATACGGGTCCGTTTGCGGGGTCTGACTCTGCGGCCGCCCGCGCCGACCCACAAAGCCATTTTTCCGCGATCTGTAAGCACGTTTTGTGGGTCGGCGTTATATAGGGTCTGCTAGAGATGCTCGTATGGACCAGATTTTGTTCGCTTGGGTGGCAATAGAGCGGTTTCCGTCCGAATTGATGGATGCGTCGGTCTTGCACCCAACCCGTGGCCGCATTTCGGTTGCATCTCATTCGTTATACTAAAATCAAGCATAGCAAATAGTTCGAATCAAACATAGAAAATAGTTACACATCAGAAATAGTCTTACAACCCAATCAAAATAAAGACAATATCAAATACCCAATTAAAATAAAAACAATATCAAATAGTCTTAAAACCCAATCGAAATTTATTTCCATAAAAAATAAACCGATAGATTGAGTGGTTGCCAATATGAGTCCACATGTGCTCAACTAAATAATCCTGGAGCTGCACATGAGTATGTTAATCACGCATTTCATGATGAAATTGGACCAACTGCTGAAAGGTTGCAGGAGGTGGGTGCTCAGACTCAATATTTTTACCCTGGAAATCAAACCCTTGGTCGTAGTGCTATCACCCTCATCCCTCACGATCATGTTGTGCATGATCACACAAGCGGTCATCACCTCCCAAAGCTTCTGAGTGCTCCATGTCAATGCAGGGTTCCGAACAATACCCATCGAGATTGAAGCACACTTCACATCCTTCCTAGCACTCTCCTGCATTTGGCAAACCTATGTCTCTTCTCCTTGCAGATTGGGTATGGTCTTACAAGAGTTGGCCATTGAGAATAGAGACCATCAGCTAGGTAATTTCCCTTATTGTAATGGTGGCTATTGATCTCAAAGTTTACCTCAGTGGAGTGGCCTTCTGCAAGCCTAGCAAACACTGACGAACGATGAAGCACATTGATATCATTGTGAGAACCAGCCATACCGAAGAAAGAATGTCATATTCACAGATCTTGTGAAGCTACCGCTTCAAGTATGACAGTGACACCTTTCACATGATCCTTGTACTCCCCCAGCCAAGCAAATGGACAATTCTTTCACTTCCAGTGCATACAATCTATATTACCAAGCATGCCCGAAAAAGCCCGTATCGGCATTGATTGCGAACAACCTCTCTGTATCAACACAGTTGGCTCTCTCAGGTACTCAGGGCCGAACACTCCCACCATGGCCTTGCAAAAACTATACATTGAGAGAAGACATGTGGACTCACTAATATGCACATACTCATCCACAAGATCACCAGGAATTCCGTATGCAAGCATGCGAATAGCCGGAATGCATTTCTAGTAAGTAGAGAAGCCAAGCTTGCTAAGGGTATCCTCTTTGCACTCAAAGTATGGGTCATATCCTACCACTCCCTCCCGAATATAGTTGATCACATGTCTCCTCATGCAGAATCGGTGACGAAATTAATGTGTTTTGAAGAGTGTGTATTCTCAAAGTAGTTGGCATAGAGAATGGTGTGGACTTTCTCCCTATTGCGGTTCTAGGCCAGAGCATGGCCGGGGAACAAATGAAGTTGTGAAAGAAATACTCATCCCCGCTATCCATGGTATCTTGTGAGTCAAACATCGAACACCTTACGGTCGTGGTGGAGACGCGTCCGTAAAGAGCACATCGAGCTCCCCTCGCAGGGAGCAAAACAAGGTTGGTGTTGGTGGGTGGGCGCCCTGCGGCAATGCAACGCTTGTTGGAAGTTGTTGGGGTCGACGGGCGGCACCGGCAGCCGTAGCTTCTCTACCACCGGCGACAAGGAACCATGAACGCCGGCAAAAAGCTCTTCCAAAACACGGGCATTGGTCGGCTATGGCATGGTGTGGTCGTGTTTCGGACAACCTTGATGGAAGGCGATGCAGCCGGGAACAGGGGTGGCGGTGAGATGGTGGGGCCGGAGGGCGAAGGGAGGGCAAAGGAAGAGGAAATTGGTTGTGTCCCTGACGGGCGGGCGGGAAGGGGGGGGGACAAGGGCGTGCGTCTCGCCCGTCCGCGCGTGTCCATTTAGATGCAAACACGACCTAGAGTTGGACCGGGAATGGGTCGAAAGCGAACCAAAATCGAACATTGATCCGTTTGCTCCCGCGCATTGGGCCATCTTTTCTATCCATTTACCCCAAGCGGACGCGGCCGGACCACTTGGGGTCGCATGTTGGAGTTGCCCTTAGGCACTGCCCGCGCAAGTATCACACGAGAGCGCATAAACGTAATTGTTTTTTTCCCAGGAGCACTAGAGCACACTCACCGGTATATTATTTTTGTCGGGGCTGTATTTTTTTAAGCACAATATAAACACAAGCCTTCATATATACGCGCATACACTTACCCTTATAAACGTACACACGCACACCGTACCCCTATGAGCACCGCCGAGTGACGGAACCGGCATGTCATCTTGTGATTTTACGAAGTCATCGTAGGTGCCTCGTAGTCGATGAAAATGTCTCCTACCACTTGATGAAGCTATGTACCTAGGGTAGGGTCATGGACCTGTCCAGCATACCCTCCCCGAGGACATCTTTACAAAGAACCAGAAGCAGTCGAAGAGAAAATATCATCCACTCGACCATGAAGATGTGCTCACTCGACTTCCTTGAAGACACTCGACCACCTTGAAGACACTCGACCACCAGAAGACGAGAAGCCCTCCACTCTGCAACGATCGCGACTTAAACCATAGCATTATGGGCATTTATAACACTTTATTGTAGACGTTACCAGTAACGCCCCACCTTTATGAACATTGAACACTGTGTAACGGAGGGGAGCTGGGGTCCTGGCGCACTCTATATAAGCCACCCCCCCTCCTCTGGGACAGAGGTTCGCACTTTTGTAATCACACACACACGTATAATCCAGTCGACCGCCTCAGGGCACCGAGATGTAGGGCTGTTACTTCCTCCGAGAAGGGCCTGAACTCGTAAAACTCGTGTGTACAACTACTCCATAGCCAGGATCTTGCCTCATCATACCTACCCCCCATTCTACTGTCAGTCTTAGATCCACGACAGTTGGCGCCCACCGTGGGGTAGGTGTCTTAGCGACTTATTGGAGAAGTTGCAATCTTTCCGATCCCCATCATCATGGTTCCAGGCGGAGGTTTGGCTGAGGGCCGCGAGATCCATCTCGGCGCGCTCATGTTTGTCGCCGACGACTCCGCTTGGCTTCAGGAGGCACCACTCGACGTTGATGCGCTCCCCGCCCGCGGGGCGACGCACTTTCACGCGAGCGTCCGCGGCGTCCTCCTGCGGCAACCGTCGACCCAGTACTAGTCGACTCCTACGGCTTTCCCCCTCCCTGCGACCCGCCGGAACAAGCGCATCGGCCGGTCGAGGTTCAACGGTGGGTGAAGCATGTGGTGGCCCGCCAGTCGGACACCTCTCAAGTCGCGGCGCTTGAGCACGATGAGTCTCTCTACGACCTGTTCGATCTGTCGACTGGCTCCGTAGAGACTGCATCCGAGTGCGGCAGCAATGACTCGGCAGCGGAAGTCCTGATGGTCAACGGACCACGCGGTCCTCCTGGCTTCGATCGTGAAGACGGAGGTGACGGGAACGGTGATCCGTCGCGTGTTCACGAGGATTACCGCCCCGAGCCTCTCTCCTCGCAGTAGAGAGAAGAACTCCGTCGCCGAAACATGGATGCCCTACATACTCCTATAGTTGGAGAAACGCCCGAGGCCCAGGCCTTGGAACAGGCTCGCTTGGCCAATCTGGCTGAGCGCACTCGGCTGGAGAACCTACAGCGCGCACTCGACGATTGTGCTCGTCAACGTGCTCCTGAGTCCAGCCGACGCCAACTTTTTCCACCTCCGGCTCAGGTATACCGAACACCGATCCAAAACCTAGCAGCTGCGGCCCGGATAGCAGAGTCGATTCAACCTTCCTAGTCAAAAGCTGGCCGAGGTCTGGCGCAGATCAGGGCCTTGCTCCGGGCAGCAGGAGAGCAGAATACGGCCGTGTCTCAGTCGCGGGATAGGATCCATAGCAGATCTGTGGTCGCAGATACGGTCCAGTCGGCCCATAGCCCGAGATCACCCCCGAGGCATGAGGGACGTGGAGAGCGGCGTGATCAGTACAGAAACCAGGAGCAGTATGATCGTCGAGCCAATCGCGATGGTCGCCGTCGAGTGCCCACGCCTCCTCCAAGGAGTGGGTCGTACATGCCGCGGCTACATGAAGACAGGCGCCCTAACAGCATCGGAAGTGGTATTCCAGTCGACCCCAGGGAGCCAGGCTTTGATGCGAGATCTATTCTCGTACAAGGCTTGGTCGACAGAAACAGAGCTCACCGAGATGGCCATGACAGAGGCCCGCAAACCAGCAACAGGGTGCATGTCTCTGCCCAGAGTGCTTCAGCAGAGCTATCAGAGCTGCAGTGATTCCCCCCAACTTCAGGTTGGTGACTGGAGGCAGTAAGTTCACCGGAGAGTCCAAGCCTGACACCTGGCTCGAAGACTACCGAGTGGCTGTCCAGATTGGTGGCGGCAATGATGAGGTGGCCATGAAACACCTTCCTCTGATGTTGGAGGGCTCGGCTAGGGCGTGGCTGAATTAGTTGGCGCCTGGCAGCATCTATATTTGGGAAGATCTTGCCCGAGTGTTTGTCAGAACGTTTGAGGGTACTTGCAAGCGGCCGGCAGGTTTGACAGAATTATAGTGTTGCGTCCAGAAACCGAATGAAACTTTGAGAGATTATATTCAGAGGTGGATCACCCTGCACCACACGGTGGAAGATGTATCTGATCATCAGGCAATTTGTGCTTTCAAGGAAGGCGTCAGGTACCGAGAGTTGAAGCTGAAATTTGGTCGGACAGGAAACATGACTTTGACTCGGATGATGGAAATCGCCACCAAGTATGCCAATGGTGAAGAGGAGGAGCGACTACGGAGCGGCAAGCACAAAGCAGTCGCCATGAAGCCGAAGGAGGAAACTCCAATCGGAAACAAAAACGCAAGGCCGAACCAGCTGCTCCGGGTGAGGCCTTGGCTGTGGTTCAAGGAAAGTTCAAGGGGAAGCCCAAAGGGCCGTGGAACCCCAAGAAAGTAAAAGATCAAGATGGAAATGACGTGTTGGATCTGCCGTGCCATATCCACACCAAAAAAGACGAAGAAGGTAATTTCATTTACCCGAAGCATACCACTCGACAGTGTCGGCTTCTGATCCAGCAGTTCTGAGAGAAACAACCCAAGGAAAAGGAGAAGGAGGCAGACAAGGCTGAGAGTGAAGGGGAAGATGATGATGGTTATCCTCACGTGAATTCCACTCTGATGATTTTTGCTGATGTTGAAAACAAGAGTCGATCGAAAGTTATCAACAGAGAAGTGAACATGGTTGCTCCGGCGACACCCAATTACTTGAAATGGTCGCAGACTGCCATTACGTTCGACCAGTCTGATCACCCAGTGCACATCGCCACCCCTGGGAGGCAAGCGCTGGTGGTCGACCCGGTGGTCGAAGGCACTCGACTGACAAAGGTCCTGATGGATGGTGGCAGTTGTCTGAACATTCTGTACGCAGAAACGTTGAAAGGAATGGGCATTCTGATGTCCAGACTCAGTGAAAGCCACATGAGTTTCCATGGGGTCATCCCAGGCAAGAAGGCTGCGTCCCTTGGTCAGATTGCACTCGACGTGGTTTTCGGTGATGCCAAAAATTACCGCAAAGAAAAGTTGACGTTTGAAGTCGTGGATTTTCAGAGTGCGTATCATGCAATTCTGGGCAGGCCAGCTTATGCACGATTCATGGCTCGACCTTGTTACGTGTACCTCAAACTGAAGATGCCTGGTCCCAGAGGAGTGATCACTATCTCTGGTAATCGGAAAAAGGCGGAAGAGTGTTTCCAGAAGGGCTCAAAGATCGCCGATGCCCAGATGGCCATGGCAGAATTGCAAGAATACCAGAAACATGCAGACCCAAGTGACTTGTTGCGAGCCAAGAAGCTAGCCACGGATTCAGCATTCCAGTCGTCTCGCGAGACGAAGTCTGTTCACATTCACCCGACGGACCCCAATGCAGCTCCGACCCACATTTCGACCACACTCGACTCCAAATAGAAGGAAGCGCTCATCCAGTTCCTCCGTGAGAACTGGGACATCTTTGCATGGAAGCTTTCTGACATGCCAGGTGTTCCCAGGGGACTGGCTGAGCATCGTTTGCGAGTCGACCCGAAAGTGAAACCAGTCAAAGAGCATCTTCGACGGCCTGCCGTCCAAAAAAGAAAAGCAATCGGCGAAGAGGTGGCTCAGCTTTTGGCAGCTGAGTTTATCCGAGAGATTTACCACTCCGAGTGGTTAGCCAATGTTGTCATGGTCCCAAAGAAAGATGACTCACTCCGCATGTGCATCGATTTCAAGCATATCACTCGGGCCTGCCCGAAAGATCACTTCCCTCTCACTCGCATCGATCAGATAGTCAACTCGACTACTGGGTGCGAGCGTTTGTCCTTTTTGGATGCCTACTCCGGGTACCACCAGATCCGTCTGTACGGACCCGATGAAATAAAGACAACTTTTATCACCCCGTTTGGGTGCTTCTGTTATGTCACAATGCCATTTGGCTTGAAGAATGCCGGAGCCACATTTATGCGAATGATTCAGAAGTGCCTGCTCACTCAGATCAGTCGGAATGTGGAAGCATACATGGATGACATTGTGGTCAAGTCACGTAAAGGTTCTGACATGCTGACCGACCTCGCCAAAACGTTTGCCAACCTCAGAAGGTATGATATCAAGCTCAATCCATCAAAGTGGACGTTTGGAGTTCCAGGCGGAAAGTTACTCGGTTTTCTTGTTTCCGAATGAGGAATCGATGCTAACCCAGAGAAAGTAGACGCTATACTTCAGATGAAACGCCCTGTGCGTGTGCATGATGTCCAGAAGCTTACTGGTTGCTTGGCCGCCCTAAGTCGATTCTGTTGGAAATATGCCCTAGAGGCAATAATAAAAGTATTATTATATTTCAATGTTCATGATAATTGTCTTTTGTTCATGCTATAACTGTATTATCCGGAAATCGTAATACACGTGTGAATACTTAGACCACAATATGTCCCTGGTGAGCCTCTAGTTGACTAGCTCGTTGTGATCAACAGATAGTCATGGTTTCCTGACTATGGACATTGGATGTCGTTGATAACGGGATCACATCATTAGGAGAATGATGTGATGGACAAGACCCAATCCTAAGCATAGCATAAAAGATTGTGTAGTTCGTTTTGCTAGAGCTTGGCCAATGTCAAGTATCTCTTCCTTCGACCATGAGATTATGTAACTCCCGGATACCGTAAGAGTGCCTTGGGTGTATCAAACGTCACAACGTAACTGGGTGACTATAAAGGTGCATTACAGGTATCTCCGAAAGTATTTGTTGGGTTGTCACGGATCGAGACTGGGATTTGTCACTCCGTATGACGGAGAGGTATCTCTGGGCCCACTCGGTAATGCATCATCATAATGAGCTCATTGTGACCAAGGTATTGGACAGGGGATCATGCATTACGGTACGAGTAAAGTGACTTGCCGATAACAAGACTGAACAAGGTATTGGGATACCGACGATCGAGTCTCGGGCAAGTAACGTATCGATTGACAAAGGGAATTGTATACAGGGTTTGATCGAATCCTCGACATCGTGGTTCATCCGATGACAACATCGAGGAGCATGTGGGAGCCATCATGGGTATCCTGATCCCGCTGTTGGTTATTGACCTGAGAGCGTCTCGGTCATGTCTGCATGTCTCCCGAACCCGTAGGGTCTACACACTTAAGGTTCGGTGACGCTAGGGTTATTAGGAAGACTAGTTTGTGACTACCGAATGTTATTCAGAATCCCGGATGGGATCCCAGACGTCACGAGGAGCTCCGGAAGGGTCCGGAGGTAAAGATTTATATATGGGAAGTTGTCAAACTGGCACCGGGAAGTTTCGGGGTCATACCGGTATTGTACCGGGGCCACCGGAAGGGTTCCGGGGGTCCACCGGGAGGGGCCACCCCTCTCGGGGGACCACATGGGCTGCGTGGGGCAGGGAGCAAGCCCCTGATGGGCTGGGCGCACCCCCTCCCTTGGGCCCTTGCGCCTAGGGTTGAGGGGGGAACCCTAGAGGGGGCGCCCTCTTGGTTGGGGGGCAAGCCACCCTCTCCCCCTCTCCCCTTGGCCACCGCCCCCCCCTAGATGGGATCTAGAGGGGCCGGCCCCCCTTCTCCCTTCCCCCTATAAATAGAGGGGTGAGGGGAGGGCAGCCGCACCACCCTCCAAGGCGCAGCCCTCCCCTCCCCAACACCTCTCCTCCTCCGTTGTGTGCTCGGCGAAGCCCTGTCGGAGTACTGCTTCTCCACCATCACCACGCCGTCGTGCTGCCGGTGGAGCTGTCTTCCTCAACCTCTCCTTCCCCCTTGCTGGATCAAGAAGGAGGAGACGTCTCCCGTCCCGTACGTGTGTTGAACGCGGAGGTGCTGTCCGTTCAGCACTTGGTCATCGGTGATTCGGATCACGTCAAGTACGACTCCATCATCACCTTGCAAGCTTCCGCACGCGATCTACAAGTGGTATGTAGATGCAAACTCACTCCCTCGACTCGTTGCTTAGATGAACTCATAGATGGATCTTGGTGAAACCGTAGGAAAAATTTTAATTTTCTGCAACGTTCCCCAACAGTGGCATCATGAGCTAGGTCTATGCGTAGTTCTCCTTGCACGAGTAGAACACAATTTTGTTGTGGGCGTGGATTTTGTCATCTTACTTGCCTCTACTAGTCTTTTCTTGCTTCGGCGGTATTGTGGGATGAAGCGGCCCGGACCAACCTTACACGTACGCTTACGTGAGACCGGTTCCACCGACTGACATGCACTAGTTGCATAAGGTGGCTGGCGGGTGTCTGTCTCTCCCACTTTAGTTGGAGCGGATTCGATGAAAAGGGCCCTTATGAAGGGTAAATAGAAGTTGACAAAATCACATTGTGGTTATTCGTAGGTAAGAAAACGTTCTTGCTAGAACCCAATTGCAGCCACGTAAAAGATGCAACAACAATTAGAGGACGTCTAACTTGTTTTTGCAGCGATTGATCATGTGATGTGATATGGCCAGAAGTTGTGATGAATGATGAATTGTGATGTATGAGTTCATGTTATTTGTAATAGGATTCACGACTTGCATGTTGATGAGTATGACAACCGGCAGGAGCCATAGGAGTTGTCTTTATTTTTTGTATGACCTGCGTGTCATTGAAAAACGCCATGTAACTTACTTTACTTCATTGCTAAACGCGTTAGTCATAGAAGTAGAAGTAGTCGTTGGCGTGACAACTTCATGAAGACACGATGATGGAGATCATGGTGTCAAGCCGGTGACAAGATGATCATGGAGCCCCGAAGATGGAGATCAATGGAGCTATATGATATTGGCCATATCATGTCACAACTATATAATTGCATGTGATGCTTATTATGTTTATGCATCTTGTTTACTTAGGACGACGGTAGTAAATAAGATGATCCCTTACAAAATTTCAAGAAGTGTTCTCCCCTAACTGTGCACCGTTGCTACAGTTCGTCGCTTCTAAGCACCACGTGATGATCGGGTGTGATGGATTCTTACGTTCACATACAACGGGTGTAAGACAATTTTACACAGTGAAAACACTTAGGGTTAACTTGACGAGCCTAGCATGTACAGACATGGCCTCGGAACACGGAGACCGAAAGGTCGAACACGAGTCGTATGGAAGATACGATCAACATGAAGATGTTCACCGACGATGACTAGTCTGTCTCACGTGATGATCGGACACGGGCTAGTCGACTCGGATCGTGTAACACTTAGATGACTAGAGGGATGTCTAATCTAAGTGGGAGTTCATAATTTGATTAGAACTTTATTATCATGAACTTAGTCTAAAACCTTTGCAAATATGTCTTGTAGATCAATGGCCAACGCTAATGTCAACATGAACTTCAACGCGTTCCTAGAGAAAACCAAGCTGAAAGATGATGGCAGCAACTATACAGACTGGGTCCGGAACCTGAGGATCATCCTCATAGCTGCCAGGAAACAATATGTCCTAGAAGGACCGCTAGGTGACGCTCCTGTCCCAGAGAACCAAGACATTATGAATGCTTGGCAGTCTCGTGCTGATGATTACTCCCTCGTTCAGTGCGGCATGCTTTACAGCTTAGAACCGGGGCTCCAAAAGCGTTTTGAGCACCACGGAGCATATGAGATGCTCGAAGAGCTGAAACTAGTTTTCCAAGCTCATGCCCGGGTCGAGAGATATGATGTCTCTGACAAGTTCTACAGTTGTAAGATGGAGGAAAACAGTTCTGTCAGTGAGCACATCCTGAAGATGTCTGGGTTGCACAACCGTATGACCCAGCTGAACATAACCTCCCAGATGAGGCGGTCATTGACAGAATCCTCCAGTCGCTCCCACCAAGCTACAAGAGCTTTGTGATGAACTACAACATGCAGGGGATGGTAAAGACCATTCCTGAAGTGTTCTCGATGCTGAAGTCAGCAGAGGCTGAAATCAAGAAAGAACATCAAGTGTTGATGGTCAATAAGCCCACTAAGTTCAAGAAGGGCAAGGGTAAGAAGAACTTCAAGAAGGACGGCAAGGATGTTGCCGCGCCCAGTAAGCCTGTTGCCGGGAAGAAGTCAAAGAATGGACCCAAGCCTGAGACTGAGTGCTTTTATTGCAAGGGAAAGGGTCACTGGAAGCGGAACTGCCCCAAATACTTAGCGGATAAGAAGGCCGGCAACACCAAAGGTATATTTGATATACATGTAATTGATGTGTACCTTACCAGTACTCGTAGTAACTCCTGGGTATTTGATACCGGTGCCGTTGCTCATATTTGTAACTCACAGCAGGAGCTGCGGAATAAACGAAGACTGGCGAAGGACGAGGTGACGATGCGCGTCGGGAATGGTTCCAGAGTCGATGTGATCACCGTCGGCACGCTGCCTCTACATTTACCTACGGGATTAGTTTTGAACCTTAATAATTGTTATTTAGTGCCAAGTTTGAGCATGAACATTGTATCTGGATCTCGTTTAATTCGAGATGGCTGCTCATTTAAGTCTGAGAATAATGGTTGTTCGATTTATATGAGAGATATGTTTTATGGTCATGCTCCGATGGTCAATGGTTTATTCTTAATGAATCTCGAGCGTAATATTACACATGTTCATAGTGTAGATGCCAAAAGATGTAAAGTTGATAACGATAGTCCCACATACTTGTGGCACTGCCGCCTTGGTCACATTGGTGTCAAGCGCATGAAGAAGCTCCATGCTGATGGACTTTTGGAGTCTCTTGATTATGAATCGTTTGACACATGCGAACCATGCCTCTTAGGCAAAATGACCAAGACTCCGTTCTCCGGAACAATGGAGCGAGCAACCAACTTGTTGGAAATCATACATACCGATGTGTGCGGTCCAATGAGCGTTGAGGCTCGCGGAGGATATCGTTATGTTCTCACTCTCACTGATGACTTAAGTAGATATGGGTATGTCTACTTAATGAAACACAAGTCTGAGACCTTTGAAAAGTTCAAGGAATTTCAGAGTGAGGTAGAGAATCAACGTGACCGAAAGATAAAATTCTTACGATCAGATCGTGGAGGAGAATACTTAAGTCACGAATTTTGGTACACACTTAAGGAAATGTGGAATCGTTTCACAACTCACGCCGCCTGGAACACCTTAGTGAAACGGTGTGTCCGAACGTCGTAATCGCACTCTATTGGATATGGTGCGGTCTATGATGTCTCTTACCGATTTACCGCTAGCATTTTGGGGATACGCTCTAGAGACAGCTACATTCACTTTAAATAGGGCACCGTCTAAATCCGTTGAGACGACACCGTATGAATTATGGTTTGGGAAGAAACCTAAGCTGTCGTTTCTAAAAGTTTGGGGATGCGATGCTTATGTCAAGAAACTTCAACCTGAAAAGCTCGAACCCAAGTCGGAAAAATGCGTATTCATAGGATACCCTAAGGAAACTGTCGGGTATACCTTCTACTTAAGATCCGAAGGCAAGATCTTTGTTGCCAAGAACGGATGCTTTCTGGAAAAAGAGTTTCTCTCGAAAGAAGTAAGTGGGAGGAAAGTAGAACTCGATGAAGTACTACCTCTTGAACGGGAAAGTGGCGCAGCGCAGGAAACCGTTCCTGTGATGCCCACACCAACTGAATAGGAAAACAAAGATGATGATCAAGGTACTTCGGATCAAGTTACTACTGAACTTCGTAGGTCCACAAGGACACGTTCCGCACCAGAGTGGTACGGCAACCCTGTCCTGGAAATCATGTTGTTAGACAACAATGAACCTTCGAACTATGAAGAAGCGATGGCGGGCCCGGATTCCAACAAATGCCTTGAAGCCATGAAATCCGAGATAGAATCCATGTATGAAAACAAAGTATGGACTTTGACAGACTTGCCCGATGATCGGCGAGCGATAGAAAACAAATGGATTTTTAAGAAGAAGACGGACGCGGATGGTAATGTTACCATCTATAAGGCTCGACTTGTCGCTAAGGGTTATCGACAAGTTCAAGGGATTGACTACGACGAGACTTTCTCTCCCGTAGCGAAGCTGAAGTCCGTCCGAATCATGTTAGCAATTGCCGCATACTATGATTATGAGATATGGCAGATGGACGTCAAAACGGCATTCCTTAACGGACATCTTAAGGAAGAGCTGTATATGATGCAGCCGGAAGGTTTTGTCGATCCTCGGAACGCTAACAAAGTATGCAAGCTCCAGCGATCCATTTATGGACTGGTGCAAGCATCTCGGAGTTGGAACATTCGCTTTGATGAGATGATCAAAGCGTTTGGGTTTGCGCAGACTTATGGAGAAGCCTGCGTTTACAAGAAAGTGAGTGGGAGCTCTGTAGCATTTCTCATATTATATGTAGATGACATACTCTTGATGGGAAATGATACGAAACTTCTGGACAGCATTAAGGCCTACTTGAACAAGTGTTTTTCAATGAAGGACCTTGGAGAAGCTGCTTATATATTAGGCATCAAGATCTATAGAGATAGATCGAGACGCCTCATAGGTCTTTCACAAAGCACATACCTTGATAAGATTTTGAAGAAGTTCAAAATGGATCAGTCCAAGAAGGGGTTCTTGCCTATGTTACAAGGTGTGAGACTGAGCTCGGCTCAGTCACCGACCACGGCAAAAGATAAAGAAGAGATGAGTGTCATCCCCTATGCTTCAGCCATAGGATCTATTATGTATGCCATGATGTGTACCAGACCCGATGTAAACCTTGCCGTAAGTTTGGTAGCAAGATACCAAAGTAATCCCGGCAAGGAACACTGGACAGCGGTCAAGAATATCCTGAAGTACTTGAAAAGGACGAAGGACATGTTTCTCGTTTATGGAGGAGACGAAGAGCTCGTCGTAAAGGGTTACGTCGACGCTAGCTTCGACTCAGATCTGGATGACTCTAAGTCACAAACCGGATACGTGTATATGTTGAATGGTGGAGCAGTAAGCTGGTGCAGCTGCAAGCAGAGCGTCGTGGCAGGATCTACGTGTGAAGCGGAGTACATGGCAGCCTCGGAGGCAGCGCATGAAGAGATTTGGGTGAAGGAGTTCATCACCGACCTAGGAGTCATACCCAATGCGTCGGGGCCGATCAAACTCTTCTGTGACAACACTGGAGCTATTACCCTTGCCAAGGAGCCCAGATTTCACAAGAAGACCAGGAACATCAAGCGTCGTTTCAACTCCATCCGTGAAAATGTTCAAGATGGAGACATAGAGATTTGCAAAGTGCACACGGATCTGAATGTCGCAGATCCGCTGACTAAACCTCTCTCGCGTGCAAAACATGATCAACACCAGAACTCTATGGGTGTTCGATTCATCACAATGTAACTAGATTGGTGACTCTAGTGCAAGTGGGAGACTGTTGGAAATATGCCCTAGAGGCAATAATAAAAGTATTATTATATTTCAATGTTCATGATAATTGTCTTTTGTTCATGCTATAACTGTATTATCCGGAAATCGTAATACACGTGTGAATACTTAGACCACAATATGTCCCTGGTGAGCCTCTAGTTGACTAGCTTGTTGTGATCAACAGATAGTCATGGTTTCCTGACTATGGACATTGGATGTCGTTGATAACGGGATCACATCATTAGGAGAATGATGTGATGGACAAGACCCAATCCTAAGCATAGCATAAAGATCGTGTAGTTCGTTTTGCTAGAGCTTGGCCAATGTCAAGTATCTCTTCCTTCGACCATGAGATCATGTAAACTCCCGGATACCGTAAGAGTGCCTTGGGTGTATCAAACGTCACAACGTAACTGGGTGACTATAAAGGTGCATTACAGGTATCTCCGAAAGTATTTGTTGGGTTGACACGGATCGAGACTGGGATTTGTCACTCCGTATGACGGAGAGGTATCTCTGGGCCCACTCGGTAATGCATCATCATAATGAGCTCATTGTGACCAAGGTGTTGGACACGGGATCATGCATTACGGTACGAGTAAAGTGACTTGCCGGTAACGAGACTGAACAAGGTATTGGGATACCGACGATCGAGTCTCGGGCAAGTAACGTACCGATTGACAAAGGGAATTGTATACAGGGTTTGATCGAATCCTCGACATCGTGGTTCATCCGATGAAAACATCGAGGAGCATGTGGGAGCCATCATGGGTATCCAGATCCCGCTGTTGGTTATTGACCTGAGAGCGTCTCGGTCATGTCTGCATGTCTCCCGAACCTGTAGGGTCTACACACTTAAGGTTCGGTGACGCTAGGGTTATTAGGAAGACTAGTTTGTGACTACCGAATGTTATTCGGAGTCCCGGATGGGATCCCGGACGTCACGAGGAGCTCCGAAAGGGTCCAGAGGTAAAGATTTGTATATGGGAAGTTGTCAAACTAGCACCGGGAAGTTTCGGGGTCATACCGGTATTGTACCGGGGCCACCGGAAGGGTTCCGGGGGTCCACCGGGAGGGGCCACCCCTCCCGGGGGACCACATGGGCTGCGTGGGGCAGGGAGCCAGCCCCTGATGGGCTGGGCGCACCCCCTCCCTTGGGCCCTTGCGCCTAGGGTTGAGGGGGGAACCCTAGAGGGGGCGCCCCCTTGGCTTGGGGGGCAAGCCACCCTCTCCCCCTCTCCCCTTGGCCGCCCCCCCCCCCCTAGATGGGATCTAGAGGGGCCGGCCCCCCTTCTCCCTTCCCCCTATAAATAGAGGGGTGAGGGGAGGGCAGCCGCGCCACCCTCCAAGGCGCAGCCCTCCCCTCCCCAACACCTCTCCTCCTCCGTTGTGTGCTCGGCGAAGCCCTGTCGGAGTACTGCTTCTCCACCATCACCACGCCGTCGTGCTGCCGGTGGAGCTGTCTTCCTCAACCTCTCCTTCCCCCTTGCTGGATCAAGAAGGAGGAGATGTCTCCCGTCCCGTACGTGTGTTGAATGCGGAGGTGCTGTCCGTTCAGCACTTGGTCATCGGTGATTCGAATCACATCGAGTACGACTCCATCATCACCTTGCAAGCTTCCGCACGCGATCTACAAGTGGTATGTAGATGCAAACTCACTCCCTCGACTCGTTGCTTAGATGAACTCATAGATGGATCTTGGTGAAACCGTAGGAAAATTTTTAATTTTCTGCAACGTTCCCCAACAGATTCATTTCTCACCTCTGTGAAAAGGCCTTGCCTCTTTACCGACTGATGAAGAAATCAGACGCATTCGAGTGGACTCCAGAAGCTGATACAGCATTTGCAGAGCTAAAAGCCCTGCTTTCCACCCAGCCGGTGCTTGCTGCTCCAATCAGCAAAGAGCCGCTTTTGCTTTATATAGCAGCCACTGGACAAGTCGTCAGTACAGTACTTACGGTCGAGCAGGAAGAAGAAGGAAAAGCGTACAAAGTTCAACGCCCAGTTTATTATATTTCTGAAGTCCTGACCCCGTCAAAGCAGAGATATCCTCACTATCAGAAGCTTGTCTATGGAATTTACATGACCACGAAGAAGGTTGCACACTACTTCTCAGATCACTCTGTTACAATCGTCAGCGACGCTCCATTGTCAGAGATTCTGCACAACAGGGATGCAACTGGTCGAGCGGCAAAATGGGCGATTGAACTCCTTCCCTTGGATATCAAGTTTGAGGCAAAGAAAGCTATCAAGTCCCAAGCAATAGCAGATTTCCTCGCCGAGTGGATCGAGCAGCAACTGCCGACTCAAGCTCACTCGGAGCACTGGACCATGTTCTTTGACGGATCCAAGATGTTGAACGGTTCTTCTGCTGGAGTGGTTCTGGTATCCCCCCGAGGAGACAAGCTCAGATATGTCCTCCAGATTCACTTTGATTCCTCTAACAATGAAGCTGAGTATGAAGCACTCCTGTATGGGTTGCGCATGGCCATCTCACTCGGCGTCCGTCGCCTCATGGTCTATGGTGACTCAGATTTGGTAGTTAATCAAGTGATGAAGGAGTGAGACGTCAGAAGCCCAGCCATGACTGGTTACTGCAACGCGGTGAGAAAGCTTGAGAAGAAGTTCGAGGGGTTAGAACTCCACCACATCCCCCGATTGAAAAATCAAGCAGCCGATGAATTGGTAAAGATAGGTTCCAAGAGAGAGGCCATTCCCAGCAATGTGTTCTTGGAGCATATTCACACGCCGACAGTTCAGGAAGACCCTTTCATTGAAGAGCCCCCACAACCCAAGAGCGCCACGGATCCGACTGAAGTCGAGGTCCCAGCTGTGGTCGACCTAATCATGGAGGTTCTGGCCATTACCCCCGACTGGACGGTGCCCTACATTGCATACATCCTCAGGAAAGAGCTCCCAGAGGATGAAGAAGAAGCTCGACAAATCGTCCGCCGATCTAAAGCTTTTACTGTGATAAGAGGGCAGCTGTTTAGAGAAAGTGTGACTGGAGTCGGTCAGAAGTGCATAACACCAGAAGAAGGTCGAATGATCCTCAATGACATCCACTCGGGGACCTGTGGTCACCATGCGTCCTCTCGGGCCATCGTGGCTAAAGCATACCGAGCTGGATTCTATTAGCCACGAGCAAATGAGATGGCGAAAGATATAGTCGATAGATGTGAAGGCTGTCAATTTTACTCCGATATGTCTCACAAGCCAGCGCCAGCCCTGAAGACCATCCCCCTCGTCTGGCCCTTCGCTGTTTGGGGACTGGATATGGTTGGACTGCTGAAGACCGGCAGAAGCGGCTTCACTCACGTGCTCGCTGCAGTCGACAAGTTTACCAAATGGATCGAAGCCAAACCCATCAAGAACCTTGACGCTAGCACCGCTGTCAGTTTTATCAGAGAATTGACGTTCTGATATGGATTCCCACACGACATCATCACGGACAACGGATCGAACTTCGATTCCGATGAGTTCAGAATTTTCTGCGCCTCTCAGGGCACTCGAGTAGACTATGCTTCTGTTGCTCACCCGCAGTCGAATGGACAAGCAGAAAGAGCTAGTGGCTTAATTCTCAAAGGACTGAAGCCCCGACTGATGCGTGATCTCAAACATGCAGCAGGTGCTTGGGCTGATGAACTTCCGTCAGTTCTGTGGGGCTTAAGGACAACTCCTAATTGGTCGACTGGAAGAACTCCTTTCTTCTTAGTCTACGGGGCCGAAGCTGTTCTGCCAAGTGACTTGCTCCACAACACACTCCGAGTTGAACTCTTCACCGAAGCAGAAGCAGAGCAGGCCCGGCAAGATTCAGTCGATCTCTTAGAGGAGGAAAGAGAGATGGCCTTGATCCGCTCGACCATTTATCAGCAAGATTTGCGTCGATTCCACGCCAGGAATATGAGGGGTCGGGCCTTTCAAGAAGAAGACTTGGTTCTTCGAGTGGATCAGTAGAAACCACACAAACTCGCCCCAACATGGGAAGGCCCCTTCATCATCACCAAAGTTCTCCACAACGGAGCATACCATCTTTACAGTATCGAGCATTAGAAAGACGAGCCACGGGCTTGGAACGCGGAGCTGCTCCGCCCCTTTTATACTTAAACACTTGTTCGAATAAAATGTAATAAGCAACACCTTTTGTAATTCGTTTATCAAAGACAAGAGCTTACGGTTCTCTCATTCGATTGTGTTGTTCTTATTTACTCCTGAAACCCCCCAGTGGTGGGCTTAGTCGTGAATCTGTTCCGCCTAAGTTCGAAAAAATCATACCGAGTGAAGAGAAATCCTTCCACTCGGGGGCTTAGATGCAGTCGAGCACTCGCCTAAGTTCTCTCACTAAGAGGCTTAACGACAGTCCAGCACTCGCCTAAGTGTGGAAAAATCCTACCGAGTGGAGAGCAATCCTCCCACTCGGGGGCTTAGCCGCAGTCGAGCACTCGCCTAAGTTCTCTCACTAAGAGGCTTAACGGCAGTCCAGCACTCGCCTAAGTTTGAAAAAATCCTACCGAGTGGAGAGTTGTCCTCCCACTCGGGGGCTTAGCTGCAGTCGAGCACTCGCCTAAGTTCTCTCAATAAGAGGCTTAACGGTAGTCCAGCACTCGCCTAAGTTTCAAAAAATCCTACGAGTGGAGAGCAATCCTCCCACTCGGGGGCTTAGCTGCAGTCGAGCACTCGCCTAAGTTCTCTCACTAAGAGGCTTAACGGCAGTCCAGCACTCGCCTAAGTTTGAAAAAATCCTACCGAGTGGAGAGCAGTCCTCCCACTCGGGGGCTTAGCTGCAGTCGAGCACTCGCCTAAGTTCTCTCACTAAGAGGCTTAACGGCAGTCCAGCACTCGCCTAAGTTTGAAAAAATCCTACCGAGCGGAGAGCAGTCCTCCCACTCGGGGGCTTAGCTGCAGTCGAGCACTCGCCTAAGTTCTCTCACTAAGAGGCTTAACGGCAGTCCACCACTCGCCTAAGTTTGAAAAAATCCTACTGAGTGGAGAGCAGTCTGCCCACTCGGGGACTTAGCTGCAGTCGAGCACTCGCCTAAGTTCTCTCACTAAGAGGCTTAACGGCAGTCCAGCACTCGCCTAAGTTTGGAAAAATCCTATCGAGTGGTGAGCAATACTCCCAGTCGGGGGCTTAGCTGCGGTCCAGTACTCGCCTAAGTTTTAGACCCATCCCTATCCGCAAGGACGACGAGGTGCAGGTCGACTGCCACCTTCTCCTTCGGAGCTGCGGCACTAATACAACGTTCGCTCCATCCCTATCCGCAAGGACGACGAGGTTCAGGTCGACTGCCACCTTCTCCTTCGGAGCTGCGGCACAAATACAACGTCCGCTCCATCTCTATCCGCAAGGACGATGAGGTGCAGGTCGACTGCCACCTTCTCCTTCGGAGCTGCGGCACAAATACAACGTCTGCTCCATCCCTATCCGTAAGGACGACGAGGTGCAGGTCGACTGCCACCTTCTCCTTCGGAGCTGTGGCACTAATACAACGTCCGCTCCATCCCTATCCGCAAGTACGACGAGGTGCAGGTCGACTGCCACCTTCTCCTTCGGAGCTGCAGCACAAATACAACGTCCGCTCATCCCTATCCGCAAGGGCGAAGAGGTGCAGCAAGCAAAGTCCATCCGAAGGCAAACACAAGCACATTCGGAGATAAACCAAATTCAGATAAATACTAAAAGGTTCCAAGCAGCGAATCAAAAGTACTTGGGCACCAAGCCCGAAGGAGTTTAACGGTTACAAAAACCACTCGGCATTCCGAGGCAAATTTAAAGCGTATCCAAGTTTCATAAGATTGTTCACTCAGCCGGAGGAGGACTGGCAGGCTCCACGAACGAGTCCAGATTGATCCCATCAGCGATCCGAGTGGCGGCAGCAATGAAAGTCTCCATGAAGGACTGGAAGTCGTGCTTTTTGGTGTTAGCGACTTTGATCGCAGCTAGCTTGTCTTCACGAACCTCCTTGCAATGGACTCGCACCAGGGACATCGCCACGTCAGCACCACACTGGGCGGAGGATTTCTTCCATTCTTGCACTCGGTCAGTGATCTCGTTTAGTCGAGTCATCAGAGATTCCAGATCATTCTGAAGCGTCGCCTCCGGCCAAAGCGTCGAGTCGATTCGAGAGACAACCTCCTTCAGGCGTGCGAGGTAGCTTGTGGCGCTGGCGATACGGGACTCCAGTCGGAGCACGTTCATCGCAGTTTCGTCGCAGACCGGGGAAGCGATAGGGTCCAGACCCGTCTCGACCCTCCAGTTTCTTCGTCAAAGTCTTGACAAAGTTCTGCAGCCAAAAGTCAGTTCAATCAACCGAGCAAAATCCGATGGCAAACATCAACACAGTCGGATTAAAAGAAATACCTCCCAGCACGAGATAAAGCTTCTTGGCGAGGGTCCTCAGATAAGCTTCTGTGTCGTTCCTCTTGCGGATCGCAGACTCCAACTTTTCGTTCAGGGCGACCTTATCCTTCTTCAGGCTGGTCACTTCGCGGTTAGCTTCATTAAGACAAGATGTCAGTCTAGTCACCTCTCCTTCAAGCGTTCCGACTGAAGCAAGCTTCTTCTCTGCGAGAGCGGTTTTGTCTTGGGCTGCTTTTTGCGCGGCGGCGAGGTCCGAGTCCTTCTTGTCCAGAGCCAACTTCATTTTCTCTGCAAAAGAAATAATCGAATCAAAAAAGAGATCAAAGAGATATATTGAAATTCAGTCGGCAATCAGTTACCTTCCATACCAGCGGCCTCGTCTTGAGCTTTTTTCAGATTTTGCTGAGCCAATTCCAAGTCTAAGTTGAGTTGCCTCTGCTTCTCTTCGAGTTCGGCAAACTTGGAGATAAGAGTACAAGACTTCTGCAGGAGGCAAGAGACAGGTCAATCGATAGGTTCGAAAGCAGTTCATTTCCGAATGAATAAAACCTAAAGAAGTGGACAATAATCTGTTCAGACCCCAGTCGACTGCCAGCAGTCGACCGCGGTCTCG
This sequence comes from Triticum aestivum, assembly GCF_018294505.1. Classification (NCBI taxonomy): domain Eukaryota; kingdom Viridiplantae; phylum Streptophyta; class Magnoliopsida; order Poales; family Poaceae; genus Triticum; species Triticum aestivum. Next base: position 267,904,610 of record NC_057794.1, read on the forward strand.
GGGACTACACCCAGTGGGTGCACTTGGCGTGCCCCCACCGGTTCTGATCCCACTCGCCGGCCCGCCGGAGTCGAGTGCAAGGAGTAAAAAAAGAGAGAGAAAGAACAATTGCGCCGTCAAGAAAAGAAGAACTCAGACCACAGTCGACTGCCAGCAGTCGACCGCGGTCTCGGGGACTACACCTAGTGGGTGCACTTGGCGTTCCCCCATCGGTTCTGATCCCACTCGCCCAGACCAAGTGGAAGAGCGAAACTATCAAAAATGGCAGCAGTGCTCTAATTCAACGCGAACAACGGGAGATTGTGCAGAAGAAGATTTTTCAAGAACAAAAACAGTCAGAAAGTCTACTCACCTCGATGTTGGCCCGAAGAGCGGCACTAGTGTCGTAGGCAGCCTGACTGCTCTCGTGCACTATCTTCACCCGCTCCATCATCATATCAGCCTGTCGGATGGCTTCCGCAGCCGCTTCCGACTGGTTGTCTGGGACGGGGTAGCTGGTGAAAAAATGTGCAGACGACCCAGGTGCAGCTGCTTGAGGCTCCGTGGTGTGGAGTTGGATAGTTGAAGGAACCACAGGCGCGGTCGACCGCGTGGGGTGCCCACTCGGCAAGGGTGCAGCGAACGTCACAGCGGCCCTGCCCGCATCTTCAGCTTGACAGACGGGAGGCGTTGCAGTTGGTTCCTGCCAAGTCATCCCACCAGCTGTTACCTTCTTGCTCTTCCTAGGCTTAGGAGCCACATCTTCGTCGTCGTCCGGAAGGTCAATGATGTTGGGTGGAGCTGCAAGACAGAACATTCGACCCCAAGTGAACCACTCGACCCTAAAAGGATCAAGAATCGAAATCGCAAGAGTTCATACCTGGGTTAGAGGTCACCGCATCCTCCATTTCCTCGTCCCGGTACTGGTATGAAGAGGTCCCTGACGTAGCAGCACTGCAAAGGCCCGCATTCAATCGGTTACACCCAGTTAATTGAATCCACATAAAGGACAAGTCAGATGGTTACCCGGAGATAGTAGGAACGGTCACTTTGATCCGAGGCAAAGCTTTGGGCGGTTTGGAAGAGATGGCTTTCGGCACTTTCGGCGCTGGAAGCGGCGCGACCTTGGATTGCTTTGGAGGCTTCTCAGTCGGCGTCGGGGAAGACGTCCTGGGGCGCTTCGAGGATTGCCCGATCGGCGCAGCCACCAAGTCCGGAGCGCGTGCCGGGTCATGAGTGTGCTTGGACCTCCTCTCCCTGCGAGGAGGCGAGTCGACTTCTTCCTCATCGGTCGATTCATCGCTCTCCTCGTCCTCCTCGGCTTCCGAATGCTCCTCGCCGCTCTCGCCCCCGCTCCCTTCTTCTTCAGCGCCGGGGTCCTGCACTCCGTTGGGCATCGAGTACATTTCAATGAGGGCCTGAAAGGATAACAATCAAAAGACATTCAGTCGACCACAAACGGGACATCACGTGGTGAATCGGAAAGATACTTGATAAAACAGAAATATACCTGCTCCGGCTGGCGCGAGTTGTCGAATGGAATCACCCTCCTGGATCCCCGAGGGTTGTCTTTGTTGCCAGTGATTCCCCTCAACCAGTTCTCCAAGATATCCTCGCTGACCTCCTCCGGGTGGATCCGAGTGGTATCTTCGAGCCCAGAGTACATCCACATCGGATGATCGCGCGCCTGAAGAGGTTGGATGCGTCGACCGAGAAAGACCTCCAGCAGATCCATCCCGGTCACTCCGTCGCGGACAAGCTGGACGACCCGTTCGACCAGCTCCTTGACCTGCGCCTTCTCTTCTGGAACTACCTTCAGGGGAGCAGGCTTCTCCACTCGAGCCAAGGAGAAAGGAGGAAGTCCAGTCGACTGGCCAGGGGTTGGCTGATCCTTGCAGTAAAACCAAGTCGACTGCCAGCCCCGGACCGAGTCAGGAAGGATCATCGCTGGGAAAGTACTCTTGCTCCTCATCTGGATCCCCAGACCACCGCACATCTGGATCACCCGCGTCCTCTCGTCACTCGACTTGGCCTTTTTGACCGACTGGGAACGGCAAGTGAAGATGTGTTTGAAAAGCCCCCAGTGCGGTCGACAGCCCAAGAAGTTTTCGCACATGGACACGAAAGCGGCCAGATAGACTATGGTGTTCGGAGTGAAATGGTGGAGCTGAGCCCCAAAGAAGTTCAAAAAACCCCGGAAGAAAGGGTGGGGAGGCAGCGAGAATCCGCGATCTACGTGGGTTGCTAGGAGGACACACTCACCCTCTCTAGGCTGCGGCTCAGTTTCGTCCCCCGGGAGCCGAGCCGACTTGTGGGGGATCAATCCCCCCTCCACCAGGTCGTCGAGGTCGTCCTGCGTGATTGCCGAGCGGATCCAGTCGCCCTGGATCCAGCCCGCCGGCAGGCCGGACCTCGACGAGGATCCGCCCCGGCTGGTCCGCTTGCCCTTCGCCTTCGCGGTCGCCTTCTTCGCGCGTTCCAGCGCCGCCGTCTTATCCTTCCCCATGGTGGCAGATCGAGCTCGAGCGGAGGTCCGGCGACGAGGCGGAAGCGAGAGTGGCGGAGAGATCGGGAGAAAGAGAAGAGAGAATGGTGGCGTGCGGAGCAGAGGCCTGGCCCGAGACCTTTTATAAGACCTTCCGCCGAGTGGCTGACTAGTGGACCCAAGCGATCTAAACAAATCCCGCAACAGTCGCGCGCGCAGTACGTGGCGAAAAAGGTGGCGCGGGGATCGAGGAGACTTACCTAATCCGTCCCGATGACCTCGTTTCCTCCCGTCTGGCGCGCTTCCCAAAATTCGAATCCCGCGAGATCCGCGGAGAGCGGAACAACCTGTCAGACTGAAGACAAACACCCTCTACATCATCATTCGGAATTCAACCATGAAAGTTCATTCGACAACAACCAAGAATGGACCAAGGCGACTGAGAAAGGAGTCGACGTCGTCTCCTCAACTCATTGTTTCAGGACAAGGCATACTCATAGCACAAAGAGTGGGTCGGAAGTGTTCTCAACCCCTTCCTCATTCGAACCATGATCCATTCGGGGACTAATGATGAAGCTATGTACCTAGGGTAGGGTCATGAACCTGTCTAGCATACCCTCCCCAAGGACATCTTTACAAAGAACCAGAAGCAGTCGAAGAGAAAATATCATCCACTCGACCATGAAGATGTGCTCACTCGACTTCCTTAAAGACACTCGACCACCTTGAAGACACTCGACCACCAGGAGACGAGAAGCCCTCCACTCTGCAACGGTCGCGACTTAAACCATAGCATTATGGGCATTTATAACACTTTATTGTAGACATTACCAGTAACGTCCCACCTTTATGAACATTGAACACTGTGTAACGGAGGGGAGCTGGGGTCCTGGCGCATTCTATATAAGCCATCCCCCTTCTCTGGGACAGAGGTTCGCACTTTTATAAAACACACACACGTATAATTCAGTCGACCGCCTCAGGGCACCGAGACGTAGGGCTGTTACTTCCTCCGAAAAGGGTCTGAACTCGTAAAATTCGTGTGTACAACTACTCCATAGCTAGGATCTTGCCTCCTCATACCTACCCCCCATTCTACTGTCAGTCTTAGATCCACGACACCACTGAAAACGCATCGCCGAAAATTCTGAAATTAATTCAGGATAAATACGAGCACATGATTTAAACTCTGATGGAATGGGGATACTACTGTCCTCCTATCCAACCACGGGTTGATTCACTGATTATTATTATTATTACTATTACTACTACTACTACTATTAGTACTACTACTACTACTACTACTACTACTACTACTACTACATCTCATATTAATGTAATTGTTAAGTAAATATTATCAAACTCTACATGTGATATACCTACTTAAATATATAATTTTTATTTTAATCTGTTATTTGCTTACCAAAGAAAACATTTGGAGATTGGACCCAATTTTGCCTTTTTTTTAAATGCCATTTTGGCCTTTTTTTTATGACATGGTAGATGCACATTGTATTCATGTCGTCACATTGTTTTCCAGATTTCCTTGTTATTATTTTAGATGTTTCGGTCATTCGGTGTCATGTGTTGGGTGGGTGCAAAGCCATTATGACGAACAAGTGTCCCTTCTTCCGTTCGATTCATACATCAACTACTTGTGCTGCTGACTTTATGTTTGCTGCTAGTGGTCTGAGTACGCCAGTTCCAGTCTCTCACATCACCAGCTTATCTCAGATATATGGCGGAAGCCTACGTACATTCGGTTGCCATGTAGGAATTTCTTTCGGAATGCCAGTCTAATAAGTGCTTAGGTACGAAAGTCGTTTAAACTCCCCCAGCGACTATCTCCATGAAAGATGTGTGGATATGGCCTTGAGTTGAGAAGAACTTTTCGCAATGGAGTAATGCTGAAAACATGGGGCGACTACACTGCTTGTGATGAAAGGATAGAGAACATCAACATGAGCCGTTGGATTGGATATGGATGACACAGATGCAAGTTGTAAAACTTGCACCAAGAAGTTCCAGCGGCAATTTCTAAAACTTAACAACTAATCTGGCCCGTGTATCTCTAATTGGTCGGCTAAGTTGATTTTCTTATTCTTCCATCATAAGGATTGCTTCTATATTGTATAGTCGTCCCCGCTATTTAGTTCACGGAGGTACGTGAGGATTGAGTTTGGTATACTGCTAGCACAGGAGTATGGTTGAACAAAAAAGTAGATGGATATGTACACCAATTTAAAGATGATAGCTCTGACAGATCACAGGATCGATATGAACACTCTTGATAATATCTTAGGTCAGGGACCAACTGGCCGCTGCATAGTCTACGAAGCTTGAATTCTCTCGACAAATCCAGCCTTAAGATCAGAACTCCTCAGAAGATTATGCATCTATAAATAACCCACCCATATATAGTTGCAACTTGCAACTTGAATCGAATCGTACGTACGTGGCCTTTAATTTCACCCAACAGCTAGCTAGACCATGTGACCCACGAGTTAAGAACTTAGATCGAGACGCATGCACCAATTGGCATAATCCAAACCTTGCACTGGAGCCACAAAAGGCGATACACCGAAATGGCCGGAGCCATAAACCACAGGGTTCGACGTTTACCGCGACTTGCAATTAGGTTTTTGGTGCATTCGTTTTACCCGTTGTCCAGCAAACACGCCGGGAAGGGCACAAATTAAGCTTTAGCCCTAAAACCGGCGTCATTATCCTCTCATGTGCTAGCACAGGACCAAAACCAGCGTCATTATCCTCTCATGGCACCCACTTAAGCCCTAAAAAAAGAAAATTAAAAGTAGCAGAAATTATGTCGACTTGAATGTATGGTTCATGGGAATTGAAAAAACACAAAAGTCATAATAAAGATGGCTAAATTAAAATCAAGCCGCGTGAATATTGTATAGTTAGATACAACTGTTTATGATGCCACACTTAGTGAGAGGGCACCATCTGAACCCATGGGCATATGCACCCACTTTTCAAAATATGCATTTTAAGCACGTTTAAAAATGTCAAAAAATTCAAAAGAAAATATCATGCATACATGTTCGCAAATGTGTGTATGTGGCACAAAGTTTTATGAAAAAATGTCTTTTCGTTTTGCCTCCGCAAAAAAGACAAATTTCGGTGCTTCTAAATAGTGTTTCACGACATAATTTTTTGTCTTTTTTGCACAGGCCATAAAGAAGTTATTTTTCCTTGAAACTTTATACACGCACTTAGAACATGGAGACGTACCCGTGTAATGTTTTCAGATTTTTTTAGAATTTAGAAATGTGTTTTCCAAAGTGGGTTCATATGTACCCGGGTTCATCCATGCACTTCTCCATACTTAGTCACCTTCTTAGTGCATAGGAACTTGAAAACAGGGTACAAGTGAATGTTAGATTTTCTGTGTTCCTGTTTTCGAGGGTGGTTTTTCGGTGCTCGAGCTCCATCGTACCAGCATGAACAGTAATATGAAAATAGTAAAAAAAAACCAATCCTGAAACTTTGTGGGATTGATTATGACCAAATGTTATAGTTGCTTGCAAATTGTTGTGTCCAAACAACATTCTAGGAGCTCATATAAAAAATAACAAAATTGGTGCTTAAACTTGGGTCCACTATTGAGCAGTTTGTGTGTGTGTGTGTGTGTGTGTGTGTGTGTGTGTGTGTGTGTGTTTAACATGTTGGATGTCATATGGACGCCAAATTTTGCAAGCACGTATGACATTTGGTCATAAACAATGTCGTAAAATTTCAATTTTTTGATTTATTTACTATTTTTTGATTTAACTGTCCATGGGGTACCATGGAACTCGAACTACACTACAACTTTCGGTTTTCTTTGTCACTAGGACAAAGGAATTTCTGATGTTTTTTCCTTTGTCCCATTCCTTTGAAACAATCACCCAAATGCATTAGTAGTACTATTATTGGAAAATTTTCTATTCGAACGTTTTGCATCCCCTTTTTCTTTGAACCAAAGAGGTCCTTAATGATACAACATGTCCCCGATGAATGTTTCTTGGTCCTACGTCCTCATCTCTATGTGACAATACAATTAGTATTTTCTTTCATTTGTGATATTGCGCGACAACACTATTATTTGTATGTTACCTTGTGTGTTGTTTCCCTCATTGTGAGTCCACTTTTTTTGTTGCAAAAATCATAGGTGTTATTTCGGAAAAGAAGAAAGCCCTGTCTCTGTATTGATTGATGTATGCAGCCATTATTTTGTAGCAACGTATAAGTTAAGGTAGCACGATCCATAAAGTGGAAGTGTTATACTGCCCCGATCCGTTCCAACAGGCCTAACTCTAGAACGTAATGTTTTCAAGAAAAACCTCGACCAATGGGTCTGGATCCTCTAATACAAAAAGGGCTCTCAAGACAATTTTCATACATGGACCTACATTGGCTTTGCATTTCGTCTCTAGGGAATCGTCGCTAGTAGACAAATTATCATAAGAGGTTTAAAAACCGTCTCCAATACTTCTCGTGACTGGCAGTTCCTAAAAAGGATCCACTACTAATGCTTCACATTCAACGCGGTTCCATGACCACTAGGAATAATTTATCATTTAAAGCTATTTCAAGTGAAAAACCGATGAGGACATCAGTATCATTGTTACACCCACAGCCCATGCTACTATAAATATTGGACCAATTACCAGACCTCGTGCACGCCAATTAAATTAAAAGGTACTTTCGTTTTTTGGTAACGATTCTAATATTCATGAGAATATGATGCTGCCTTAATTGGATACATTTGTTTTGCTTACAAATAAAGGGCCTAGCTTGGATTAGGATGAACATTGGAGTAAGAACAAGTATGGAGATGATGGTATGCACAAGGGAAATAAGAACGGAGTTTCAAATGATGATTTCAGGACTTTGAAGCCACCGTAATAAGTGCATGAAGTCTTGGACGAAATATACAAGATGTCATTTCACAAATTTCGTCCAGAGACTATTATAGGTGTTGCGTCACTTTATTATTGGGCCAAACCCATGTAATTTTGAAATGCATAAGTATAGGCTGTTTTTAGAGTTCGTATGCGTGGGGAAACAAGAGATAGGGTTGGTTTCAGACCCCTCCTCCAAGGGCCACGAAATTCCCCCCTCTTCCTCCATATATACAGCCCTTAGGGCGTCATTTAAACTTTGGGTTTTGTTTAGATTAAAAGTTCGCCATAGTCATAACTTCGCGTACTTCGTTTTTGTTCAACGATCGGACCAAGGCATCACAGAACCCCACCTTGATCAATAAAGCTCTCATCTTTTTTTCGACGAAGGATAAATTTACTGCCTCAAAATAAAGCATCAAGAAGATACAAAATATAATAAGCACACACCCGGTCTCTACATAGTTAGGATGCACACAGCCAAACACACGCACACAAAAACACACCGGTAAATAGCAAAGTCATATAAGACCAAAGTTATGTGTAGACGAGAAAAAAACCAAAGCATCAGATCCGGGATCAACAAACTTTAGCTATGACCATATCCGCACCAATCAACTTATGACATCACAGACAACGAGGTTCTTCAACAACAACGCCTTCAAAAAGGGAGCAACGCTCAAGCCAAGCGTCACCGTCACTAGATCCAACCATTAAAGGCCAGAATCAAGATTTTCACCTTGAAGAACCAGTCCGATGTAACGCCTCGAGACCGATGTGCCAGTTGTCGTCCAGTTATTCGCCGTCGTTGCCATGTCATTCGCTTGCGTGTTGCATCTTGTCATGTCATCATGTGCATTGCATCATCATGTTTTCAAATCTTGCATCCGTCCGGGTCTCCCCATTCCTTCCGTTGTCCGTTCTGAGTCCAACCACACTTACACGCGCCCGCGGCATGTCCGAAATAGTATTTTATAAGTGGCCGGAAAATGTTCTCGAAATGGGATGAAAGTTGGCGTGTGGTCTTATTATAGTGTAGGTAGGCCGCCTGCCAAGTTTCATCGCATTCGGAGTCCGTTTGATGCCCCAACGGATAACTATAGCGGCAATATAGCCGGTCTTTTTGTCGGACGTTTTCGGTCTCCGGAAACCCGTGTCGGGCTGCAGATCTTTTCTCTCCTCTCAGTCCATGGCCCTCTACACAGCCCTTCTAGAGCATCTACCTAACCCCCTCCACTCCGGAACGTCCGATTGCGATCGAACGGCTCCTAAACGGGTTAAAACCCCCTCTCCTAGCCCCCTGCCTATAAATGGACACCCTACCCTTCCACTTTTGAAACCCTAGCCCCTCCTTCTCATTTTTCCGCAACCACCCTCTCCACCGCCACCACTTGTCGCGCCCCCATCAGCCAGCCCGCCGCCGGCGACGCGCGCAGCCAATCAGGCGCTGCCACGTCACGCCCAGCGCCTCCACCAGCCCCATGGCCTGCCTGGCCCAACCGAGGCCCGCCCGGGCCAGAGCCCCTTCGCTCGCAGCCGCCAAGGGTGTTCCTCCTTGATCCCACCTAGATCGGGAGGGAGCCGGAGCGCTGCTCTTCCCCGCCGCACCGGCGAATCCTCCTGCCTGCGGCCGTCATCGGAGACGTCGACCGCCGCCGCCCCAGGTCATCAATGCCGCCGCCCGGCCCTCGATTCCTCTCTACTCCTTCTCCTCACCAGCTCTCTCTCTCCCCCCTTGCAGCAAGGCGCCGCCGCTGGTGCCCGCCGTCGGACTCGTCGTCGTAGCCCAAGTCCTGAACACCGCCGGATCCGGCCGGTCCCCGCCTCGCCTCGCCGCTGATCTGCCTCGTCGTCGCCGGAGCCCAGCCGTCGCCATGTCCCTGCGCTATTTCTGCCCCGTCCTCGTTCGAGCGGAGGACGAACGCTTCCTCGTCGTGCGCCTGGGCTGCAGCGCGCGTTGACTGGCCCAGCCTCCTCCCGTTCCAGATCGCGAGGCCCGGCCTCCTTTGATCCAGCCGGCCTGCTTGGCCTCTCTTCAGTTTCGGGCCAAGGCCCATGGTGAGGCCACCACCAGCGCCTCCTTTTTTTTTCTGTTCTGTTGGACCTCTGCTCAGTTTCGGCCCATGTAGTGTTTTTTTTCCCTGCTACGAATTTGTCTAATTTCCAGAGAACACAGTTTTGCAGAAAACCCCTTCATGATCATGCATATTGTAACTCACAAACGATGCATCATATTAAAATAAACTTAATATGAAAAATGCTTAGAATTGCATCTAGTTTCATAATATGTCATTTTCATCCATGTTTAAAATATTTAAAATGATGTTTGGTTAAATTTACTCCTATGCCATGTTAAAATGATTTAATTCATAACTATTCAACCGTAGCTCCAAATCTAACAAACTTTATATGTAAATGGGGTAGAAAAATGCCTAGTTTAACATGGTGACCTTTATTTGCATTTTAAAGAACTCTAAAATTGTGTTTAGGGCAGAACAGTACCAAATCTATAATATGCTCATGAGGAGTTTCCGGAATTGTTGTTCGTTGCTTCCGGCCTCATTTAACCTTGACTAGATAGGTAGTTTTCATTTGCTTCACCTCTTGCCATGCTAACAACATTTAATCTTGTTGGGTACATAAACGAGAGAGAACTAAATAAGTCATGTGGTTTTTCGTCAATATGCAACTCGTTGCATATTGAGCTCCACTTAATTTGTAGTGTTGTTTGTTGCACTTTGCCATGCCATGCCCTCTTTAAACCGGACATGCATCATTCTTGTTTGCGCATCATGCCATGTCTATGTGGTGGTTGTTTACTAGGTTGTTTGCTCTTTTCCGGTGTTGCTTCTTTGGGTTGGTTTCGATAACGTCGCGTTTGTGAGGAACCGTTCGACTACGTCCGTTTGTCTTCTTCATGGACTCGTTCTTCTTCCTTGCGGGATCTCAGGCAAGATGACCATACCCTTGAAATCACTTCTATCTTTGCTTGCTAGATGCTCGCTCTTTTGCTATGCCTATGCTGCGATACCTACCACTTGCTTATCATGCCTCCCATATTGTTGAACCAAGCCTCTAACCCACCTTGTCCTAGCAAACCGTTGTTTGGCTATGTTACCGCTTTGCTCAGCCCCTCTTATAGTGTTGTTAGTTGCAGGTGAAGATTGAAGTTTGTTCCTTGTTGGAACATGGAGATGTTGTTCCTTGTTGGAACATGTTTACTTGTTGGGATATCACAATATATCTTATTTAATTAATGCATCTATATACTTGGTAAAGGGTGGAAGGCTCGGCCTTATGCCTGGTGTTTTGTTCCACTCTTGCCGCCCTAGTTTCCGTCATATCGGTGTTATGTTCCCGGATTTTGCGTTCCTTACGCGGTTGGGTAATAATGGGAACCCCTTGACAGTTCGCCTTAAGTAAAGCTCTTCCAGCAATGCCCAACATTGGTTTTACCATTTGCCACCTAGCCTTTTCTTTTCCCTTGGGAGTCGCGCTCCTAAGGGTCATCATTATTTTACCCCCCCCCGGGCCAGTGCTCCTCTGAGTGTTGGTCCAACTGAGCGATGTCCGGGGCTACCAGGGGCAACTCTGGGCTGGCCTACCCGACGTCTTGCTCATCTGAGTGTGCCCTGAGAAAGAGATATGTGCAGCTCCTATCGGGATTTGTCGGCACATTCGGGCGGTGTTGCTGGTTTAGTTTTACCCTGTCGAAATGTCTTGTAGAACCGGGATACCGAGTCTGATCGGAATGTCTCGGGAGGAGGTCTATTCCTTCGTTGACCGTGAGAGCTTGTGATGGGCTAAGTTGGGACACCCCTGCAGGGATTTGAACTTTCGAAAGCCGTGCCCGCGGTTATGGGCAGATGGGAATTTGTTAATGTCCGGTTGTAGAAAACTGAAGTTGACCTTAATTAAAATGCATCAACCGCGTGTGTAACCATGATGGTCTCTTTCCGGCGGAGTCCGGGAAGTGAACACGGTGTTGGAGTTATGCTTGACGTAGGTTGTTCTAGGATCACTTCTTGATCATAGTTTCTCGATCGTGCTTTGCCTTCTCTTCTCGCTCTCATTTGCGTATGTTAGCCACCATATATGCTAGTCGCTTGCTGCAGCTCCACCTCATACCTTTACCTTACCCATAAGCTTAAATAGTCTTGATCGCGAGGGTGCGAGATTGCTGAGTCCCTGTGGCTCACAGATACTTCCAAAACCAGCTTGCAGGTGCCGATGAGTCCGTGCAGATGACGCAACCAAGCTCAAGGAGGAGCTCGATGAAGATCTTGTCCTTTGTGTTGTTTCGTTCTAGTTGATCAGTAGTGGAGCCCAGTTGGGGTCGATCGGGGACCTTGTCGCATTTGGGGTTCTTCTTTTATTTTGGTTCCGTAGTCGGACCTTGATTGTATTTGGATGATGTAATGCTTTATTCATGTATTGTGTGAAGTGGCGATTGTAAGCCAACTATGTATCTTTTCCCTTATGTATTACATGGGTTGTGTGAAGATTACCTCACTTGCGACATTGCTTTCAATGCGGTTATGCCTCTAAGTCGTGCTTCGACACGTGGGAGATATAGCCGCATCGAGGGCGTTACAAGTTGGTATCAGAGCCTTCCCCGACCTTAGGAGCCCCATTGCTTGATCGTTTTTAGCAGCCGAGTTGTGTCTAGAAAAATGTTTTGAGTCATTTAGGAATTATATATCGGAGAGTTTAGGAATTCTTTTTACTTCCCAGTCTCCTCATCGCTCTGGTAAGGCATCCTGACGTAGAGTTTTGACTCTTCTCTTCTCAAATTTCACTAAAAATTTTTAGGATCACGCGGGTATCTTGGAATCGTTCCGATGGTTTTGTGACGAGAACATTGTCTTGGTGCCTCCTGTCAGGGGTTTTGTGGAAGTGTCCCGGGGAGTTGAGCTCTGAGGTGTTGTCGTCATAATTTTATCGTTGCAGTTCTGGAATACCTGAGTTTAGTACGCCGACATCGAAAGTATTTTTTATGAAGTTCGTTGGTGAGATAACCTCGATGCCACCCAGTACTGGGGCGGGAGTTCGGGAGTATTGCCATAACTTGTATAACAGATGCTTTTCGAAGGTTGAGGTAGATGATTTCCGAAGGTTTCTTGGTTATGTGTTGAAGGATGGATACAGCTGGATGTAGGATTTGGTAGTTTTGGGCGAGATATTATGCTTCCCCTGTATCCCCAACACCTGATTGCATAATCGGAAAATTTCTGGGGTTTATAAGTGGAAATTCAAGTAGCTCTTAGGATATCTTTCCGACAGATGTATGATTTGAAATTGGGGTTCGACGTCTAGTGGTCCACCTATTCACGGTCGGTTTTACAGTGGTCTCATTGTGTCTTAAAGAGTCCTTGGCTATGCCAACTCGGGGACGCTTCGTATGTCATGTGCACTGCCTTGTACATGAAGGTGCTGTACGATCGAGCCCGTGTAGGCCCCACCACGAAAACTTCGGACGAAATCTCTATCATATGTTTGTTCCGGCTTATTCTGCAAGCCAATCCTTTGTTTTTGTTTTGAGTTGTGGTATTCAAGTTGCTTCAATGTCAAATGTTGATTCCATACCTTCCCCAAATGGTGTTCTCATACTCCGAGATGAATACCAATCCTTCTTGCTCATCAAGGTTGTTTTGTCAATCCTTTTTAACTGGTGTGCTTCTCTTCAAGTGGATCCGATCATTTCAACATCAGCAAGATCAATTATCATTTCTTCTCAACGGTGTTCGTTTCGTTCTCAACGGTGTTTTCCCACCCTCCCACCCTTGTTTTCTTGAAGGATTCAGAATTCTTGATGAAGTATCCATCTTATTGATGTGAAGTCTCTCCATTCTTTTCCTTCAATGTTCTTATCCGGTGATTCTCATGAAGTTTCTAACGGAGCTTCAAGTTCGTCAACCTTCACTCATTTTTCTTCTCTGGTGGATTCAATTCTAACTTTGTTGATCATATCCTTTCCTCGTTTCAATGCTTTCTCATGCTGGTGCAATTCTTAATCATTCACTTCTCGCTATTCATTTGTTCCGGAGTGCTAAAGATATCTCGAAGATTCGTGTTTCCACTCTGCATTCATTCAAGATCTTTCGAGGTTGTTATCTCATTCAAGCCATTTAAATTCAACTGGTGCATTCTCTCTTTTAAATTGTTCTACGGTGTTTCTTTTGAGTGGGCCTTAACCCACAGGTCTTTTCCCAGGATCTTACCTGACTCTTCTTATTTTCCCAGCGTTACTCTCAAATTCTTTTCCAAGTTTGACATAAGAATGAGTTATCATCAGCCAAATGCCTTCTTCTTGATCTTTCAAATTCTTTCATCGTTGGTTCAACCTTTCCATTTTTCATTCCGGAGTATCTCAACAATTTGGTGGTGTTTCTCATCGCCATTCACAGATATTGAAGACTGAAGAAGAGTTTTACCTCTATATCTTATCCGTTCTCTCAGAGATTCGTGGTTCTAATTCGAGACCATCCTTTCATAATTGTTTTGATCGTGAGAATTCTTTTCACCCATCCGAAGCATTTCTTGAGTTGTTTTCCATTTCTTTCCTCCGAAGGCCATCTTTTCAAATATTATTCATTTCAGCTGGCAGCTCACATTCTCCAAATCTTACCGGTGCATCAATCAAATATCCTCTAATCAGTTCTTGATCTCTTCGTTCTGATGTATCTAAATCCCCTCAAGCTTCTTCGTTCATTTGCTAATTCTTTCCGGTGTTTCTTTATCTTTTCTTCGTTCATTTTCAATTCTTACGGTGGCTTGTTCAAGATTCCTCTTCTTACGTTATCATACTTCCGTTCTTTCAAATTCTACCGGTGGTTCTTTGAAGACCTTCTCAAGTTGGCGCTATATCTATCTTAATCTTTTCTACGAGAATAAGTAATATGTCGAATCCATTGATTGTCATCAATTTAATTGGTGAAGGATAAGCATAATGTAATTCTAATTCTTGTTTTATCCAAGTGGTTAATTCCCTATTCCGGAGGTTCATCAAAATTCTTGATCTCAATTGTTCATCTTATTTTTTTTCTTCCTGGAGTTCCAAGCTCTAATTATCACGGAGATCCATCTAAATCATTACAAGGTTTCACTTTGTGTTTTCAACTTCTCTTTCTTTTCGTTATCTTTTGTTTACCGGAGTTCTTCTTGAAGGTTCTACATGATGGTTCATCAAGCATTTATATTCCTTCTCGAAACGTTCATCAACTTTCTTTTCAGAGGAGCTCAAGTTTTTTTCATCTTGTAATCCGGAGTTCAATCTTTCTTCCGTATCATTGGAGATGGTATTATGTCATTCTTAATAATTTGAGTTCATGTTTCATAACTCACATGTTGTTATGAATGAGGTATTTTAAATCCATCAACCTATTCGTTGGAATTATCTTGGGTTATATTCCACCTAAAGCTTTCCCTAAGGATTGTTGCTATCTATGGTGCTTATAAATGATCCAATGTCTTCTTTTATCCTTCCGGTGAAATAAATTTCTCGTCTCCTTGTTTATTCCAATCTAATTCTTTCCCGTGAGTGGCGGGTTGTCACCTCATAATTTGAGTTGTATTCCATAAGACCATATCAAGCTTATTATTTTCGTTGTTGGTTTTCCAACAACTCCATTCAACCCTTCTCCTAAAGATGCCTTTTCAGGCTCTTTTGTAGCAGAAGTTGGCATTGTCTTCTACATTCGTTTGTCTCAATTATATTTACTCTACTCTTTCGTTCCGAGGCATTGTGATGTTGCTCTCTGCAACCCATCTTCTTGTTTTGTCAGGATCGTGTTCTTTTCGTCCTTATCCTTTTAACCGGAGTGTCGTGCCTGCTTTTCGAATTTTTCCCATTCTGTCAAGTTTTGCCTCCCTTCTCAGACGGAGTGCTTCTCAAATTATATCATTCTTAATCCTTATCTATCTTGTTTTAACCGGAGTGGTTTCAATATACATCTTGCCCTTCAACCTCAAGGTTTTTCGCAATGTTCTTTGTCCCTCTTTTCTAACGGAGTGTTTTCAAATTTGTCATCTCCGTTATTCTTTTTCTCGAAATGGCTTAACCTTTTCAAGGTTCTTTGGTCTCACTCGTTTGTCAAAGAAGCAACTTAGTTTTACCTCTTCTCTTTCTCTTCCGTTTTTCCCTCCGGTGCCATTCTAGATCTCGGGACGAGATCCTCTCGTAGTGGTGGAGTGTTGTAACACCCCGAGACCGATGTGCCAGTTGTCGTCCAGTTATTCGCCGTCGTTGCCATGTCATTCGCTTGCGTGTTGCATCTTGTCATGTCATCATATGCATTGCATCATCATGTTTTCAAAACTTGCATCCGTCCGGGTCTCCCCGTTCCTTCCGTTGTCCATTCTGAGTCCAACCACACTTGCACGCGCCCGCGGCATGTCCGAAATAGTATTTTATAAGTGACCGGAAAATGTTCTCGGAATGGGATGAAAGTTGGCGTGTGGTCTTATTATAGTGTAGGTAGGACGCCTGCCAAGTTTCATCGCATTCGGAGTCCGTTTGATGCCCCAACGGATAACTATAGCGGCAATATAGTCGGTCTTTTTGTCAGACGTTTTCGGTCTCCGGAAAGCCGTGTCGGGCTGCAGATCTTTTCTCTCCTCTCAGTCTATGGCCCTCTACACAGCCCTTCTAGCCCATCTACCTAACCCCCTCCACTCCGGAACGTCCGATTGCGATCGAACGGCTCCGAAACGGGTTAAAACCCCCTCTCCTAGCCCCCTGCCTATAAATGGACACCCTACCCTTCCACTTTTGAAACCCTAGCCCCTCCTTCTCATTTTTCCGCAGCCACCCTCTCCACCACCGCCACTTGTCGTGCCCCCATCAGCCAGCCCGCCACCGGCGACGCGCGCAGCCAATCAGGCGCTGCCACATCGCGCCCAGCGCCTCCACCAGCCCCACGGCACGCCTGGCCCAACCGAGGCCCGCTCGGGCCAGAGCCCCTTCGCTCGCAGCCGCCAATGCTGTTCCTCCTCGATCCCACCTAGATCGGGAGGGAGCCGGAGCGCTGCTCTTCCCTGCCGCGCCGGCGAATCCGCCTGCCTGCGGCCGTCATCGGAGTCATCGACCGCCGCCGCTCCAGGTCATCAATGCCGCTGCCCGGCCCTCGATTCCTCTCTGCTCCTTCTCCTCACCAGCTCTCTCTCTCCCCCCTCGCAGCAAGGCGCCGCCATTGGTGCCCACCGTCGGCCTCGTCGTCGTAGCCCAAGTCCCGAACACCGCCGAATCCGGCCGGTCCCCGCCTCGCCTTGCCGCTGCTCTGCCTCGTCGTCGCCGGAGCCCAGCCGTCGCCATGTCCCTGCGCTGTTTCTGCCCCGTCCTCGTTCCAGCGGAGGATGAGCGCTTCCTGGTCGTGCGCCTGGGCTGCAGCGCGCGTTGACTGGCCCAGCCTCCTCCCGTTCCAGATCGCGAGGCCCGGCCTCCTTTGATCCAGCCAGCCTGCTTGGCCTCTCTTCAGTTCCGGGCCAAGCCCCATGGTGAGGCCACCACCAGCGCCTCCTTTTTTTCTGTTCTGTTGGACCTCTGCTCAGTTTCGGCCCATGTAGTGTTTTTCCCCGCTGCGAATTTGTCTAATTTCCAGAGAACACAGTTTTGCAGAAAACCCCTTCATGATCATGCATATTGTAACTCACAAACGATGCATCATATTAAAATAAACTTAATATGAAAAATGCTTAGAATTGCATCTAGTTTCATAATATGTCATTTTCATCCATGTTTAAAATATTTAAATTGATGTTTGGTTAAATTTACTCCTATGCCATGTTAAAATGATTTAATTCATAACTATTCAACCGTAGCTCCAAATCTAACAAACTTTATATGTAAATGGGGTAGAAAAATGCCTAGTTTAACATGGTGTGCTTGTTTTGCATGTTTAATAACTCTAAAATTATGTTTAGGGCAGAACAGTACCAAACCTTAAAATTATGCATATGAGGATTTTCCGGAATTGTTGTTCGTTGCTTCCGGCCTCATTTAAACTTGCCTAGATAGGTAGTTTTGTTGTGCTTCACCTCTTGCCATGTTAACCAAAATTTAATATTGTTGGGTACATAAACGGGATCAAACTAAATAACTTATCGTGGTGTTCCGTCAATATGCAACTCGTTGCATATTTGAGCTCCACTTAATTTGTAGGATTGTTTGTGCACTTTGCCATGCCATGCTTCATTAAACCGTACATGCATAATACTTGATTGTGCATCATGCCATGATTATGTGATGGTTGTTTACCATGATTGTTTGCTTCTTTCCGGTGTTGCTTCTTTGGGTTGGTTCCGATAACGTCGCGTTTGTGAGGACTCGTTCGTCTACGTTCATTTGTCTTCTTCATGGACTCGTTCTTCTTCCTTGCGGGATTTTAGGCAAGATGATCATACCCTCGAAATCACTACTATCTTTGCTATGCTAGTTGCTCGCTCTTTGCTATGCCTATGCTACGATGCCTACCACTTGCTTGTCAGCCTCCCAAATTGCATGTAACCAAGCCTCTAACCCACCTTGTCCTAGCAAACCGTTGATTGGCTATGTTACCGCTTTGCTCAGCCCCTCTTATAGCGTTGTTAGTTGCAGGTGAAGATTGGAGTTCGTTCCTTGTTGGAACATTGTTTTACTTGTTGGGATATCACGTTATACCTTATTTAATTAATGCATCTATATACTTG
This sequence comes from Triticum aestivum, assembly GCF_018294505.1. Classification (NCBI taxonomy): domain Eukaryota; kingdom Viridiplantae; phylum Streptophyta; class Magnoliopsida; order Poales; family Poaceae; genus Triticum; species Triticum aestivum. The sequence goes on from NC_057794.1 coordinate 267,922,667, forward strand.
GTAAAGGGTGGAAGGCTCGGCCTTATGCCTGGTGTTTTGTTCCACTCTTGCCGCCCTAGTTTCCGTCATATCGGTATTATGTTCCCGGATTTTGCGTCCCTTACGCGGTTGGGCTATAATGGGAACCCCTTGACAGTTCGCCTTAAGTAAAGCTCTTCCAGCAATGCCCAACATTGGTTTTACCATTTGCCACCTAGCCTTTCTTTTCCCTTGGGAGTCGCACTCCTGAGGGTCATCATTATTTTACCCCCCCGGGGCCAGTGCTCCTCTGAGTGTTGGTCCAACTGAGCGATGTCCGAGGCTACCAGGGGAAACTCTGGGCTGGCTTACCCGACGTCTTGCTCATCCGGTGTGCCCTGAGAACGAGATATGTGCAGCTCCTATCGGGATTTGTCGGCACATCTGGGTGGTGTTGCTGGTTTAGTTTTACCCTGTCGAAATGTCTTGTAGAACCGGGATACCGAGTCTGATCGGAATGTCTCAGGAGGAGGTCTATTCCTTCGTTGACCATGAGAGCTTGTGATGGGCTAAGTTGGGACACCCCTGCAGGGATTTGAACTTTCGAAAGCCGTGCCCGCGGTTATGGGCAGATGGGAATTTGTTAATGTCCGGTTGTAGAAAACCTGAAGTTGACCTTAATTATAATACATCGACCGCGTGTGTTACCGTGATGGTCTCTTTCCGGCGGAGTCCGGGAAGTGAACACGGTGTTGGAGTTATGCTTGACGTAGGTTGTTCTAGGATCACTTCTTGATCATAGTTGTTCGAACGTGCTTTGCCTTCTCTTCTCGCTCTCATTTGCGTATGTTAGCCACCATATATGCTAGTCGCTTGCTGCAGCTCCATCCTCATACCTTTACCTTACCCATAAGCTTAAATAGTCTTGATCGCGAGGGTGCGAGATTGCTGAGTCCCTGTGGCTCACAGATACTTCCAAAAACCAGCTTGCAGGTGCCGATGAGTCCGTGCAGATGACGCAACCAAGCTCAAGGAGGAGCTCGATGAAGATCTTGTCCTTTATGTTGTTCGTTCTAGTTGATCAGTAGTGGAGCCCAGTTGGGGTCGATCGGGGACCTTTGTCGCATTTGGGGTTCTTCTTTTATTTTGGTTCCGTAGTCGAACCTTGATTGTATTTGGATGTTGAAATGCTTTATTCATGTAATTGTGTGAAGTGGCGATTGTAAGCCAACTATGTATCTTTCCCTTATGTATTGCATGGGTTGTGTGAAGATTACCTCACTTGCGACATTGCTTTCAATGCGGTTATGCCTCTAAGTCGTGCTTTGACACATGGGAGATATAGCCGCATCGAGGGCGTCACATCCGAGCACATTCAAACAATGCCTTAAGCAAGGTAATGACGCTAAGACATCGCCATTGTCAGGTATCCCTAACTCGGGGCAAACCTAGGCTTTCACCTCGGGGCTCGAGACCGGGTGCTCAGGTAGCACCACCATCGAAGTAACTCATGTGTTATCGCCACCACTTTTCCGCGATCCCAGCAGGTAAATGCAATGCGCCACCACTGCACAACTATCCTATGCGTCAAGCCATCATCCATAGTTTGCACCTCCTCACTGAAGTCAGCTACCGGATCTGAAGAGATGAAACTCTCACGAAGACCTTTCAGTGACCACCTCAATCTGCCACGAGTTCGCCGCTGGTCGCAGTGATCAGCACAAGGACCAATACCGACGATGGAGCACATCACCTCAGCGAAGAGAGCCATGTCCAAACTGTCAATCGAGGGGCTGACATGGTGGAAACTAAGAGCACAAAATCAGATCATCATTGCCAGGGCGGCATGCGCGCGAGGCATAGCCGCTGCTAGAAGAAGCACACAAGATGTCTCGCCCACAACAGCAAGAGGTCGTACCATCACGAATATAGAGGCCAGCCCCAAGAAGAGATCCGAACGAGCATATCGTGGACGTCCCGATCCAGGACCAGACCTCATTCATAGGCAGGCCGTGATAACCCACAAGTATAGGGGATCGCAACAGTTTTCGATAAGTAAGAGTATCGAAAACCAATGAGGAGCTAAAGGTAGAACAAATATTCCCTGAAGTTCTATCGACCACCGATACAACTCTACGCACGCTTGATGTTCGCTTTACCTAGAACAAGTATGAAACTAGAAGTACTTTGTAGGTGTTTTTGGATAGGCTTGCAAGAAGGTAAAGAGCACGTAAATAAAAGCTAAGGGTTATTTAGATGAAGACACAACTAAATTAGTTTTAGTAGAGAGCTTGTTGTCACGAGAAAGTTATTTGTCCCTAGGCAATCGATAACTAGACCGGTAATCATTATTACAATTTTATTTGAGGGAGAGGCATATGCTAACATACTTTCTCTACTTGGATCATATGCACTTATGATTGGAACTCTAGCAAGCATCCGCAACTACTAAAGATTCATTAAGGTAAAACCCAACCATAGCATTAAAGCATCAAGTCCCCTTTATCCCATACGCAAACAACCTACTTACTCGGGTCTGTGCTTCTGTCACTCACGCCACCCACCATAAGCAAATCATGAACATATTGCAAACCCTACAGCGGGAATCCCTCACGCTTGCGCGACACGGAGAGCACCATAGGACAACACCAATAATAAAACATTCAACTGAAACCAATCTTGATCATCAAATAGCCATTAGGACAAAACGGATCTACTCAAACATCATAGGATAGCCATACATCATAGGGAACTAATATATAGCGGTGAGCACCATGTTTAAGTAGTGATTACAGCGGGTAAGAGAGAGGTTACACCGCTGCATAGAGGGGGGAAGAGTTGGTGGTGAAGGCGGTGAAGTTGTTGGTGAAGATGAGGGTGATGATGATGGCCCCCGGTGGCACTCCGGCGCCACCGGAAGCAAGGGGGAGAGGGGGCCCCTTCTTCTTCTTCTTCCTTGACCTCCTCCCTAGATGGGAGAAGGGTTTCCCCTCTGGTCCTTGGCCTCCATGGCGTGAGATTGGATCTGTCTCTCTCTGTTTCTGCGTTCTCCGATTCTACCCCTTCACCGTTTCTTATATTCTCGGAGATCTGTAACTCCGATTGTGCTGAAATTTGAACACGATCTCTATCCATATATTAGCTTTCTTGCGGCGAAAGAAGGGCATCAACCGCCTTACGGGGTGGCCACGAGGGTCAGGGGCGCGCCTGCCCCCCTAGGGCGCGCCCCCTACCTAGTGGGCCCCTCGAGCATCGTCTCGCGTTGATTTCACTTCCCAAAAATCACATATATTCCAAAAAAAATTCTCTGTCCGTTTGGGCTCCGTTTGATATGGATATTCTGCGAAACAAAAAAACATGCAACAAACAGGAACTGGCACTGGGCACTGGATCAATATGTTAGTCCCAAAAATAGTATAAAAATTTGCCAAAAGTATATGAAAGTTGAATAATATTGGCATGGAACAATCAAAAAACATGACGGAGACGTATAAGCATCCCCAAGCTTAATTCCTGCTCATCCTCGAGTAGGTAAATGATAAAAAAGATAATTTTTGATGTGGAATGCTACCTAGCATAATCTTGATCATGTATCTAATCATGGCATAAATATTAAGATACGAGTGATTCAAAGCAATAGTCTATCATTTGACATAAAAACAATAATACTTTAAGCCTACTAATAAAGCAATCATGTCTTTTCAAAATAACAAGGCCAAAGAAAGTTATCCCTACAAAATCATATAGTCTGGCTATGCTCCATCTTCTTTACACAAAATATTCACATCATGCACAACCCCAATGACAAGCTGAGCAATTGGTTCATACTTTTTTACGCGCTTCAGCTTTTTCAACCCTCACGCAATGCATGAGCGTGAGCCATGGACATAGCACTATACGTGGAATAGAATATGATGGTGGAGGTTGTGTGGAGAAGACAAAAGGGGAGAAAGTCTCACATCGACACGGCTAATCAACGGGCTATGGAGATGCCCATCAATTGATGTCAATGTGAGGAGTAGGGATTGCCATGCAACGGATGCACTAGATCTATAAGTATATGAAAGCTCAAACTGAAACTAAGTGGATGTGCATCCAACTTGCTTGCTCATGAAGACCTAGGGCATTTGAGGAAGCCCATCGTTGGAATATACAAGCGAAGTTCTATAATGAAAATTCCCACTAGTATATGAAAGTGATAACTCAAGAGACTCTCTATATGAAGAACATGGTGCTACTCTGAAGCACAAGTGTGGTAAAAGGATAGTAACATTGCCCCTTCTCTCTTTTTCTCTCATTTTTTTGTTTTTTTCTTTTTCCCCCTTTTTTGGCCTTTCTCTTTTTTTATTTTTTTATTTTTTCGTCCGGAGTCTCATCCCGACTTGTGGGGGAATCATAGTCTCCATCATCCTTTTCTCACTAGGGCAATGCTCTATTAATGATGATCATCACACTTTTATTTACTTACAACTCAATATTACAACTCGATACTAGAACAAAGATATGACTCTATATGAATGCCTTCGGCGGTGTACCGGGATGTGCAAGGATCTAGCGTAGCAATGACATCAAAAAATGGACAAGCCATGAAAACATCATGCTAGCTATCTTACGATCATGCAAAGAAATATGACAATGATGCTCAAGTCATGTATATGATGATGATGGAAGTTGCATGGCAATATATCTCGGAATGGCTATGGAAATACCATGATAGGTAGGTATGGTGGCTGTTTTGAGGAAGATATAAGGAAGCTTATGTGTGATAGAGCGTATCGTATCACGGGGTTTGGATGCACTGGCGAAGTTTGCACCGATTCTCGAGGTGAGAAAGGGCAATGCACGGTACCGAAGAGGCTAGCAATGATGGAAGGGTGAGAGTGCGTATAATCCATGGACTCAACATTAGTCATAAAGAACTCACATACTTATTGGAAAAGTTTATTAGCCCTCGAAGCAAAGTACTACTACACATGCCCCTAGGGGGATAGATTGGTAGTAAAAGACCATCTCTCGTCCCCGACCGCCACTCATAAGGAAGACAATCAATAAATACCTCATGCTCCAACTTTGTTACATAACAGTTCACCATACATGCATGCTACGGGAATCACAAACCTCAACACAAGTATTTCTAGAATCCACAACTACCCACTAGCATCACTCTAATATCACCATCTTTATATCGCAAAACTATTGCAAGGAATCAAACATACCATATTCAGTGATCTACAAGTTTTATGTAGGATTTTATGACTAACCATGTGAATGACCAGTTCCTGTCATCTCTCTAAATAGATATAAGTGAAGCAAGAGAGTTTAATTCTTTCTACAAAAGATATGCCCATGCTCTAACAAATATAAGTGAAGCAAAAGAGCATTCTACAAATGGCGGTTTTCTATGTAAAGAGAAACAGGAAATCCAAGCTTCAAATGATATAAGTGAAGCACAAGAAGCATTCTATAAAGCCATACTCAAAAGATATAAGTGAAGTGCATAGAGCATTCTATAAATCAACCAAGGACTATCTCATACCAGCATGGTGCATAAAATAAAAATGAAAACTTAATGCAAAAGACGCTCCAAGATTTGCACATATCACATGAATGAAACGAATCCGAAAACATACCGATATTTGTTGAAGAAAGAGGGGATGCCTTCCCAGCATCCCCAAGCTTAGACGCTTGAGTTTCCTTGAATATTTACTTGGGGTGCCTCAGGCATCCCCAAGCTTGAGCTCTTGCCTCTCTTCCTTCTTCTCACATCGAAACCTTCTCAATCATCGAACACTTCATCCACACAAAACTTCAACAGAAAACTCGATAAGATCCGTTAGTATAATAAAGAAAATCACTACTCTAAGTACTGTTGCAAACCAATTCATATTATTATTTTTGCATTGTGTCTACTGTAATATAACTTTTTCGTGGCTTAATCCACTAATATAAATTGATAGTTTCATCAAAACAAGCAAACTATGCATCAAAAACAGAATATGTCTAAAACAGAACAGTCTGTAATAATCTGAACATTCACCATACTTCTGATACTTGAAAGATTCTGCCAAAATTAGGAAAAATAAAAAAATTGTATAGGAAGATAGTGCAAAAAGAATCAGAACCATTTGACGTTCCGGCAAGAAAATGTAAAATCGCGCACCACAGCCAAAGTTTCTGTCCTACACCATACAAACCATCAAGCAAATGTAAACATCCTAAAGGCAAACCTTGGCACATTATTTTTATTTCTAAACTTTATAAAAGCACACAACAGAAATAAATGAGTCTCTAAAACTTCTGGGTTTTCTCCCTGGCAGCGCTTTCTTTAAAGCCATTAAGCTAGGCATATAGTGCTCAAGTAATGAATCCACCAGGATCCCAAGGTATATCAAAGCCAATTTTAATTAACAATGATTTAGCATTTAGTAGTGAGAACAAAGTAACATATATCATGTAACAACGAAGTCTAACTCTCTTCCTATGCATCGGCATGTCATAAAAGAACAATTCATGCACACATAGTAAAGGCCAATGCATAGTATAAATAGTTTCTTGCAATTTTATCATATTGGAAACATAGAGAGGTGGAGATATAGTTCCTCTCTCATAATAATTGCAAGTAGGAACAGCAAGTAGTTGGGAGAATATATCTATCAAAATTATCATGTGTAACGGTAAAAGGCAACCCATGAATATAATCCTTAATAAGTGCAAACTTCTCCATTATAGTGTAGTTGGGAGAATTCAAAAAGATAATAGGACTATCATGCGTGGGTGCAATAGCAACAATTTCATGTTTAACATAAGGAACTATAGCAAGTTCATCTCCATAATCATAATTCATATTGGCATCTTGGCCACAAGCATCATCAAAAAGGGATATTTCAAAAGAATCCAAGGGATCATAACAGTCATCATAGCAATCATCCTTCGGTAAGCACGAAGGGGAATTAAACAATGTATGAGTTGAAGAGTTACTCTCATTAGAAGGTAGGCACGGGTGATCAATCTGCTCTTCCTCCTTTTGTTCTTCGCTCTCTTCCTCATCTTTTTCATCCAATGAGCTCACAGTTTCATCACTTTCTTCTTCCATAGACTCCTGCAAAATATTAGTCTCTTCTTGGACAGCGGAGACTTTCTCAATAAGTGCATTAATTTTGGAATTGTATTCATAATTCTCATAGAAATATTTGAGGATAGCTAAATTTTCAGATCTATAAACAGCATCATCAAAATCTTCACACTCTGTACACATAGATTCAATTTCATAAGCACCCATAAAAGCAACAAATTCTTCTATTTGTTCCACATCATAGTAATCATATATACCATTAGCATAAGAAGCTAAGGTTTTATTATCATTGAATTTGCATGAAAAGGGAAGGTGTGGAGCCTTCATCCTAGAGCAACAAGTATAATCATAACTCACGCATAATTGCCAAGCATACCACTTCAATATATGAATTTGATCCCATAATAGTTTCCCTTTTTGTGTCAAGCGATAATCCCTAAAGTATTCACGTTGATCCAACGTTACTCCCATTACATAATTAAATGGGGTTTTCTCAGGATTATTAAAGTAGTACATAATATCTTTCACATATCCAACATCGAGGGTTTTAGGAGGTTCACCATCTCCATGAGCAGAAAGTACACCTAATTTTTTTGGTATTTCATGTTCCATATCCATAACTGAAGATAAAGAACAACTAAGAACAACAAATAAAAATTACTTAGTGATAAAGCAAACAAGCACACACGAGAATATTCACCCCACGCTATTGCTCCCCGGCAACGGCACCAGAAAAAGGTCTTGATAACCCACAAGTATAGGGGATCGCAACAATTTTTCATAAGTAAAAATGTCGAACCCAACGAGGAGCTAAAGGTAGAACACATATTCCCACAAGTTCTATCGACCACCGATACAACTCTACGCATGCTTGACGTTCGCTTTACCCAGAACAAGTATGAAACTAGAAGTACTTTGTAGGTGTTTTTGGATAGGCTTGCAAGAAATTAAAGAGCACGTAAATAAAAGCTAGGGGCTGTTTAGATGAAGACACAACTAAATTAGTTTTAGTAGAGAGCTTGTTGTCAAGAGAAAGTTATTTGTCCCTAGGCAATCGATAACTAGACCGGTAATCATTATTACAATTTTATTTGAGGGAGAAACATATGCTAACATACTTTCTCTACTTGGATCATATGCACTTATGATTGCAACTCTAGCAAGCATCCGCAACTACTAAAGATTCATTAAGGTAAAACCCAACCATAGCATTAAAGCATCAAGACCCCTTTATCCCATACGCAAACAACCTACTTACTCGGGCCTGTGCTTCTGTCACTCACGCCACCCACCATAAGCAAATCATGAACATATTGCAAACCCTACAGCGGGAATCCCTCACGCTTGCGCGACACGGAGAGCACCATAGGACAGCACCAATAATAAAACATGCAACTCAAACCAATCTTGATCATCAAATAGCCATTAGGACAAAACGGATCTACTCAAACATCATAGGATAGCCATACATCATAGGGAAATAATATCTAGCGTTGAGCACCATGTTTAAGTAGAGATTACAGCGGGTAAGAGAGAGGTTACACCGCTGCATAGAGGGGGGAAGAGTTCGTGGTGAAGGCGGTGAAGTTGTTGGTGAAGATGACGGTGATGATGATGGCCCCGGTGGCACTCTGGCGCCACCGGAAGCAAGGGGGAGAGGGCCCCCCTTCTTATTCTTCTTCCTTGACCTCCTCCCTAGATGCGAGAAGGGTTTCCCCTCTGGTCCTTGGCCTCCATGGCGTGGGAGGGGCGAGAGCCCCTCCGAGATTGGATCTGTCTCTCTGTCTCTCTCTGTTTCTGCGTTCTTCGATTCTACCCCTTCACCGTTTCTTATATTCCCGAGATCCATAACTCCGATTGGGCTGAAATTTGAACATGATCTCTATCCGGATATTAGCTTTCTTGCAGCGAAAGAAGGGCATCAACCGCCTTACGGGGTGGCCACGAGGGTCAGGGGCGCACCTGCCCCCCTGGGCGCACCCCCTACCTCATGGGGCCCTCGAGCATCGTCTCACATTGATTTCACTTCCCAAAAATCACATATATTCCATAAAAATCCGTCCATTTTTATTCCGTTTGGACTTCGTTTGATATGGATATTCTGCGAAACAAAAAACATGCAACAAATAGGAACTGGCACTGGGCACTGGATCAATATGTTAGTCCCAAAAATAGTATAAAAAGTTGCCAAAAGTATATGAAAGTTGGATAATATTGGCATGGAACAGTCAAAAATTATAGATACGACGGAGACGTATCAGGCCGCCACTGCTGCCCATCCACCTATCGCTAGTTCCTGCGGGACACGACGACGTGAGCCACGCCACTCCGTCCACCGGCCAGCACCCGTCGTCCGCTACCTTGAGCTCCCCTGCTCGTGGAAGCGTCGACCGCTATCCGAAGGAAACAGGCCCTGCCGCTGCTGGCTCCATGCAAGCTTTGCTCACAGGAGGCTCCAGCAACGGCAAGGGAGATATAGAGGCGGAGGTTGTGGAGACTCCAGCGTGGTTGGGTCGCCGCCCGTGGCGCCTTTCATCTTATATTCGCAATATCCAGATTGCAATCTTAGTTTCTTGCTTGTTCTTCATTTTCTTGTAGGAAATAGACCTTCGGGGTCAGGTTGATCGTGCTCCGGCATGGTCAATAACCTCTCGGAGTTGGTTTAGCGATTGCTAAGGCGCGACGTCCTCGCACGTTCGTAGTCGGATCGTGAAAGTCTAGTCCTCCGAAACAATAATCACCATCTCATCGAAAGATGGGACACCTTTGCCTCTATCAAGTGGTATCAGTTTTCAGGTTGCTCGATGAGATTTTACAGTTTTTCATAGTTTAGATCGAGTCTGTTCTTCATACCTACAGTCCACGAAAAAGCCAAAAAAAATTTAGGGTTAGTTCATCATATCCAAACCAATCTGAGCCATTGCATAATCTTTTCTGTATTTGCTTTGTTAAATTTGTGGTTGCATCGTCGTGTCAAGTTGCTGGTCTTAGCGTCTAGTTATTTAGAGTTTCGAGTTCTGTTCACAAGTTGTCACACCACCGCTGCACCATCATCGTCACCCCTGCCATATACTACCACCGCTTATCCGCTATTTCTCTGAGTCCATATACCATCACCGCTCCGAGTCCATATACCACCACCAATCTGAGTCCATATACCACCACCGATCCAAGTACATATACCACCACCAATCTGATTCCACATATACCACCGTCATATACCATCACCAGTCCGAGTTCCACCAGATTCATCTCCTCCACCAGTCCTAGTCTAAGTCCAGTATTTGTTCCTTTATTTTTGAGTTCCAGATCATGTGATACTACGAGTTGTGAACTAGTCGGATTACCCAACTTTCGTGCCACCCGCGGAAGAAAAATAGTTCCAGTTTAAAAAAACAAGTCTGGAAAATTCTGGCCAGGCAGTTTTTAGAGCATTTGTATACTTTTTCGAAAAATATTTGTTGCGGAGCAAAAAAAGAGGAAAAAAAGTGAAAAAAAATTCAGAGTGCGCTCCTCCATTATTTACGTGCAGCGCCGTGATTTTGTTAGTGTTCTAGGATCGCGTCTCTACCATGGTCTAGCGTAGGACCAACACAGTACCGTCGTCGAGCATTTATTCAACTTTGCATCTCTGAATTGATTATTGCTGACCCTTGTTGCTACCATATTATAAGACTTCCCATATCCACATACATCTACGTCATGTGTTTGACTCTCCCTTGTAATCGCTCTATCCAGGCTTTGAGAGTTTTGACTACAACAGTTGCCGATCATCACCTGCTGCTGGGTAAGAACTGGTAAGAATTTGAGATTTGTTTGACGGGTTTATGACTTTCCACAACACCAACGCCACTTCCTTGTAATCTGTAGGATCATATTATTTTGTGTTTCTATTGCTTCTAACCATGGTAGGATCACAAGCCGTCGAGACGGATTAGGAGAACATGACGAACAAAGAGTTACATGATAAGTTTCAGCAAATGATGAGTGGACAGGTGGAAGATGTGCTAAACAGATTTGAAGAGGCCATGGAGAAGATAGATGGCATTGAGAAGGCGTTCAAAACAAAGCTCGATAACAATTTTAATGAATTGCTCGCGCGTCTTCCACAACCACCGCCCACTGCACCTGTAACACATCTACAGTAGCAGCAACAACAACAACAACAACAACAACACAACATCACCTTCCAAATCAAGTGGGACAAGCACTGCGCGTTCCCCTTGAACCTGGTCAAAATTCTGGTGCCGCTGTACCTACTGTGGATGCTTCTGTAGCTCCTGCTTCTACTGCAAAAGTGCAGGACCATTATGAGGATGAGGTTGATCAAAATCAGAACTACGTGCAACCACTAGCACCACCACCACCAGGTCATCCTCATGCATATCATCGCAACGGTAGGGATGCACCATCGCCTGAGGTACGAGATCAGGACCATCTTCCTAAACTAAAATTGAATATTCCACCATTTGAGGGTAGATATGTTCCTGATATATATCTTACTTGGGAGTTAGAAACTGAGCAATGTTTTACATGTTTACAATATCCTGAGGAGAGACGTGTTCCTGCTGCTGTTTGTGCTTTCGCTAGTTTTGCATGTGTTTGGTGGTCTGAACATTGTAGATTATATCCTATTCTAGCTACTTGGGGTGCTTTGAAAACTGCTATGCATACTCGTTGGGTTCCACCATATTATCAACGTGAATTACTTCAAAAATTGCAGTGTTTAAGACAAGGAGAAAATTATGTAGAAGAATATTATCAGGAATTACAATCTGGAATGATTAGATGTGGTATTGTTGAGGATAATGAAGCTATGCTTGAGCATTTTATGGGTGGATTAAATAAAGAGATTCAGACCATTCTAGAGTATAAGGAGTACAATAATATCACTCGTTTATTCCATCTTGCTTGCAAAGCTGAACGTGAAGTGCAGGATTGACAGGCATTGGTGCGAACTAACTTTTCTCTAGGTCGACCTTCATCATGGACACCGCGTGCATCCTCTACTCCCACACGTCGTACTGCAGCACCACTTACTTCAACCACCAATTCCAACTGAGATACAAGAAAACAGGCACCACCACCACCATCTGCCAGGAGTACACCTTCCGGTTCCGCACAGAGCTCTTCTTCATCCATGGCATCAACGGGGTAAACACATGCTATTATTCGTCGTCATTGTAATGGTGGAGGTCATTATGCAAGAGAATGCCCATCTAAGCGTGTGATGATTGCTACTGAGGATGGTGGGTATGAGTCCACTAGTGACTATGATGAGGAGACTTTGGCTCTTATTATTAGTGAAGAACACGGTGGAGATGATTCCGATCATGAGACGCAATACATGGCTCCTAAAGACGCTGACAGGTATGAATGTTTAGTTGCGCAACGTGTTTTGAGTGTGCAGGTCACACAAGCCGAGCAAAATCAAAGGCATAATTTGTTCCATACAAAGGGAGTTGTGAAGGAACGTTCTGTTCGCGTCATCATAGATGGAGGGAGCTGCAACAACTTGGCTAGCATGGAGATGGTGGAGAAGCTATCTCTCACCATAAGACCACATCCACATCCTTACTACATTCAATGGTTCAACAACAGCGGCAAGGTTAAGGTAACACGTACTGTTCGTGTGCATTTTAGTATCTGTATATATGTTGATTATGTTGATTGTGATGTGGTACCTATGCAAGCATGTTCCTTATTACTTGGTAGACCATGGCAGTTTGATAAAAATTCTGCACACCATGGTAGAAACAATCAATATACTCTTGTGCATAAGGATAAAAATATTACTTTGCTTCCTATGACTCCTGATTCCATTTTGAAAGATGATATTAATAGAACTAATAAAGTAAAAAAGGAGAAAAGTGAGAGTGAAAATCATATTGTGGCAAAAGAATTTGAGCAAAAAATGAAGCCTAATAATAAACCATCTAATGTTTCTTTTGAAATTAAATTCAAAAGTGCATGTTTACTTGACACCAAATCTGATATTGATAAATCTAGATTTCAGCAAATCTATTTGCTATGCTTTTGTGTGCAAAGAGGCATTATTTTCTTCCGAGGATGTAGCTTCCTCTTTGCCTCCTGCTGTCACTAACATTTTGCAGGAGTTCGCTAACGTCTTTCCACAAGATGTGCCACCGGGATTACCACCTATTCGAGGGATTGAGCATCAGATTGACTTAATTGTCAGTACTTCACTGCCAAACCGTGCGCCATATCGTGCCAATCCAGAGGAGACGAAGGAGATCATGCGTCAAGTACAGGAGCTGCTCGACAAAGGTTATATACGCGAATCTCTTAGTCCTTGTGTTGTTCCTATTATACTAGTTCCAAAAAAGGATGGTACGTCGCGTATGTGTGTTGATTGTAGAGGCATTAATAATTTTACTATTCGTTATCGTCATCCTATTCCTAGGCTAGATGACATGTTTGATGAATTGAGTGACTCTACAATATTCTCCAAAGTTGATTTCGTAGTGGATACCATCAAATTCGTATGAAATTGGGAGATGAATGGAAACAAAATTTAAAACTAAGTTTGGATTATATGAGTGGTTAGTCATGCCTTTTAGGTTAGCTAATGCACACCTAGTACTTTCATGAGATTAATGAACGAAGTTTTACGTGCTTTCATTGGACGATTTGTGGTAGTCTATTTTGATGATATACTGATTTATAGCAGATCTTTGGAGGAACATTTGGAACACTTACGTGTTGTTTTTATTGCTCTACGTGATGCATGTTTGTTTGGTAACCTTGGGAAGTGCACCTTTTGCATCGACCGAGTATCTTTTCTTGGCTATGTTGTTACTCCAGAAGGAACTGAAGTTGATAAAGCCAATATTGAAGCTATTGAGAGATGGACACAGCCCAAAAACGGTCACACAAGTGAGGAGTTTTCTTGGCCTCGCTGGATTCTATAGGCGTTTTGTGAGAGATTTCAGCACCATTGTTGCACCTCTCAATGAGCTTGCAAAGAAGGATGTGCCTTTTGTTTGGGGTACCGCACAGGACAAAGCCTTCACGGTATTGAAAGATAAGTTGAAACACGCTCCTTTACTCCAACTTCCTGATTTTAATAAGACTTTTGAGCTTGAATGTGATGCTAGTGGAATTGGATTAGGAGGTGTGTTATTACAAGATGGAAAACCTGTTGCATGCTTTTCTGAAAAATTGAGTGGACCAAGTCTGAATTATTCTACTTATGATAAAGAGTTATATGCTCTTGTTCGGACTTTAGAAACATGGCAACATTATTTATGACCCAAAGAATTTGTTATACATTCTGATCATGAATCTTTGAAACATATTAAAAGTCAAGCTAAACTGAATCGTATACATGCTAAATGGGTTGAATTCATTGAGACTTTCCCTTATGTTATTAAACACAAGAAGGGTAAAGAAAATGTTATTGCTGATGCATTGTCTCGTCGATATACTATGCTTTCACAACTTGACTTCAAAATATTTGGTTTGGAGACCATCAAAGATCAATATGTGCATGATGTTGATTTTAAAGATGCAATGCAGAATTGTAACAAAGGAAGAACATGGAACAAGTTCATCGTTAATGATGGATTTGTGTTCTATGCTAACAAGCTATGCATTCGAGCTAGCTCCGTTCGTCTTTTGTTGTTGCAGGAGGCGCATGGAGGATGATTAATGGGACACTTTGGCATGAAGAAGACGGAGCGTACTTGCTACACATTTCTTTTGGCCAAAGATGAGATGGGATGTTGAGCGTTTTGTTGCTCGCTACACTGCATGTCAAAAAGCTAAGTCATGACTCAATCCGCAAAGTTTATATATGCCTTTGCCTGTTCCTAGTGTTCCTTGGGAGGATATATCTATGGACTTTATTTTAGGTTTACCTCGAACAAAGAAGGGGAGGGATAGCATATTTTTTTGATCATGGATAGATTCTCGAAAATGGCACACTTGATACCATGTCATAAAAGCGATGATGCTGCTAATGTTGTTGATTTGTTCTTTCGTGAAATTATTCGCTTGCATGGTGTGCTAAATACTATTGTTTCAGATCGTGATACTAAATTTGTTAGCCACTTTTGGAGATGTTTATGGGCTAAATTGGGGACTAAACTTCTTTTTAGTACTACTTGTCACCCCCAAACTGATGGACAAACTAAAGTAGTCAATAGAACATTGTCTACTATGCTTAGGGCTGTTTTGAAGAATAATAAGAAAAAGTGGGAAGAACTCTTTACTCATATTGAATTTTCTTATAATCGTTCATTGCATTCTACTACTAATATGTGCCCTTTTTAAATTGTGTATGGTTTCCTACCTCGTGCACCTATTGATTTGTTGCCTCTTCCATCTTCGGAGAAGGTTAATTTTGATGCTAAACAACATGTTGAGTTGATTTTAAAAATGCATGAGTTAACTAAGGAAAACATTGAGCATATTAATGCAAAATATAGACTTTCTAGAGATAAGGGTAGAAAACATGTTGTGTTTGCACCTGGAGATCTTGCTTGGTTACATTTGCGTAAGGATAGATTTCCTGATTTACGCAAATCAAAGCTAATGCCACGTGTTGATGGTTGATACATCTCCAACGTATCTATAATTTTTGATTGCTCCATGCTATATTATCTACTGTTTTGGACATTATTGGGCTTTATTATCCACTTTTATATTATTTTTGGGACTAACCTATTAACCGGAGGCCCAACCCAGAATTGGTGTTTTTTTGCCTATTTTAGGGTTTCGAAGAAAAGGAATATCAAACGGAGTCCAAACGGAATGAAACCTTCGGGAACGTGATTTTCGGAACGAACATGATCCAGGAGACTTGGACCATACATCAAGAAACAAAGGAGGAGGCCACGAGGTAGGGGGGCGCGCCTACCCCCCAGGCACGCCCTCCACCCTCGTGGCCCCCCTGTTGCTCCATCGACGTACTCCTTCCTCCTATATATACCTACATACCCCCAAACGATCAGATACGGAGCCAAAAACCTAATTCCACCGCCGCAACTTTCTGTATCCACGAGATCCCATCTTGGGGCCTATTTCGAAGCTCCGCCCGAGGGGGCATCCATCACGGAGGGCTTCTACATCAACACCATAGCCTCTCCGATGAAGTGTGAGTAGTTTTCCTCAGACCTTCGGGTCCATAGTTACTAGCTAGATGGCTTCTTCTCTCTCTTTTTGGATCTCAATACAAAGTCCCCCCCTCTCTTGTGGAGATCTATTCGATGTAATCTTCTTTTTGCGGTGTGTTTGTTGAGACCGATGAATTGTGGGTTTATGATCAAGATTATCTATGAACAATATTTGAATCTTCTCTGAATTCTTTTATGTATGATTGGTTATCTTTGCAAGTCTCTTCGAATTATCAGTTTGGTTTGGGCTACTAGATTGATCTTTCTTGCAATGGGAGAAGTGCTTAGCAAGGCACGTATTGTATCCGTTCCCAGTGATAGTAGGGGCAGCAAGGCACGTATTGTATTGTTGCCATCGAGGATAACAAGATGGGGTTTTTATCATATTGCATGAATTTATCCCTCTACATCATGTCATCTTTCTTAAGGCGTTACTCTGTTTCCATGAACTTAATACTCTAGATGCATGCTGGATAGCGGTCGATGAGTGGAGTAATAGTAGTAGATGCAGGCAGGAGTCGGTCTACTTGTCTCGGACGTGATGCCTATATACATGATCATACCTAGATACTCTCATAACTATGCTCAATTCTGTCAATTGCTCAATAGTAATTCGTTCACCCACCGCAAAATACTTATGCTCTTGAGAGAAGCCACTAGTGAAACCTATGGCCCCCGGGTCTATCTTCATCATATTAATCTTCCAATACTTATTTATTTACTTTGCTTTTTTACTTTTCTTTTATTTTACTTTGCATCTTTATCACAAAATTACCAAAAATATTATCTTATCATATTAATCAGATCTCACTCTCGTAAGTGACCGTGAAGGGATTGACACTCCCTTATCGCGTTGGTTGCGAGGAGCTATTTTTTGTGCAGGTACGAGGGACTCGCGCGTAGCCTCCTACTGGATTGATACCTTGGTTCTCAAAAACTGAGGGAAATACTTACACTACTTTGCTGCATCATCCTTTCCTCTTCAAGGAAATCCAACGCAGTGCTCAAGAGGTAGCAAGAAGATTTCTGGCGCTGTTGCCGGGGAGTCTATGCAAAAGTCAACATACCAAGTACCCATCACATACCCTTATCTCTCGCATTACATTATTTGCTATTTGCCTCTCGTTTTCCTCTCCCCCACTTCACCCTTGCCGTTTTATTCGCCCTCTCTCTCTATCCTCCCTCTCTTTCTCTATTTGCCTCCTTTCGCCCGCTTTTCCCTCGCCATGTCGGAACCAAAAAGAATTGGGGGTTCTCTCCCAAGTTCTAGTGCTTTAGACAATCTGGCTATCTTATCTAAACTCATTAATCGGAATGCTATGTAAAAACTTGCCAGAGTTATCAATGAGAACCTTAGTAATTTTGATGAAGATGATTCTAGAATTTTTCGTTATTTACTCGATGAATCTTTGAAAGATGCTTGGGATAGGCTGTTAACGATCCGGGCTAGCTATGTACCCCAATATCAAATTAAGGCTTACTTTAAAAACTTTTATGTTGGGCTGCCCGCTTCGTTCAAACAAGTTTTAGATTCTATTTTTGAAGAGCGTTTTCTTGAAGGGGACCCCATAGATACCTATGAGAGGATGAAAACTATATTTGGGCACCCCATTAACGAGAAAGCTGAAATCACATCTCTTTTGCTTTCTTACCAATACAAATCTATTAAAGAGATAAAAGCTAGCCTAGATGCCAATTTCCGCAACATTCTTAATCTTTCTTCTACCATTAATGGCCATGTACTTTGTCAAAATATAAATATTAATTCCATAGATAACAAGTTTGCTCTCTTTACTAAAACCAAAGATGGCAATACCTAGATCTATCCTTACTTTTTATGCCTAGCTAGGGGCGTTAAACGACAGCGCTTGTTGGGAGGCAACCCAATTTTATTTTAACTCCTTGATTTTTTTTCTCCTGTTTAGTAATAAATAATTTATCTAGCCTCTTTCTTGTTTGTGTTTTTTGTGTTTAAATAGTGTTTGTGCCAAGTAGAACCATTGGGAAGACTTGGGGAAAGTCTTGTTAATCTTGCTGTAAAAAACAGAAACTTCAACGCTCACGAGAACTGCTGCCATTTTTATTTGGAAAGTGATATTTAGTTAATTATTTTTTGCAGATGATTAATAGATAAATTCCTCAGGTCCAGCAATTTATTTTAGAATTTATGGGGTTACAGATCTTGCGCTAGCTACACATTAGTACAGACTATTCTGGTTTTGACAGATTCTGTTTTTCGTGTGTTGTTTGCTTATTTTGATGAATCTATGGCTAGTAAAATAGTTTATAAATCATAGAGAAGTTGGAATACAGTAGGTTTAACACCAATATAAATAAATAATGAGTTCATTACAGTACCTTGAAGTGGTCTTTTGTTTTCTTTCGCTAACGGAGCTCACGAGAATTTCTACTTTAAGTTTTGTGTTGTGAAGTTTTCAAGTTTTGGGTAAAGATTTGATGGACTATGGAACAAGGAGTGACAAGAGCCTAAGCTTGGGGATGCCGATGGCACCCCCAATATAATCTAAGGACACCTAAAAGCCAAAGCTTGGGGATGCCCCGGAAGGCATCCCCTCTTTCGTCTACTTCTATCGGTAACTTTACTTGGAACTATATTTTTATTCACCACATGATATGTCTTTTGCTTGCAGCGTCTTTTATGATTTGAGTCTTTGATTTTTAGTTTACCACAATCATCCTTGCTGTACACACCTTTTGAGAGATCCATACATGATTTGGAATTTGTTAGGATACTCTATGTGCTTCGCTTATATCTTTTGAGTTATATAGTTTTGCTCTACTACTTCACTTATATT
Organism: Triticum aestivum; assembly: GCF_018294505.1. NCBI lineage: Eukaryota > Viridiplantae > Streptophyta > Magnoliopsida > Poales > Poaceae > Triticum > Triticum aestivum. The sequence goes on from NC_057794.1 coordinate 267,941,650, forward strand.
TTTAGAGCACGGTGGTGGATTTGTTTTATAGAAACTATTGATCTCTCATGATTCACTTAGATTATTTTGAGAGTCTTAAATAGCATGGTAATTTGCTTAAATAATCCTAATGTGCTAGGTATTCAAGATTAGTAAAAACTTTCTTATGAGTGTTTTGAATACTAAGAGAAGTTTGATGCTTGGTGATTGTTTTGAGATATGGAGGTAATAATATCAAAGTCGTGCTAGTTGAGTAGTTTTGAATTTGAGAAATGCTTGTGTTGAAGTTTGCAAGTCCCGTAGCATGCACGTATGGTAAACGTTGTGTAACAAATTTGAAACATGAGGTGTTCTTTAATTGTCCTCCTTATGAGTGGCGGTCGGGGACGAACGATGGTCTTTTCCTACCAATCTATCCCCTAGGAGCATGCGCGTAGTGCTTAGTTTTTGATGACTTGTAGATTTTTGCAATAAGTATGTGAGTTCTTTATGACTAATGTTGAGTCCATGGATTATACGCACTCTCACCCTTCCATCATTGCTAGCCTCTTCGGTACCGTGCATTGCCCTTTCTCACATTGCGAGTTGGTGCAAACTTCGCCGGTGCATCCAAACCCCGTGATATGATACGCTCTTTCACACATAAACCTCCTTATATCTTCCTCAAAACAACCACCATACCTACCTATTATGGCATTTCCATAGCCATTCCGAGATATATTGGCATGCAACTATCCACCATTCCGTTTATCATGACACATTCATCATTGTCATATTGCTTAGCATGATCATGTAGTTGACATAGTATTTGTGGCAAGGCCACTGTTCATAATTATTTCATACATGTCACTCTTGGTTCTTTGCATATCTCGGTACACTGCCGGAGGCATTCATATAGAGTCATACTTTGTTCTAGTATCGAATTGTAATCATTGAGTTGTAAATAAATAGAAGTGTGATGATCATCATTTGCTAGAGCATTGTCCCAAGTAAGGAATAAAAAAAAAGAGAAAGGCCATAAAAAAGAGAAGTCCCAAAAAATGAGAGAAAAAAGAGAGAAGGGACAATGCTACTATCATTTGCCACACTTGTGCTTCAAAGTAGCACCATAATCTTCATAATAGAGAGTCTCTTGTTTTGTCACTTTCATATACTAGTGGGAATTTTTCATTATAGAACCTGGCTTGTATATTCCAACAATGGGCTTCCTCAAGTGCCCTAGGTATTCGTGAGCAAGCAAGTTGGATGCACACCCACTTAGTTTCTTTTGTTGAGCTTTCATACATTTATAGCTCTAGTGCATCCGTTGCATGGCAATCCCTACTCCTTGCATTAACATCAATCGATGGGCATCTCCATAGCCCATTTATTATCCTCGTTGATGTGAGACTATCTCTTTTTTTGTCTTCTCCACATAACCCCCATCATCATATTCTATTCCACCCATAGTGCTATGTCCATGGCTCACGCTCATATATTGCATGAAAGTTTATAGGTTTGAGATTACTAAAGTATGAAACAATTGCTTGGCTTGTCATCGGGGTTGTGCATGATGAGAGCATTCTTCTGTGACGAAAATGGAGCATGACTAAACTATATGATTTTGTAGGGATGAAATTTCTTTGGCCATGCTATTTTGAGAAGACATAATTGCTTAGTTAGTATGCTTGAAGTATTATTATTTTTATGTCAATATGAACTTTTATCTTGGATCTTTTGGATCTTAATATTCATACCAGAATTAAGAAGAATTACATTGAAATTATGCCAAGTAGCACTCCACATCAAAAATTATTTTTTTTATCATTTACCTACTCGAGGACGAGCAGGAATTAAGCTTGGGGATGCTTGATACGTCTCCAACGTATCTATGATTTTTGATTGCTCCATGCTATATTATCTACTCTTTTGGACATTATTGGGCTTTATTATCCACTTTTATATTATTTTTGGGACTAACCTATTAACCAGAGGCCCAGCCCAGAATTGCTGTTTTTTTTGCCTATTTTAGGGTTTCGAAGAAAAGGAATATCAAACGGAGTACAAACGGAATGAAACCTTCGGGCACGTGATTTTCGGAACGAACATGATCCATGAGACTTTGACCATACGTCAAGAAACAAAGGAGGAGGACACGAGGTAGGGGGCGCGCCTAACCCCCCCCAGGCGCGCCCTCCACCCTCGTGGGCCCCCTATTGCTCCACCGACGTACTCCTTCCTCCTATATATACCTACATACCCCCAAACGATCAGATATGGAGCCAATAACCTAATTCCACCGCTGCAACTTTTTGTATCCACGAGATCCCATCTTGGGGCCTGTTCCGGAGCTCCGCCGGAGGTGGCATCCATCACGTATCGCTTCTACATCAACACCATAGCCTCTCCGATGAAGTGTGAGTAGTTTACCTCAGACCGTCGTGTCCATAGTTATTAGCTAGATGGCTTCTTCTCTCCTTTTGGATCTCAATACAAAGTTCTCCCCCTCTCTTGTGAAGATCTATTCGATGTAATCTTCTTTTTCTCCCCCTCTCTTGTGAACAATATTTGAATCTTCTCTGAATCTTTTATGTATGAATGGTTATCTTTGCAAGTCTCTTCAAATTATCAGTTTGGTTTGGCCTACTAGATTGATCTTTCTTGCAATGGGAGAAGTGCTTAGCTTTGGGTTCAATCTTGCGGTGTCCTTTCCTAGTGACAATAGGGGTAGCAAGGCACGTATTGTATTGTTGCCATCGAGGATAACAAGATGGTTTTTTTATCATATTGCATGAATTCATCCCTCTACATCATGTCATCTTGCTTAAGGCGTTACTCTGTTTCCATGAACTAAATACTCTAGATGCATGTTGGATAGCGGTCGATGAGTGGAGTAATAGTAGTAGATGCAGGCAGGAGTCGGTCTACTTGTCTCGGACGTGATGCCTATATACATGATCATACCTAGATACTCTCATAACTATTCTCAATTCTGTCAATTGCTCAACAGTAATTCGTTCAACCATCGCAAAATACTTATGCTCTTGAGACAAGCCACTAGTGAAACCTATGGCCCCCGGGTCTATCTTCATCATATTAATCTTCCAATACTTATTTATTTACTTTGCTTTTATTTTACTTTGCATCTTTATCACAAAATTACCAAAAATATTATCTTATCATATCTATCATATCTCCCTCTCGTAAGTGACCGTGAAGGGATTGACACTCCCTTATCGCGTTGGTTGCGAGGAGCTATTTGTTTTGTGCAGGTACGAGGGACTCGCGCGTAGCCTCCTACTAGATTGATACCTTGCTTCTCAAAAATTGAGGGAAATACTTACGCTACTTTGCTGCATCGTCCTTTCCTCTTCAAGGAAATCCAACGCAGTGCTCAAGAGGTAGCAGTGGTCCTTTTAAGGTGTTAGAGAAAATAAATGATAATGCATATAAACTTGAGCTGCCTGCAGATTTTGGGGTTAGTCCCACTTTTAACATTGCAGATTTGAAGCCTTAATTGGGTGAGGAAGATGAGCTTCCGTCGAGGACGACTTCGTTTCAAGAAGGGGATGATGATGAGGACATCAATACCATTGTTACACCCACAACCCCTGCTAGTATACATACTGGACCAATTACTAGAGCTCTTGAACGCCAATAAATTACCAGGTACTTTCGTTTCTTGGTAATGATTCTAATGTTCATGAGAATATTATGGTGGCTAAACTGGATACATTTGTTTTTCTTACAAATGAAAGGCCTAGCTTGGAGAAGGATGAACATTGGAGCAAGAACAAGTATGAAGATGATGGCATGCGCAAGGGAAACAAGAACAGAGTTTCTAGTGATGATATCGGGATTTGAAGCCACTTTAATGAGTGCATGAAGTCTTGGACGAAATATACAAGATGCCATTTCACAAATTTTGTCCAGAGACTATTATAGGTGTTGCGTCACCATATTATTGGGTCAGGCCCATGTAATTTCGAAATACATAAGTATAAGCTGTTTTTAGAGTCCGTATGTGTGGGGAAACAAGAGATAGGGTTGGTTTCGGACCCCTCCTCCAAGGACGATGAAATCCCCCCCCCCTCTTCCTCCATATATACAACCCTTAGGGCGTCGTTTAGACTTTGGGTTTTGTTTAGATTAAAAGTTCGCCATAGCCGCAACTTCACGTACTTTGTTGTGTTCAACGACTAGACCAAGGCGTCACAGTACCCCACCTTGATCAATAAAGCTTCCATCTTATATTCGCAATATCCAGATTGCAATCTTTGTTTCTTGCTTGTTCTTTGTTTGCTTGCATGAAATAGACCTTCGGGGCCAGGTTGATCGTGCTCCGGCATGGTCAATAACCTCTCGGAGTTGGTTTAGCGATTGCTAAGGCGCGGCGTCCTCGCATGTTCGCAGTCAGATCGTGAAAGTCTACTCCTCCGAAATGATAATCACCATCTCATCGAAAGATGGGAGACCTTTGCCTCTATCAAGTGGTATCAGTTTTCAGATTGCTCAGTGAGATTTTACAGTTTTTCGTAGTTTAGATCAAGAATGTTCTTTATACCTACAATCCACGAAAAAGCAAAAAAAATAGGGTTAGTTCATCATATCCAAAGCAACCTGAGCCATTGCATAATCTTTTCTGTATTTGCTTTTTTGAATTTGCGGTTGCATTGTCATGTCAAGTTGTTGGTCTTAGCATCTAGTTCTTTAGAGTTTTGAGTTCTGTTCATAAGTTGTCACACCGCCGCCGCACCAAATCATATGATCTCGAGACCCCCTACCCGGTTGCATATATAAGCCGAAGGGCTGAAGTCTTTACAGGCACGATTACCAGCCTTAGGGTTTAGAACACAATCATACGATCTCGAGGTAGATCACATTGTACTCTGTACTCCATCAAATCAATATAATCAAAGCAGGGCATAGGGTTTTACCTCTTCGAGAGGGCCCGAACACAGGTAAACATCATTTCCCTTTGTCCATATTACCATTGTTCCTAGACCTACAGCCCGATACCCCCTACCAGAGATCCGCCAGTTTTAGCACCAACATTGGTGGCCCATATAGGTCCGACTATGTGGTCAAAAAGGATCAATGGCTCATGTTGACATCAACAATGACATTGGTTGCAGTGAGATCTTCGTCCATGGCCAACTGTTCGCGTTCGGCGGTGTCGTCTTACACATCGATCCAGTTGGACACCTCAGCTGGGTTGAAAGCTTTGCCCCCGATCAGATCATCAAATTGGAAGTTTTGAACATATTGCCGACTCCCATGGCGATCTCGCCCTCTCTGGCTGGGCGCTAGATCAGCAGGAAAACACCACGGATGACATGGTCTTAACCTTAGACCAACCTCAAATCCAAATCATGGATCAGGTCTCACCTCGGAACCAACCTCGAGTTCAGATCTGATTTCTTTAGCATCAGAGCAGGCCCTCGCCCTAGCTGATCCGCACTCTGAAGTCGTGTCACACGCTTCGTCGAGCATACTACAAATTAGCCCGGCCTACTGTTAAGAGATGGGTCCGGCAGACCCATCTCTTTAAAATGAGATGCTAGACCAAATCCAGAATCTTGGGATTTCAGACGGCCAGTCTTCGGTCTATGACCAGATCAGATTTAAAGCCGATGATATGGAAATTTAGGTCCCGCCGACCACCCACGTAGTCACTACAATCGAGCATTTAACCAATGTACTGAACTACACCTCCGAGGAGGCAACTGACATGGATGAAGATGTCAGCAATCTGCCTAGCACCGCACCATCCAACACCTGCAACTAGACGGTAACCTCCACCTATGATGTCTACATGGTCGATACCCCTAGGGACGACGAGGATGAAGAGAAAAATGATCCCCCAAACACCGAGGGAGTGGGAAGCGGTCTAAACACACGGGTAAGGGGAACGCCAACAACAACAACACCGATAATGGCACCTCGGGTAACAACACCATCCCGGACAATGCCGAGGACCAAGACAATAGCGATGATACCGCGTCCAGTCAGATCAATGGTGCCACAGGGATGGAGGACCTTGATGATTCTAATGATAGTAACTACATGCGCGAGGGCTTCCTCGATCTGGAAACCTTTCGACGGCAGCTCATTAGTTCCACACAAAGTATTAAAAGAGGGTGTGAGTAGCCTGAAGCTGATTAGGACACCCTCAATGATAAGTGGGTGGAGGCCCTCACCACCGAGCAAGACCTCGATCAAAGACTCGTGGACCAAACGAAATCCTACCCACGACGACGTCTGCTTCCGGCATTTGATGGCAAAGTTGACAATAATTTGCTCTATAAGCATGATCGAACTGATCAGTGATACGTCTTCGTCGTATCTATAATTTTTGATTGTTCCATGCCAATATTATACAACTTTCACATACTTTTTGCAATAATTTATATGATTTATTGTACTAACATATTGATCCAATGCCCGGTGCCAATTCATGTTTGCTGCATGTTTTTTGTTTCGTAGAATATCCATATCAAACAAAGTCAAAACGCGATAAAAATTTACGGAGATTTATTTTGGAATATATGTGAATTTTTTTAAGAAAAATCAACGCAAGACGGTGCTCGAGGGGCCCACTACCTATCAGGGCACGCCTGAAGGGGCCAGGCGCGCGACGTGGGTAGTGGGCACCTCCTAAAGCGGTTGCTGCCCTTCTTTCGCCACAAGAAAGATAATTTGTGGATAAAAATCCCTCAAAATTCCTTCCCAATTGGAGTTAGGGATCTTCGGGAATTTAAGAAACGGTGAAGGGCCAGAAAATAGGAACGTGAATAGAAGAAAACAGATGGAGATCCAATCTCGGAGGGGCTCCCGCCCCTCCGCCACCATGGAGGCCATAGACCAGAGGGTAACTATCCTCCCATCTAGGGGGAGGCCAAGGAATAACAAGGAGCACTACTAGGGAAAATCCTAGCAGTAGCGTGGGTCAAATGCTTAGTAGTAGCACGGGCACCCGCACTACTAGTAAGGAACTACAGCTAACTTGTAGCAGTAGCGCATTCTGGAATGTGCTGCTGCTATACCTACTTAGCAGTAGCGTTGTCTAGACCAGCGCTACTGCTAAGTGGCTTAGCAGTAATGTTTTCCTGTCCAGGCTTTTTTACGGCACTGCTGCTTTGTGCTAAAGAGCGCTACTACTATATTTTCACACTTTTTGGTATGTATTTGCGATGTTTTTGTATAGGTTTTATACAATATTCTAATCATATCATAAACATGCAATATGCTCATCATATCATACACATGATAGTCTCATCATATCATCCAACAAAAATCATGTCATGACATAATAATCATGATATAGTGATACAAGTTAACTGACATGTCTCATCATACATAATATAGTACTTCTTGAGGCGCCGGGTTCGGATCCCTCTCTCGCAGTAGCGTGATCCTAAAGTAACTATTTTCCGCTTCAGCTCTGCTATCGAACCCTCTTCGGCTTTCGCTTGGAAACCGGTATACCTGGGCCTGACACTCAGGCCACTCCTCGTATACTCCTAAAACCTTCCCTATGTACACGGCTAGCATTTCTTCGCCATTGATGATCTATGTACCTGCATCATCACATGATTCGATAATATGCAACATAATATATAGTTGATCAACAAAAAGAGACAGATCTAGTAAAAAAATAGAAGCAACATATCGTAAACATGAATAACAAAGTTCATCATACCCAAACTGCCCTAACTAGAGCGATCTATGCTAGTTGTGGAGGATGGTTTAATTACATCAAAAAGTTTCGTCGTGCATAAATTCAAAGTTTTGTCATAGAGAAAGCAGTGACTAAACAGACACATTATCATCGTCAATAACTCCAACATGTCGTGCTAACCATCCAAATCAGGGAGGAAGTCCCTGAGCGAAGCGAAAGGCTTTAGGTCGAGACGCTGAGCGGCTACGCGTGTTCGAACATCTTTCATGACATTTTCCCTTCTTCGTAGAACATCCCTATTTTTTGAGGATCTCCTTCATGATGATTTGAGCAAGTTCACGCTGGATGTGATAGAACTCAGCTTGGAGTCGATGATCCGGGACATTTCCTAGATTCTTTGCCCATTGCAGAATATCGGCATCACCGGATCAAGGTGACATGTGAAGGTTCTGGTGATCCTGTATGTACTCTAGGATGTGGTGGATGGCATAGAATCTGTCACTGAGAGTACCTCTCGGTTGCTGGATGCAGCAGAAATTAGTCCTATGGCCGAAGTAGGGCGCACGGTTCCTTGTCTTCTTGTGCGTGATCTCTCCACCCCATATGCCATAGCTTAAGATAGGACTGTCGAGAACAGACTTGACGTGGGTGTAATCCTTTTTCTTCATGTTCTTCGACGAGTCCAAGTAAAGAGTGTTCACTACTGCAGGATGCTGCTAACATGACACTACGATCAGAGACCCTTCGACGAAACTGTGTGTGATGCAATAATCGTAAATGGTAGTGTAAAAAACTGTCAAAAAGGTGCAAAATGTTTGAGATGATGGATGCATCAAACACGGTTCAGATTTTAGTTGCGTGTGCGATGCAGGGCATACGGTTTAGTTCAATGAACTGTTTGCGATGAGGAGGAACAAAAGAAATGGGCAGCCATATGAAGGTGTGTGCGATATACAACATACGGTTCACTCGGATGAACTGTTTGTGATTAGGCAACACAAAAGAAACGGTTAGCCGGATCAAGGTGTGTGCCATATATGGCATGCGGTTCACTCGGATGAACTATTTGCGTTGAGACAAGAGAACAGAAACGGTTCAATATAACAAGATGTGTGTGATCCGCGGCAAACAAGTCTGTAATTAGAAATGTGTGCGAAGACTGATAATAACACAAACGATTGCTGCTAATAAGACGTGTGTGTTGTGCAATGGGATTGCATACATAACAACAACATATATACACACACACACACTTATAAGGACATGGTTGCATAACCAAATTAAACATCCACTTACATAGGTGGCTACTACAACCATGGCATTTGCACACACCAAAGTAAACTATTACATGCATAATTACATAGGTGGCTACTACACACATGACATTTCCACACACCAAAGTAAACTATATATTACATGCATGATTAACTAGGTTAACGATCATCTGATCATCATCTACTTCGTGTGACGCTTGCTCTACTTGTGGCTCGATCCGGCCTCGTTGACCTCCGTAACAAGGCACTTCCTCATGTCAACGATCCGCGTATGCATCTCGTAGCATGTGTACACGCTCTTGGCCGCGAACCTGAGGTGAGGTTCATCTAGTTGCCGCATCCAGGCCCCGTGCCAGGATACGGGACGTGTTCTATTGGCATCATGCTTCATCTTTTCGTAGTATGGGTCGATGATGGCCAGGGCGAGTTCTACCAGGGAGTCCTTCTTCGTGCTGCCCTAGACCCTGTAGTGCTCACGGATTTCGACAAGGTTCTGGCAGGCCAAGCACGTAACCCTGAGCACTTTTACATCATCGGTGGTTTCCACTGTGGCGAACTTGTAGTCGGTGCTATTGACAAACCTGGTGAAACAGTCGCAAGGCTCTGTGGCCATGCAATCGTGGTAGATGAGGACATGATGGCGCATGCACAACTAGGCGACGGCAACCTTCTGCTCTATGTTGGGACGACCGGCGGTGTACTGGAGGTCGATGCCTACCACCTTGTACTTGTCTCGAGCAAGCAACTGCTCAACCGTGTTGATGTAGTCATCCACCACGGCCGGGTCGATGGTGTACACCACCGAGAGATCCATCTCCCTCGCGTGGGTCTCCACTTTATGCTCGCCGAACTCCATTGGAGCACCGCTAGACATCCCCTCTCTATGTGTCATCGTGGGTGTGCTTGTTGTGTTGTGGGGTGCGATCAAAAGGTTGAAGAGACTAAGGTTAGAATGGCCGCAGGAATTAAAGGGGAAGCCGAAGGACCTGGAATATCAGCATGCCCTGATGGCAGTTCTAATTTGTAGTGCGTAACTCCATGTCGCACGTAACTGCTTCGCATGCTAACGCGCGCGGCGCAACCGCATGCATATGGGGCCCCCGACGTGATCGTGCGTAGGCCCAACCGCTGGCAGAGCGCTCCACGGTTGCCTCAACGACGAGCAACCATATATATGCATATAACAGTTGAACAGCAAGTAAAAGCTGTCGACAAGCCGAGCGTGCCGGCAGACGCGAGCAGAGCGCGCCGTGGCACCTAACGGCGAGCACAATGCGTTGTGGCGCCTAACAGCGAGCAGAGCTTGCCGAGGGACGCGAGCAGAGGCCAGCACAATGATACGTGGCAAATAAGACGAACTGTGTGAGCAATGTCAGAGACATTAAGCACGAATCAGGTTAGCGTTGTGTGTGCGATACGTGGCATACAATTGATCCATCTGAGCTGTTTGTGATGGAATAAGCCGTGTGTGTTGTGCGCAAACGCTTGCTAGTATATAACCTTAAATTTAACCAACAAAATGTTAATGCATGTTACAAAAATTATATAACTGGAAACTATGTTCAAATATGAATCCAACGATATAATCTTTGGCGACATGCATTCGTATTTTTATTAGTTAAATCCTACTTATAAACCAGGATGGGGGTATAGTAGGTAATTAAATCACAACCGTTTTTTTATTAACCATATGTGTATGTGTCCTTTCGTCCTCCTCTCGCACGTCTTATCACCCCGTAGCCGCAGATGGCTTCGAGCGCAAGCTTGAGCAGCGCGCGGGGGCATTCGTTTGGCCAACCGGTGGTGAGCCCATTCCCGCGCAACCGCGCAGGTTCCCGCACAAGCTTCCCACCCGACTCGGTGAAATCCCCCAAAATCCCAATGCTTACCAGCCTACTATATAAACCCTCACAGCCAGCTAGTCCAGTGTCGCATTTTCCCCTCCCTCCTTGTAGCTTATCTCGTCTGCTTCTCCCACAATCACCAATGGCACTGGTCCATCATTGTCTCTCAGCCACTCCTTCGTCATCAGAGGATAGCTCCAGCTGGGAGGCTACACAGCGGTGGCGGTGCAGTCCCTGACGTAGTGTAGTGCGCATGGCGTCCCTTGTGGGTGTGCACGGAACACCCACCACAGGCTCCGTCGCCGCTGCCCGTTGGCAGCTATTGCTGGCCTCCGTTGCCGCCACACCACCGTCGAAAGCCAGGGCCATCGCCCACTCTACTGCCGCGACCCAAAGGCGGCAGGTGGCCATCGTGGCTGCCACCCCACTGCCGGCCACCGTGGCCATCACCCGCTCCGCCACCGTGGCCCAAAGGCGGGAGGTGGTGGTTGTGGTCGCCACCCCATCATCGGCCGCCGTGGCCGCCAGCCCACCGTCGACCGCCGGGATCGTCACCCGCTCCGCCACCACCGCCCGAAGGAGGGAGGCGGAGGTGGAGGCCCGCACATGCATCATCGACCTTGCGCGCTACATCGAGTTCCTGCCAGAGGAGGAGCGCCTCGTCGAGCATGCAAAGAGCCTTATCATAGCCGTGGCCGCAGCACACGCCAATGTAGTGGGGAGCGGCAGAGGGCGTTCGAGGTGAGCGTCGCTAAAGGTGTAGCAGCGACAGGCACCGTATTGCAGTTGTCCAGCTCGTTAGTAGGCTCCTCATCCTCCTCTTCCTCTTACTGAGTGCGCTCGGCAGAGGAGAGGCTGCCAGAAGTAGTACAAAGCCCCTCCATAGTAGTAGTAGTAGTATTTAGGGGTTATTTTATTCAGTTCATCTGACTATAGATGTGGTGAACTGTACAACGTACTTAAAATTAGCTAGTATATATAGTTGAACTAGCTATTTCAATATGTGGTTGGGAACAATTGGGGAAAAGTTTGGTCGGTTCAGCTGTTGAGTTGAACTATTTGTATAAAGAAGGACTCTTACTCTATGAATGAAATCTATGCTTAATTACTAAATTTTAGTTGCAAAAATTAGATAGTGCTAGTGATTTTTAGGTGCATATTTTTACAAATCATAGTGTTACAAGGATTGACAAATGGCAATGTTACAAGATCAACAAATGACAATCTTTCCAGTTTGACAAATGACAATATAGCCAATATGATAGATGCAAATCTTTTGCGCTGGGCATTGAATTTACGTCCTCACGGTCAAGTCATACATGGAAACTTGTCAATATATACGGGCCTTTCCAGGGTGAACATCGGGTTACTTTCACACGATGGCTTTTTAATCTTAATATCCCGCCTTCTGAAGATTGGTTACTCCTTGGTGACTTCAATTACTATCGTTCTCCTGACAACCGCAACAAAATAGGCGGCGATGTGTTTGACATGCTCACATTTAACGATTTCTTTCGAGAACAAAATCTCACCGAGCTTTCGATTAAAGGTAAATTGTTCACTTGGTCAAACATACAACAAAACCCACTCCTCGAACAACTTGACTGGTTTTTCATGACGACAAACTGGACTGCCTCCTTCCCCAACACTTTTGTGACCCCGTATCTGACCACATTCCCTGCTCCAAGTTATTCAAACCACAATACCAAAAAGCAGACTTTTTCATTTTGAAACTTACTGGATAGCTCATCCTGGCTTCATGGAAGTGGTGGAACAAGCTTGGCACAAGCCCATCCGATATGGCAAAACCTCCAATGCAGCCTCTAGAATGGGCCAAAAACTTAAAGCAGTTCAGCATGCCTTGAAGAAGTGGAGCAAGCACATCTCTCGTTTGAAGATTGCTATCGATAGCACAAACAAAGCTTTATTAGAACTTGATAACATTGAAGATCGTCGTGTTCTCACAGCCCCAGAAAGTAACTTCATAGGCATTCTCAAACGACACCTCCTCCGGGTGTTGCGCTATCAAAAAGAACATTGGAAAAAGCGTTGCACGATTCATTGGATCCAGTTTGGTGATGAAAATTCAAAGTTCTTTCAGGACATTGCCACAGAAAGATACAGGAGAAACTAGATCAAAACCTTAAAGACTGATGATGGGACAATTGTGGATGATCATTCTAGGAAGGAATCAGGCCTCTTTGCAGCCTTCAAAGCATGTATGGGTAAAAATAACCCCCTAGACATGAAATTTAATCTTTCACGTCTGATGAGGGAGGAGGTAGACTTTGCGAGCCTGACCACGCCCTTTACCCACAAAGAAATTGCCATGGTTGTAAAAGAAATGCCTCCTGATAGAGCACCCGGGCTGGATGGTTTCAACGGTGCTTTCCTCAAAGCTTGTTGGTCAATCATAAAACAAGATTTCTACCTTCTCTGCGAGGAATTCCATCATGGAGACTTCAACTTAGAAAGCTTGAACACTGGTTACATTACCCTCATACCGAAGACCAATGCGACTGAGACAGTCAATGATTATCGCCACATTACTCTCCTGAACAGTTGTCTCAAATTGATTACAAAGATCTAATCGTCTCCAAAAATTATCTTGGACATCGTGCATCATAACCAATATGGTTTTCTCCGTGGAAGATCAATCCATGACTGCCTAGCGTGGGCCTTTGAGTATATTCACCAATGGCAAGCCTGAAAAAAAAGAGATTGTCTTTCTTAAACTGGACTTTGCCAAATAATTCGACACTGTCGAGCACTCAGCCATGCTTTTGATCATGAAGAGAATGGGCTTCCCCACCAAATGGCTTGATTGGATGCATACCATCTTCTCATCGGGCATATCCTTGGTTCTACTCAACGGTGTACCGGGCAAGCAATTCCATTGCAAATGTGGAGTGAGGCAAGGTGACCTGTTATCGCCTCTTCTCTTTGTTCTTGCAGCCGATCTAATGCAATCTGCTATTAATGAGGCCCTTGATCTTGACCTTATCAAATGCCCCATCCCCCCCGAAGGTGATGCAAAATATTTGGTCATACAATACGCATATGACATGATCATTGTGCTTCCAGCCTACCCCATTCAAGCTGCCAAGATTAAGCAGATCCTAGAAGATTATGCCACCTCCAGTGGGCTTAAGATCAATTTCCATAAGTCCACCCTCATGCCCATCAATACTCAACAGGAAACTTGTGATGCCATAGCCACTCTCTTTGGTTGGAAACAAGCTAGCATGCTGTTTACATACCTGTGGCTTCCTCTAGGCACCACTAAACCATCTGTTCTTGACATGACACCTATGGTATGCAAGGCAGAAAGAAAAATTACGGCTGCCATGTCCCAAATGTCACATGCAGGAAGGCTTGCACTGCTAAACTCTATCATCACGTATTTGGTGATTTACCCCATGGGCACCATCAGAATTCCCCAAAAAAAATTGGCGCAATTGGATAAGATAAGACGACATTGTCTATGGAAAAAAATATGGAGAATGGGGAAAGATGTAATTCATTAGCAGCTTGGGATTTGGTGTGTCGACCGAAAAAAGTGGTGGGCTTGGCATCCTCAACCTGCAAGTCCAGAGTGATGTGTTACTACTCAAGTTTCTTCACAAGTTTTACAATCAGCACGATATACCGTGGGTGAATCTTATTTGGGATACGTACTATGTAAATGTTGTTTTGCATGCGGCCGACACCTGCGGCTCCTTCTGGTGGATAGACCTGATACCTTTAATTCCATTTATCAGGGCATTACCAATGTGCAAATCAGCTTAGGCGACTCCACCCTCTTTTGGAAAGATGACTGGCTCCAGGCAATATATGCAGAGAAGTTTCCGAGAGCATACTCGTACTCCAAGCATGAAGATGTCTCTGTGCCTTACTTCCTCGCCGCTGATGATCTGTCAATGAACTTCCACCTATCACTCTCGATGCAAGCCCATGCAGAACTGAGACAACTATAGTCTGAAGTGATTAATGTGAACATATTGGGGGTGAAAGACACCTGGCGATGCACCTGGAATACTCACAGCTTTAAGACCAGGCGTACTACGACTTTTACTTCAGAGAAGTCAATGTGCACGTGGCATTTGGCTGGTTGTGGAAATCAAAATGCACCCCAAAAATAAAAGTGTCTGGTTGGCTGCTTCTGTCTGATCGCCTAAATACCAGAAACATGTTAAAAAGGAGACACTATAACATTGGAGACAACCTTGACTTCCTATTGTGTGAAGAGCATTTTGAGGAGACGGTGGGACACTTGTTTTTTCATTGCCGTTTCAGTTAACGATGTTGGCAGGTTCTGAACATCGCATGGAGCAACCACCTGAATAGACTGCAGCTTGTGGAGCACATGAAAGCAAGCCACCAACACAACATGATCATGGAAATTTTCCTGGTGGCGGCATGGATCCTGTGGAAAGAACGTAACAATAATTACTTCCGAAAAGTGCTCCCTTTAATGAATTCTTAGAAACACAGATTCAAGGAGGACTTTGGCAACATGGCCTATAGGTTGCCTTCCCAAAAATGGCACCTGGTTCTCGGCATTCTGGCTACAGTACCCTGATTGTCTTGTGTGAATATTGTAAATCCTGCTAACTCCCCTGCTAGACTACCTCTTACAAATCTGACCTTGCTAGAGTAACTAACCCCACTCCATTTGTAAGATGCGTGGAACACCACAGTGACTTTTTCCTTTAATATATATGAAGTAGGAGCCTTTCCTACTGTTTCAACCTTAAAAAAACAGATGCAAATCTTACCAAATTGTTTGTACGTGGTTGCACACGGGTCATCCGAAAAAACCATTTGCGTTGAAGGGAGGTACAAATCCTGCTTGCCAAATTTTCTCTTGGCTTAGTGTCAAAGTCTCGCTTTACATACCTTATTCAATCTGAACCGTTTGCGTTGAAGAGATGCACAAATCCTGCGTGGCAAATTTTCCCTTGGCTTACTGCGGAAGACCATAGCTCTCACTTTGCATACTGGTGTTCTATTTTAAACATTTGCGATGAAGAGCTACACAAATCCTCTCAACACATTTTCTCTTACCTTACTGGGGAAGCTGTCGGTTTACATATGGGTGTTCTATCTAAAATGTTTGCGATGTTAGAGTGACAGCTATTTGTTTCAAAATGTCTTTGTTGGCTGTTATTCGGGTGTGCCTTCTCTCAAATTGGACACGAAAAATACCACAGCATTCGGGTGCCATTCCATTATAGCATGCCAAGTTTCATGAATTTCAGATGAGTTTTGGTTTACTAGAATTTAAAAACAAAGTATCTCAACGTTTTGCCGGCAATCAACCATGCCTTGGTGTTTGAAATTCATTCCCATTTCTTGAATGGGACCTAAGCATGCACCCAAGGACACATATTTGATTTTTCAACCAATTTATATGCACTAGAGTATGTGCATGTAGTTCAAATTTGAATTATGCACATAAAATGCCTAGAAAACCCAGTTAATGCATAAAAATGTCCAAACGAACCCAAAAAAATTCCAAAATTTAACACAACACTTCTGTTGTTCCATGTTGACACTAGAAAATTTTTGAAAGCAGTTAGAGGCAACGAGTATCGTTTCGTCCCCAAAGGTGGCACGTTCCCTACCGAAACCGTTAGGCTAGTTGTGAGAAGCTCTGGTTTGTGAGAAGCTGATACCCAAACCTGCCCCAAATGGGACAAAAAATTTATCACGGCATGTTGATGCTGCTCCATGGTAGCACGTCAAGTTTCATGAATTTCAAATGAGTTTTGGATTTACTAGAATTTAAAAACCAGGTATCTCAATGTTTGCGGTCGGGTAATGATGGTAGGGTGTTTGACATTCATTCGCATTTATTGCATGGGACCTAAGAATGCAACCAAGGACATAGATTTGAATTTTCAACCAATTTATATGCATTAGAGCATGTGCCTGTAGTTCAAATTTGAATTATGCACATAAATGCATTGAAAACTCAACTAATGTATAAAAATGTCCAAACGAACTCCAAAAAATTCCAAAATTTAACACCACACCCCATTGTTCTATGTTGACACTAGAGAAAAAACTGAAATCAAGAAGAGGCAACGGATATCGTTTCATCCCCAAAGGTGGCACATTCCCTACCGAAACCATCAGGCTTGTTGTGAGAAGCTCTGGTTTGTGAGAAGCTTATACCCAAACCTACCACAAATGGGACAAAATTTTTACCATGACATGTTGATACCGCTCCATGATAGCATGCCAAGTTTCATGAACTTCAGACGAATTTTGGATTTACTAGAATTTAAAAACCATGTATGTCAATGTTTGCGGCCGAATGACGGTGGCAGGGTGTTTGACATTCATTCCCATTTATTGCACGGGACCTAAGCATGCAACCAAGGACACAGATTTGAATTTTCAAACAATTTATATGCATTAGAGCATGTGCATGTAGTTCAAATTTCAATTATGCACATAAATGCATTGAAAACTCACTTAATGTATAAAAATGTCCAAACGAACCCTGAAAAATTTCAAAATTTAACACAACACTCCTGTTGTTCTATGTTGACACTGGATAAAAAATTGAAATCAAGAAGAGGCAATGGATATCATTTCGTCCAGAAAGGTGAAACGTTCCCTACCGTAACCATGAGGCTTGTTGCGAGAAGCTCTGGTTTGTGAGAAGCTTATACCCCAACCTGCCCCAAATGGGACAATATTTTTACCACTGCATGTTGATGTTGTTCCATGATAGCATGTCAAGTATAATGAATTTCAGACAAGATTTTGATTTCCTTGAATTTTAAAACCATGTATCTCAATGTTAGCGGCCGAGCGATGGTGGCAAAGCTGTTTGACATTCATTCCCATTTCTTGCATGGGACCTAAGGTTGCAACCGAGGACACACGTTTGATTTTTCAACCCATTTATATGCACTGGAGCATGTGCATGTAGTTCAAATTTGAATTATGCACATAAAATGCATTGAAAACTCAGTTAATGCATAAAATGTCCAAATGAACCCCGAAAAATCACAAAAAATCACACAACACTCTTGTTGTTCTATGTTGACACAAGAAAGAAATTTGAACGCAATAAGAGGCAATGGATATTGTTTCGTCCACAAAGGTGGGACATTCCCTACCGAAAACCATCATGCTTGTTGTGAGAAGCTCCGGTTTGCGAGAAGCTTATACCATAAGCTGCCCCAAATGGGACACTATGTTTTTACCCCAGCATGTTGATGTCGTTCCATGATACCATGCCAAGGTTCATGAATTTTAGACGATTTTTTTATTTACTAGAATTTCGAAAGCAAGCACCTCAACGTTTGCCGGAGAGCCATAATGTCGTGGTGTTTGAAATTCATCCCCATTTCCTGAATGGGACATAAGCATCAACCCATGGACATATAGATCATTTCACAACCCATTTTGGTGCAACGGAGCATGTGCATGTTGTTTAGTTTTTAGTTGTACACCTGAAATGCCTAGAAAACCAAGTTAATATATAAAAATGTCCAAACAAACCCTGAATGATTCCAATTGTTTTGACGACACACCTATAGTTGCATGTTCACTGCAGATAAAAGTTCTAGCAATCCAAACACCATCCTTTGCAGCTATGCCCCATTATGTAATTCAAATCAAGACAAAAAATCATGTAGATCACACATAGTTTATTATCACCAACCGTGTGAGATGCAGTACAAAATATCCTAGAGCACCGTCGGTGTCTACTATGCATACGACTTACGCGAGAAGGTGTGTCGGCTACAGCCCACAGCCGGCGTGTCAAGCACACTAGCTCGCTTTCCCAAATATCATTTCACTGTTCAATCGTCACCGGTGAAAGATGGGGACGTGGACTTGCTTCGTGACGGCAACATCAGCGGCCCACTCCGGCCAGAGCGCGGCCACAGCCACCAGGCGCATGCTAACAAGCTTCGTTGGCATGGGCGCAATCTGCTAGTGTGCATGAACGGCTGTTATTGCTTCTCAGGTGGCGGCAGCAACATCTGCCTTGGGGATAGCAACTGGCAAGAGCAGCATAGCAGCTGTCCGTTCCACAGCGGTGGCCTTAGCCCTGCTGGAGACCACCCACGACCATGTCGAGGGCACCCACGCCCAGCTCATACGAAGACTTGCCAATCACCGAGAGCGTTAGAGTAGCCGTTCGTTCCTATGCGGCATACCTTGCCACGACGGAGCCTGCCCAAGCCAAGATCGCGGCCGCCCACGCCAAGCTTGTGACGGCCTATTCCAAAGATATGGTGGATGCGGATGGAGAGATGCTTGTCGAGTATGGTGTGATGGATGCCATGGAGCCCCTTCCCCAGGAGATCGTTGGGCACGAGCTGCACATGGAGGCGGCGGCAGAGATCGACAAGCACCAGCCGTAGTAGTACTCTTTGTTTTGTTTAATTAAGAGCGTTGGTCTTTAATTTGTTAGAGTAATGTTTAGGTCAGATAGCTCTGTTTAATTGTTGAACTTGCTCGATTAAGAAGTGTGGGTGTGTTGTAGTATTCTTTGTGTACCCAAATTATGCAATGACGTGGATGACCACTGTAACCAGGGAAATTTGAACCAAAATTTTCGAAGTTCAAACTCATCACACACATGTTAAGCAATTTGAAACATTTGTGATGTTCACATATCGTACACAGTGCCGAATAAGGGACCGTGCCTGATGACACTTTGCGCGCCAGTTTTTTCGCTGAAGCATTTCAAATTTGTTGGCTTTCGCGGAAATATCTACCTCCCCACCCCCCTTACCAAAAGCCACATTTCCCCTGTTTCCACCTTCCTTTCCAAGTTGAAACCTTCACTCCTTGCTTGCAACGACGCCTCCTCGCCGGCAACCCTCCTTCACGCTGCTCGGCCTCGTCTATCCAGGCAGGTAATCCACACCCGACCCCCATCCTCCTCCTCCTTCCACATCCTCCATGCCCCGACCACCAGTGCGACACCTTCCACCCAAATCACCGACTCTTCCACCAAATAAGCGCCACCGTAAGCCATGGTGCATGCAGTATAGCCAGTATCTCAAGGAGCATTTGGCAGCGGAGAAGCAAATCGCGACCGCACGCATGGATGAGGTAACGATTGCTGCCATGCGTGCCGACCCCCAGATCTTGGAGGAGTATCTCGCCGTCGAGGCCACCATCGATGCCTCGCGCGCAGACGCCGTGACGCGGTTGGCTGCTTTAAACGATAGTTCATGGCCTTTTCTCGAGGCCACCCTCGGTGCCTTCGACGAAGACTACAAGGTGTTTTCTAAGCATGCACATGCTTACCTCATCTCGAGAGCCAACAGGTTGGTGCCCGGAGCGACCCAGGCAACTCACCACTATGACGAGGGCACCCATGATGCGGAGGCCTCGCCCTCTTCCATGTCCAAGGAGCCAATCGCATCAATATCTCCGACAATGAGGAGTAGCTTGTCTTATTAGCTCACTATAAGAACCCATGTTCAGTTTGCTAGCTACTGCCTTTCCTTCAAAAATTGTAGTGAATTGTGCTATCTACTTTTACCATACAATTTGTCACTCTAGTGTATACGTTCTATATGTCGTGCAATGTGGTGCTCCACTTATTAACTGTTTGGTTTATTAGTTGTCGGGTTTAGTTAACTATTTGGTTCAATTATGCAAATGTGATATTCAATTCTTCAGGGTGCAATTTTGTATTTTCTTCTAATATGTCTCCAACGTATCTAAATTTTTTGATTGCTCCATGCTATAATATTATCATTATTGGATGTTTTACAATCATTTTATAGAAACTTTATATCATTTTTTGGAAATAACCTATTGACATTGTGCCTAGTGCCACTTGCTGTTTTTTGCTTGTTCTTTACATTGCAGAAAATCAATATCAAATGGAGTCCAAATGTAGTGAAACTTTTTGGAGATCTTTTTGGACCAGAAGACATCTAGTGGGCCAAAGAAGCACCTGGGGGGTTGATAACCCACAAGTATAGGGGATCGCAACAGTTTTCGAGGGTAAAGTATTCAACCCAAATTTATAGATTCAACACAAGGGGAGCCAAATAATATTCTCAAGTATTAGCAGCTGAGTTGTCAATTCAACCACACCTGGAAACTTAATATCTCCAGCAAAGTATTTAGTAGGAAAGTAATATGATAGTAGTGGTGACGGTAGCAAAGGTAACAGTAGCAAAAGTAATGTTTTTGGTATTTTGTAATGATGATAGCAATAGCAATGGAAAAGTAAATAAGCGAAGAACAGTATATGGAAAGCTCGTAGGCAATGGATCGGTGATGGAGAATTATGCCGGATGCGGTTCATCATGTAACAATCATAACATAGGGTGACACAGAACTAGCTCCAATTCATCAATGTAATGTAGGCATGTATTCCGAATATAGTGATACATGCTTATGGAAAAGAACTTGCACGACATCTTTTGTCCTACCCTCCCGTGGCAGCGGGGTCCTAATGGAAACTAAGGGATATTAAGGCCTCCTTTTAATAGAGTACTAGAACAAAGCATTAGCACATAGTGAATACATGAACTCCTCAAACTATGGTCATCACCGGTAAGTATCCCGATTATTGTCACTTCGGGGTTAACGGATCATAACACATAATAGGTGACTATAGACTTGCAAGATAGGATCAAGAACTCTCATATATTAATGAAAACATAATAGGGTCAGATCTGAAATCATGGCACTTGGGCCCTAGTGACAAGCATTAAGCATAGCAAAGTCATAGCAACATCAATCTCAGAACATAGTGGATACTAGGGATCAAACCCTAACAAAACTAACTCGATTACATGATAGATCTCATCCAACCCATCACCGTCCAGCAAGCCTACGATGGAATTACTCACGCATGGCGGTGAGCATCATGAAATTGGTGATGGAGGATGGTTGATGGTGATGATGGTGATGGATTCCCCTCTCCGGAGCCCCGAACGGACTCCAGATGAGCCCCCCGAGAGGTTTTAGGGCTTGGCGGCGGCTCCATATCGTAAAACGCGATGATTTCTTCTCTCTGATTTTTTTCTCACCAAAACCAAATATATAGAGTTGGAGTTGAGGTCGGAGGAGCTCCAGGGGGCCCACGAGGTAGGGGGCATGCCCCCACCCTCGTGGACAGGTGGTGGGTCCCCTGGTCTTCATCTTTTGCAAGGATTTTTTATTATTTCCGAAAAGATGTTCCGTGAAGTTTCAGGTCATGCCGAGAACTTTTGTTTCTGCACATAAATAACACCATGGCAATTCTGCTGAAAACAACGTTAGTCCGGGTTAGTTCCATTCAAATCATGCAAGTTAGAGTCCAAAACAAGGGCAAAAGTATTTGGAAAAGATACGACGAAGACGTATCAACTCTCCCAAGCTTAAACCATTGCTTGTCCTCAAGCAATTCAGTTGATAAACTGGAAGTGATAAAGAAAAACTTTTACAAACTCTATTTGTTCTTGTTGTTGTAAATATGTAAAGCCAACATTCAAGTTTTCAGCAAAGATTATGAACTAACCATATTCACAATAATGCATAGGTCTCATGTTTACTCATATCAATGGCATAATCAACTAGCGAGCAATAATAATAAATCTCGGATGACAACACTTTCTCAAAACAATCATAATATGATATAACAAGATGGTATCTTGCTAGCCCTTTCTGAGACAGCAAAACATAAATGCAGAGCACCTTTAAAGATCAAGGACTGGCTAGACATTTTAATTCATGGTAAAAGAGATCCAGTCAATTCATACTAAATGTAAACTAACAGTAATGAATGCAAATGACAGTGGTGCTCTCTAACTGGTGCTTTTTAATAAGAGGATGATGACTCAACATGAAAGTAAATAGATAGTCCCTTCGCAGAGGGAAGCAGGGATTTGTAGAGGTGCTAGAGCTCGGTTTTGAAATAAAGATGAATAATATTTTGAGCGGTATACTTTCATTGTCAACATAACAACCAAGAGATGGCGATATCTTCCATGCTACACACATTATAGGCGGTTCCCAAACAGGATGGTGAAGTTTATACTCCCCCTCCACCAACAAGCATCAATCCGTGGCTTGCTCGAAACAACGAGTGCCTCCAACTACCAACAGTCCCAGGGGGAGTTTTGTTTTGCAATTATTTTGATTTAGTTTGCATAAAGCATGGGACTGGGCATCCCGGTGACCAGCCACTTTATCGTGAGTGAGGAGCGAAGTCCACTCCTCTTGAGAATAACCCGCCTAACATGGAAGATACGGACAACCCTAGTTGATACATGAGCTATTCGAGCATACAAAACAAGATGATTATTTGAAGGTTTAGAGTTTGGCACATGCAAATTTACTTGGAACGGCAAGTAGATACTACATATAGGAAGGTATAGTGGACTCATCTGGAATAACTTTGGGGTTTAAGGGATTAGATGCACAAGCAGTATTCTCGCTTAGTACAAGTGTGTTGGAAATATGCCCTAGAGGCAATAATAAATTGGTTATTATTATATTTCCTTTTTCATGATAATCGTTTATTATCCATCCTAGAATTGTATTGATAGGAAACTCAGATACATGTGTGGATACATAGACAACACCATGTCCCTAGTAAGCCTCTAGTTGACTAGCTCGTTGATCAATAGATGGTTACGGTTTCCTGACCATGGACATTGGATGTCGTTGATAACGGGATCACATCATTAGGAGAATGATGTGATGGACAAAGACCCAATCCTAAGCATAGCACAAGATCGTGTAGTTCGTATGCTAAAGCTTTTCTAATGTCAAGTATCATTTCCTTAGACCATGAGATTGTGCATCTCCCGGATACCGTAGGAGTGCTTTGGGTGTGCCAAACGTCACAACGTAACTGGGTGGCTATAAAGGTACACTACGGGTATCTCCGAAAGTGTCTGTTGGGTTGGCACGAATCGAGACTGGGATTTGTCACTCCGTGTGACGGAGAGGTATCTCTGGGCCCACTCGGTAGGACATCATCATAATGTGCACAAAGTGATCAAGGAGTTGATCACGGGATGATGTGTTATGAAACGAGTAAAGAGACTTGCCGGTAACGAGATTGAACAAGGTATCGGGATACCGACGATCGAATCTCGGGCAAGTGTCATACCGATAGACAAAGGGAATTGTATACGGGATTGATTAAGTCCTTGACATCGTGGTTCATCCGATGAGATCATCGTGGAACATGTGGGAGCCAACATGGGTATCCAGATCCCGCTGTTGGTTATTGACCAGAGAGTCATCTCGGTCATGTCTGCATGTCTCCCGAACCCGTAGGGTCTACACACTTAAGGTTCGGTGACGCTAGGGTTATAGAGATATTAGTATGTGGTAACCCGAAAGTTGTTCGGAGTCCTGGATGAGATCCCGGACGTCATGAGGAGTTCCGGAATGGTCCGGAGGTAAAGAATTATATATAGGAAGTGCTATTTCGGCCATCGGGACAAGTTTCGGGGTCACCGGTATTGTACCGGGACCACCAGAAGGGTCCCGGGGGTACACCGGATGGGGCCACCTGCCCCGGGGGCCACATGGGCTGTAGGGGGTGCGCCTTGGCCTATATGGGCCAAGGGAACCAGCCCCAAGAGGCCCATGCGCCAAGAGAAAGGGGAAAGGAAGAGTCCTAAAGGGGGAAGGCACCTCCTAGGTGCCTTGGGGAGGAGGGACTCCTCTCCTGGCCGCACCCTTCCTTGGAGGAAGGGCCAAGGCTGCGCCTCCCCCTCTCCCTTGGCCCTATATATAGTGGGGGGAAGGGAGGGCAACTCAACCTAAGCCCTGGCGCCTCCCTCTCCCTCCCATGACACATCTCCCTCCTCCCTCAGCGCTTGGCGAAGCCCTGTTGGAATCCCGCTACTTCCACCACCACGCCGTCGTGCTGTTGGATCTCCATCAACCTCTCCTTCCCCCTTGCTGGATCAAGAAGGAGGAGACGTTGCTGCTCCATACGTGTGTTGAACGCGGAGGTGCCGTCCGTTCGGCGCTAGGATCATCGGTGATTTGGATCACGACGAGTACGACTCCATCAACCCCGTTCTCTTGAACGCTTCCGCGCGCGATCTACAAGGGTATGTAGATCCACTCCTCCCTCGTTGCTAGATGACTCCATAGATTGATCTTGGTGACACGTAGGAAAATTTTGAATTTATGCTACGTTCCCCAACAGTGGCATCATGAGCTAGGTCTATGCGTAGTTTCTATGCACGAGTAGAACACAAAGTAGTTTCTATGCACGAGTAGAACCCCGTTACTAGTATTATCTTGATTCGGCGGCATCGTGGGATGAAGCGGCCCGGACCGACCTTACACGTACTCTTACGTGAGACTGGTTCCACCGACTGACATGCACTAGTTGCATAAGGTGGCTAGCGGGTGTCTGTCTCTCCTACTTTAGTCGGATCGGATTTGATGAAAAGTGTCCTTATGAAGGGTAAATAGCAATTGGCATATCATGTTGTGGTTTTGCGTAGGTAAGAAACGTTCTTGCTAGAAACCCATAGCAGCCACGTAAAACATGCAAACAACAATTAGAGGACGTCTAACTTGTTTTTGCAGGGTATGCTATGTGATGTGATATGGCCAAAGGATGTGATGAATGATATATGTGATGTATGAGATTGATCATGTTCTTGTAATAGGAATCACGACTTGCATGTCGATGAGTATGACAACCGGCAGGAGCCATAGGAGTTGTCTTAATTTATTTATGACCTGCGTGTCAATATAAACGTCATGTAATTACTTTACTTTATTGCTAACCGTTAGCTATAGTAGTAGAAGTAATAGTTGACGTGACAACTTCATGAAGACACGATGATGGAGATCATGATGATGGAGATCATGGTGTCATGCCGGTGACGATGATGATCATGGAGCCCCGAAGATGGAGATCAAAAGGAGCAATATGATATTGGCCATATCATGTCACTATTTGATTGCATGTGATGTTTATCATGTTTTTGCATCTTGTTTACTTAGAACGACGGTAGTAAATAAGATGATCCCTCATTAAAATTTCAAGAAAGTGTTCCCCCTAACTGTGCACCGTTGCGACAGTTTGTTGTTTCAATGCACCACGTGATGATCGGGTGTTTGATTCAAACGTTCACATACAACAGGTGTAAGAAAGATTTACACATGCAAACACTTAGGTTGACTTGACGATCCTAGCATGTGTATAGACATGGCCTCGGAACACAGAAGACCGAAAGGTCGAGCATGAGTCGTATAGAAGATACGATCAACATGAAGATGTTCACCGACGTTGACTAGTCCGTCTCACGTGATGATCGGACACGGCCTAGTTGACTCGGATCATGTAATCGCTTAGATGACTAGAGGGATGTCTATCTGAGTGGGAGTTCATAAGATGAACTTAATTATCCTGAACATAGTCAAAAGGTCTTCGCAAATTATGTCGTAGCTCGCGCTTCAGTTCTACTGTTTAGATATGTTCCTAGAGAAAATTTAGTTGAAAGTTGATAGTAGCAATTATGCGGACTAGGTCCGTAAACTGAGGATTGTCCTCATTACTTCATAGAAGGCTTATGTCCTTAATGCACTGCTCAGTGTGCTGAACCTCGAACGTCGTCTGTGGATGTTGCGAACATCTGACATACACATTTTGATAACTACGTGATAGTTCAGTTAAACGGTTTAGAGTTGAGGCACCGAAGACGTTTTGAAATGTCGCGAAACATATGAGATGTTTCGAGGGCTGAAATTGGGATTTCAGGCTAGTGCCCACGTCAAAAGGTATAAGACCTCCAACGATTTTCTTAGCCTACAAACTAAGGGAGAAAAGCTCAATTGTTGAGCTTGTGCTCAGATTGTCTAAGTACAACAATCGCTTGAATCGAGTGGGAGTTGATCTTCCAGATGAAATAGTGATGGTTCTCCGAAGTCATTACCACCAAGCTGCTAGAGCTTCGTGATGAACTATGATATATCAGGGACATATATGATGATCCTTGAGATATTCGCGATGTTTGACACCGCCAAAGTAGAAATCAAGAAGGAGCATCAATTGTTGATGGTTGGTGAAACCACTAGTTTCAAAAGGGGCAAGGGCAAGAAGGTATAATTCATGAAACGGCAATTCAGCTGCTGCTCTGGTGAAGAAACCCAAGGTTGAACCCAAACCCGAGACTAAGTGCTTCTGTAATAAGGGGAACAGCCACTGGAGCAGAATTACCCTAGATACTTGGTAGATTAGAAGGCTGGCAAGGTCGATAGAAGTATATTGGATATACATTGTGTTGATGTGTACTTTACTAGTACTCCTAGTAGCACCAGGGGATTAGATACCAGTTCAGTTGCTAAGTGTTAGTAACTCGAAATAAAAGCTACGGAATAAACGAAGACTAGCTAAAGGTGAGATGACGATATGTGTTGGAAGTGTTTCCAATGTTGATATGATCAAGCATCGCACGCTCCCTCTACCATCGAGATTGGTGCTTGCGTTGAGCATAGACATGATTGGATTATGTCTATCGCAATACGGTTATTCATTTAAGGAGAATAATGGTTACTCTGTTTATTTGAATAATACCTTCAATGGTCTTGCACCTAAAATGAATGGTTCACTGAATCTCAATCGTAGTGATACACATGTTCATGACAAAAGATAGTAATGATAGTACCACCTACTTGTGGCACTGCCACTTAAGTCATATCGGTATAAAACGCATGAAGAAGCTCCATGTTGATGGATCTTTGGGCTCACTCGTTTTTGAAAGGTTTGAGACATGCGAACCATGTCTATTGGTGTATATGCATGAAGAAACTCCATGCAGATGGATCGTTTGGACTCACTTGATTTTGAATCACTTGAGACATGCAAATCATACCACATGGGCAAAATGACTGAAAGCCTCGTTTTTCAGTAAAATGGAACTAGAAAGCAACTTGTTGGAAGTAATACATTTTGATGTGTGCAGTCCAATGAGTGCTGAGGCGTGTAGTGGATATTGTTATGTTCTTACTTCACAGGTGATTTGAGTAGATGTTGAGTACATTTACTTGATGAATCACGAGTCTGAATTATTGAAAGGTTCAAGTAATTTTAGGGTGAAGTTGAAAGATCGTCGTGACAAGAGGATAAAATATCTATGATATGATCATAGAGATGAATATCTGAATTACAAGTTTGGCACAGAATTAAGACATTGTGGAAATTGTTTCACAACTAATACAGCCTGGAACACCATAGTGTGATGGTGTGTCCGAACATCATAACTGCACCCTATTGGATATGATGCATACCATGATGTCTCTTATCGAATTACCACGATATTTTATGGGTTAGGCATTAAAGACAACTACATTCACTTTAAATAGGGCACCACGTAATTCCGATGAGATGACACCATATGAACTATGGTTTAGAGAAACCTAAGCTGTCATTTCTTAGAAGTTTGGGGCTGCGACGCTTATGTGAAAAAGTTTCAGGCCGATAAGCTCGAACCCAAAGCGGATAAATGCATCTTCATAGGACACCCAAAACAGTTGGGTATACCTCCTGTCTCAGATCCGAAAGAAATAAGGGATTGTTTCTAGAATCGGGTCCTTTCTCGAGGAAAAGTTTCTCTCGAAAGAATTGAGTGGGAGGATGGTGGATACTTGATGAGGTTATTTAACCGTCTCTTCAACTAGTGTGTAGCAGGGCATAGGAAGTTGTTCCTGTGGCACCTACATCAATTGAAGTGGAAGCTTATGATAGTGATCATGAAACTTCAGATCAAGTCACTACCAAACCTCGTGGGATGACAAGGATGCGTACTACTTCAGAGTGGTACGTAATCCTGTCTTGGAAGTCATGTTGCTAGACAACAATGAACCTACGAGCTATGGAGAAGCGATGGTGGGCCCGGATTCCGATAAATGGCTCGAGGCCATAAAATCCGAGAGAGGATCCATGTATGGAAACAAAGTGTAGACTTTGGCAGAACGGCTCGATGGTCGTAAGGCTGTTGAGTATAGATGGATTTTAAAAGGAAGACGGACAATGATGGTAAATGTCACCATTAAGAAAGATCGACTTGTCGTTAAGATGTTTTCGGACAAGTTCAAGGTGTTGACTACGGTGAGATTTTCTCACTCGTAGCGATGGTAAGAGTCTGTTGGAATTATATTAGCAATTACTGCATTATTTATGAAATCTTGCAGATAGGATGTCAAAGCATTGTTTCCTCGACGATTTTCTTGAGGAAAGGTTGTATGTGATACAACCGGAAGGTTTTGTCAATCTTGAAAGATGCTAATAAGTATGCAAAGCTCCAGCAATCCTTCTAAGGACTGGAGTAAGCATCTCGGAGTTGGAATGTATGCTTTGATGATGATCAAAGATTTTGGGTGTATACAAAGTTTATGAGAAACTTGTATTTCCAAAGAAGTGAGTGGGAGCACAATATAATTTCTGATGAGTATATGTTGTTGACATATTGTTGATCAGAAATGACATAGAATTTCTGGAAAGCATATAGGGTTATTTGGAAAGTGTTTTTCAATGGAAAGCCTGGATTAAGCTACTTGAACATTGAGCATCAAGATCTATAAGGATAGATCAAAACGTTTAATGGTACTTTCAAATGAGCACATACCTTGATATGATCTTGAAGGTGTTCAAGATGGATTAGTCAAAGAAGGAGTTCTTGCCTGAGTTGTAAGGTATGAAGTTAAGACTTAAAGCTCGACCACGGCAGAATAGAGAGAAAGGACGAAGGTCGTCCCCTATGCTTAAGACGTAGGCTCTACAGTATGCTATGCTGTGTACCGCACCTGAAGTGTGCCTTGCCATGAGTCAGTCAAGGGGTACAAGAGTAATCCAAGAATGGATCACAGGACAGCGGTCAAAGTTATCCTTAGTAACTAGTGGACTAAGGAATTTTCTCGATTATGGAGGTGGTAAAAGAGTTCGTCGTAAAGGGTTACGTCGATGCAAGCTTAACACCTATCCGGATAGCTCCGATAGAGATACCGGATACGTATAATGGAGCAACAATTTCGAATAGCTCCAAGTAGAACAGTTATTTGGAATAGCTCCAAATAGAACGTGGTAGCTACATCTAGGAGATGACATAGAGATTTGTAAAGCACACACGGATCTGAAAGGTTCAGACCCGTTGACTAAAACCTCTCTCACAAGCAACATGATCAAACCTAGAACTCATTGAGTGCTTATCACATAGTGATGTGAACTAGATTATTGACTCTAGTAAACTCTTGGATGTTGGTCACATGGCGATGCGACCTGTGAGTGTTGATCACATGGCGATGTGAACTAGATTATTGACTCTAGTGCAAGTGGGAGACTGTTGGAAATATGCCCTAGAGGCAATAATAAATTGGTTATTATTATATTTCCTTGTTCATGATAATCGTTTATTATCCATGCTAGAATTGTATTGATAGGAAACTCAGATACATGTGTGGATACATAGACAACACCATGTCCCTAGTAAGCCTCTAGTTGACTAGCTCGTTGATCAATAGATGGTTACGGTTTCCTGACCATGGACATTGGATGTCGTTGATAACAGGATCACATCATTAGGAGAATGATGTGATGGACAAAGACCCAATCCTAAGCATAGTATAAGATCGTGTAGTTCGTATGCTAAAGCTTTTCTAATGTCAAGTATCATTTCCTTAGACCATGAGATTGTGCATCTCCCGGATACCGTAGGAGTGCTTTGGGTGTGCCAAACGTCACAACGTAACTGGGTGGCTATAAAGGTACACTACGGGTATCTCCGAAAGTGTCTGTTGGGTTGGCACGAATCGAGACTGGGATTTGTCACTCCGTGTGACGGAGAGGTATCTCTGGGCCCACTCGGTAGGACATCATCATAATGTGCACAAAGTGATCAAGGAGTTGATCACGGGATGATGTGTTACGAAATGAGTAAAGAGACTTGCCGGTAACGAGATTGAACAAGGTATCGGGATACCGACGATCGAATCTCGGGCAAGTGTCATACCGATAGACAAAGGGAATTGTATACGGGATTGATTAAGTCCTTGACATCGTGGTTCATCCGATGAGATCATCGTGGAACATGTGGGAGCCAACATGGGTATCCAGATCCCGCTGTTGGTTATTGACCGAAGAGTCATCTTGGTCATGTCTGCATGTCTCCCGAACCCGTAGGGTCTACACACTTAAGGTTCGGTGACGCTAGGGTTATAGAGATATTAGTATGCGGTAACCCGAAACTTGTTCGGAGTCCCGGATGAGATCCAGGACATCACGAGGAGTTCCGGAATGGTCCGGAGGTAAAGAATTATATATAGGAAGTGCTATTTCGGCCATCGGGACAAGTTTCGGGTCACCAGTATTGTACCGGGACCACCGGAAGGGTCCCGGGGGTCCACCGGGTGGGGCCACCTGCCCCGGGGCCCACATGGGCTGTAGGGGGTGCGCCTTGGGCTATATGGGCCAAGGGCACCAGCCCCAAGAGGCCCATGCGCCAAGAGGAAGGGGAAAGGAAGAGTCCTAAAGGGGGAAGGCACCTCCTAGGTGCCTTGGGGAGGAGGGACTCCTCCCCTGGCCGCTCCCTTCCTTGGAGGAAGGGCCAAGGCTGCGCCTCCCCCCTCTCCCTTGGCCCTATATATAGTGGGGGGAAGGGAGGGCAACTCAACCTAAGCCCTGGCGCCTCCCTCTCCCTCCCATGACACATCTCCCTCCTCCCTCAGCGCTTGGCGAAGCCCTGTTGGAATCCCGTTACTTCCACCACCACGCCGTCGTGCTGCTGGATCTCCATCAACCTCTCCTTCCCCCTTGCTGGATCAAGAAGGAGGAGACGTCGCTGCTCCGTACGTGTGTTGAACGCGGAGGTGCTGACCGTTCGGTGCTAGGATCATCGGTGATTTGGATCACGACGAGTACGACTCCATCAACCCCGTTCTCTTGAACGCTTCCGCGCGCGATCTACAAGGGTATGTATATCCACTCCTCCCTCATTGCTAGATGACTCCATAGATTGATCTTAGTGACACGTAGGAAAATTTTGAATTTATGCTACGCTCCCCAACAAAGTGAAGGCAAGCAAAAGACTAGGAAGGGACCAGCTAGAGAGCGACAACAGTCATGAACATGCATTAAAATTAATCAACACTGAATGAAAGCATGAGTAGGATATAATCCACCATGAACATAAATATCGTGAAGGCTATGTTGAGTTTGTTTCAACTACATGTGTGAACATGTGCCAAGTCAAGTCACTTAAATCATTCAGAGGAGGATACCACCCTATCATACCACATCACAACCATTTTAATAGCATGTTGGCAAGCAAGGTAAACCATTATAAGCTCCTACCTAATCAAGCATGGCATAAGAAACTATGATCTCTAGTTGTCATTGCAAACATATTTACCTTTCATATTTACAAAAAACAAAAGAGGTCGAGTTCATACCAGCTTTTCTCATCTCAATTAGTCCATCATATATCGTCATAATTGCCTTTCACTTGCACGACCGAACGATGTGGATAATAATAATAGTGCACGTGCATTGGACTAAGCTAGAATCTGCGAGCATTCAATAAACAGGAGAAGACAAGGCAATATGGGCTCTTTTGTCAGATCAACAATAATGCATATAAGAGCGACTTCAACAATTTAATTATGGTCTTCTCCTATCGACCCCCAAACAAAAGAAAAGAAATAATACTATTTACACGGGAAAGCTCCCAATAAGCAAAAGAAGAACAGGAAATCTTTTTGGGTTTTCTTTTTAACTGCTACTACTAGTATGAAAAGTAAACTAATAAAAAACTACAACTAATTATTTTTTCTTAAGGTTTATTAAACACACAAGAAGAAAGCATGAAAAGGAAAATAAACTAGCATGGATGATACAATGAAAAAGTATGAGCACCAACATCTAGCAATGAGTGTGTGAACATGAATATAATGTCGGTGAGAAATACGTACTCCCCCAAGATTAGGCTTTTGGCCTACGTTGGTCTAATGCCACAGATGGCCTGGCGGATATCCAAAGTTGTAGTTGGGGTCGTACTGAGATGCAGTAGTCATTGCATCATGGGATGCATCTTGGAGGCGATCTATCTCAGCTCTCCTCTTATACTCTTCCGCCTCCTCTCTGGTTATGAAATATCTCCCTTTTGCCTGAAAGTCAAAGAAAGTAGAAGCAGGGAGAGCGACGTGATAGGTGCATCGTCTGTCAAAGATTAGTCGGTACTGGAGGAACTGATCGTTCCTCTCAACAAACTAATGACAAACCATAGCCTCATAATCTAAATAAGCAGGAGGCAACTCGATATCATCCTAACGTATGGCTATACCCAGAAAATTAGCTATGCGGGTTGCATAAATTCCACCAAAGAAATCTCCATTAAATCTATTAAGATGCAACCTACGTGTAACAATGGCTCCCAAGTTATAAGATTTATCTCCTAACACAGCATTCCTAAGAATACTGAGGTCAGGGACACACATGTGACATGCCTCATCTTTACCATTAATGCATCTACCAATGAAGAGAGCAAAATAATGTATAGTAGGAAAGTGAATGCTCCCTATGGTAGCTTATGTTATATCTCTAGATTCCCCCATAGTTATACTAGCAAGAAAATCTCTAAATTCATATTTGCGAGGTTCTCTAACACTACCCCATTGTGGAAGTTTGCAAGTAGTGGTAAAATCCTCTAAGTCCATCGTATAAGATTTTTCATAAAGATCGAACAGGAAAGTTGGAGAATTGCGTGAAGATGAAAATTCAAACCTCCTCACAAAAGAACTAGTGAGATAGTGGTACTGACGGCATTTTTCTTCCTCGAAGCCCACAAGATCAGTGTTACGCAAATATGCGTTAAATTCTTCCTTAATACTCGCTCGATCCATGAAGTCCTCTGAAGGCCATTCACAAGGCCGTACTGGAGCGTCTCTTGGTGGCTCTCCATCAGCATCACGAATTGCAAGCCTGGGTCCTTGCTTCCTTGAAGAACCACCTTGGTATATTTTCCTAAGCATATTTCCTCCTCTGAAAAATTTCTGAAATTTTTAGTAACTTCAAAATAAAAGTGAACAAAACTCAATAATATTAATAGCAACTACTCCTACAAGTGCCTAGAGCCTATATCATGCATCAAAACTACTTTTGACCATATAAATTTGACATGCAAGCTCAAGAATAGGGTCACCTAAGCAGCAAAAATATGCAATGAATAAAGCACTAGAACAAAAACTAATTAGACCAATGGAGGAGTCACATACCAAGGAACAATCCCCCCAAGCAGTTTTTTGAGAGGTGCTGTGAGCAAGGAGATCAAAAATGGCAGAAAAATGAGCTAGAACTCGTGCTTGAGCTGGATATTCGTGTTTGTGGGAGGAAGAAGAAGTGTGTGGGTGCAGGAATAAGTGGAGGAGGTCCACCGTGGGCCCACGAGGTAGGGGGCGTGCCCTGGGGGTACGGCGCGCCCTCCACCCTCGTGGCTAGGTGGTTGATCCCCCTGCTGTGTTCTCAGTTCCAGATATTCTCAAATATTCCAGAAAAATCAAATTTAAATTTCAAGGCATTTGGAGAACTTTTATTTTCGGGGTATATTTATATTGCAGTGATAATTCATGTAACAGACGAAAAATACTTATTTTTATTTTATTAATATAAATAATAGAAAGTAAAAGGAAGGTACAGAGAGTTGTGTTTTCTAGTTTCATCCATCTCATGCTCATCAAAAGGAATCCACTAATAAGGTTGATCAAGTCTCGTTAACGAACTCATTCCGAATAACATGGAACCGGAGAAATTTTGAATAACACTATGTTACCTCAACGGGGATATGCACATCCCCAATAATAAGAATATCATATTTCTTATTGACAGTAGGAAGAGAAAATTCAAAACCTCCAAATATAATCGATGGAATTTTTCCAATAGAGTTGATACTATGAACTTGAGGTTGTTTCCTTGGAAAGTGTACCGTATGCTCATTACCATTAACATGAAAAGTGACATTGCCTTTAGTGCAATCAATAACAGCCCCTGGAGTATTCAAAAAGGGTCTTCCAAGAATAATAGACATATTATCGTCCTCGGGAATATCAAGAATAACAAAGTCCGTTAAAATAGTAACGTTTGCAACTACAACAGGCACATCCTCACAAATACCGACAGGTATAGCAATTGATTTATCAGCCATTTGCAAAGATATTTCAGTATGTGTCAACTTATTCAAATCAAGTTTACGATATAAAGAGAGAGGCATAACACTAACATCGGCTCCAAGATCACATAAAGCAGTTTTAACATAATTTCTTTTAATGGAGCATGGTATAGTAGGTACTCCTGGATCTCCAAGTTTCTTTGGTATTCCACCCTTAAAGGTATAATTAGCAAGCATGGTGGAAATTTTAGCTTCCGGTATCTTTCTTTTATTTGTAACAATATCTTTCATATACTTAGCATAAGGATTCATTTTGAGCATATCAGTTAATCGCGTAGGCAAAAAGATATGTCTAATCATTTCAGCAAAGCGCTCAAAATCCTCATCATCCTTTTTCTTGGATGGTTTGGGAGGAAAAGGCATGGGTTTCTAAACCCAAGGCTCTCTTTCCTAACCATGTTTCCTAGCAACAAAGTCTTTCTTTTCATAACGTTGATTCTTTGATTATGGATTATCAAGATCAACAGCAGGTTCAATTTCTATATCATTATCATTACTAGGTTGAGCATCATCATGAACATTATCATTGACATTATCACTAGTTTCAGGTTCATTACCAGATTGTGTTTCGGCATCAGAAATAGAAATATCATTTGAATTCTCAGGTGTTTCAGTAATAGGTTCACTAGAAGCATGCAAGGTCCTATCATTTTTCTTTTTCTTCCTTTTAGAAGGACTAGGTGCATCTATATTATTTCTCTGAGAATCTTGCTCAATTCTCTTAGGGTGGCCTTCAGGATACAAAGGTTCCTGAGTCATTCTATCAGTTCTAGTAGCCACTTTAACAGCATAATCATTTTTCTTACTATTCATCTCATTGAGCAAATCATTTTGAGCTTTAAGTACGTGTTCTACTTGAGTGGTAACCATAGAAGCATGTTTACTAATAAGTTTAAGTTCACGTTTGACATTAGCCATATAATCACCCAAGTGTTCAAGAATATTTGAATTGTATTTCAATTGTCTACCAAAATAAGCATTAAAATCTTCTTGCTTAACCATAAATTTATCAAATTCATCTAAGCATGGGCTAGCAAATTTAGTAAACGGGATTTCAGCTTTATCATATCTATAGAGAGAATTTACCTTTACTACCCGTGTCGGGTTATCAAGACCATGAGTTTCTTCAATAGGTGGAGGATTAAGATCATATGTTTCTTCAACAGGCGGTAAATTAAGACCATGTATTTCTTCAATAGGAGGTAAATTCTTAACATCTTCAGCTTTAATACCCTTTTCTTTCATAGATTTCTTTGCCTCTTGCATATCTTCAGGACTGAGAAATAGAACACCCCTTTTCTTCGGAGTTGGTTTAGGAATAGGCTCAGGAGATGGTTCAGGAACTGGTTCAGGAAGTGTCCAATTGTTTTCATTTGTCAACATATTATTCAATAGAATTTCAGCTTCATCTGGCGTTCTTTCCCTAAAAACAGAACCAGCACAACTATCCAGGTAATCTCTGGAGGCATCGGTTAGTCCATTATAAAAGATATTAAGTATTTCATTTTTCTTAAGAGGATGATCAGGAAAAGCATTAAGTAACTGGAGAAGCCTCCCCCAAGCTTGTGGGAGACTCTCTTCTTCAATTTACACGAAATTATATATATCCCTTAAAGAAGCTTGTTTCTTATGAGCAGGGAAATATTTAGTAGAGAAGTAATAAATCATATCCTGGGGACTACGCACACAACCAGGATCCAAAGAATTAAACCATATCTTAGCATCACCCTTTAATGAGAACAGAAATATTTTAAGGATATAGAAGTAGTGAGTTCTCTCATCATTAGTGAACAGGGTGGCTATATCATTTAATTTAGTAAGATGTGCCACAACAGTTTCAGATTCATAGCCATGAAAAGGATCAGATTCAACCAAAGTAATTATATGATGATCAACAGAGAATTCATAATCTTTATCAGTAACAAAGATAGGTGAAGTAGCAAAAGCAGGGTCAGGTTTCATCCTAGCATTTAGAGATTGCTTATTCCATTTAGCTAACAACCTCTTAAGTTCGTATCTATCTTTGCAAGCTAAAATAGCTAAAGAAGCTTCTTTATAAAAAATATAACCCTCAGGAATAACAAGTGATTCATTATTAGGGGAAGAGTCTTCATCATCACTTTCATCAATGTTATCAGATTCAATATTTTCATTCTCTCTAACCCTATCAAGTTGTTCATCAAGAAATTCACCAAGTGGCACAATAGTATCAAGCATAGAAGGA
Organism: Triticum aestivum; assembly: GCF_018294505.1. Lineage (NCBI taxonomy): Eukaryota > Viridiplantae > Streptophyta > Magnoliopsida > Poales > Poaceae > Triticum > Triticum aestivum. The sequence goes on from NC_057794.1 coordinate 267,978,813, forward strand.
GTTTCATCATAAGTATCATTCATAGCAGAAGTGGCATCATCAATAACATGCGACACATCAGAACGGATAGCAGAAGTAGGTTTAGGTGTCGCAAGCTTACTCAAAATAGAAGGTGAATCAAGTGCAAAGCTAGATGGCAGTTCCTTACCTCTCCTCGTAGTTGAGGGATAAATCTTGGTTTTTGGATCTCTCAAGTTCTTCATAATGATAAGCAGATATAAATCCCAAGTGACTCAAAGAATAGAGCTATGCTCCCCAGCAATGGCGCCAAAAAATAGTCTTGATAACCCACAAGTATAGGGGATCGCAACAGTTTTCGAGGTAAAGTATTCAACCCAAATTTATTGATTCGACACAAGGGGAGCCAAAGAATATTCTCAAGTATTAGCAGCTGAGTTGTCAATTCAACCACACCTGGAAACTTAATATCTATAGCAAAGTATTTAGTAGCAAAGTAATATGATAGTAGTGGTAACGGTAGAAAAGGTAACAGTAGCAAAATTAATGTTTTTGGTATTTTGTAATGATGATAGAAATAGCAACGAAAAAGTAAATAAGCGAAGAACAATATATGGAAAGCTCATAGGCAATGGATCGGTGATGGAGAATTATACCGGATGCGGTTCATCATGTAACAATCATAACATAGGGTGACACAGAACTAGCTCCAATTCATCAATGTAATGTAGGCATGTATTCCGAATATAGTCATACGTGCTTATGGAAAAGAACTTGCATGACATATTTTGTCCTACCCTCCCATGGCAGCGGGGTCCTAATGGAAACTAAGGGATATTAAGGCCTCCTTTTAATAGAGTACCGGAACAAAGCATTAGCACATAGTGAATACATGAACTCCTCAAACTATGGTCATCACCGATAAGTATCCCGATTATTGTCACTTCGGGGTTAACGGATCATAACACATAATAGGTGACTATAGACTTGCAAGATAGGATCAAGAACTCTCATATATTAATGAAAACATAATAGGTTCAGATCTGAAATCATGGCACTCGGGCCCTACTGACAAGCATTAAGCATAGCAAAGTCATAGCAACATCAATCTCAGAACATAGTGGATACTAGGGATCAAATCCTAACAAAACTAACTCGATTACATGATAGATATCATCCAACCCATCACCGTCCAACAAGCCTACGATGGAATTACTCACGCACGGCGGTGAGAATCATGAATTTGGTGATGGAGGATGGTTGATGGTGACAATGGCGACGGATTCCCCTCTCCGGAGCCCCGAACGGAGTCCAGATCAGCCCCTCGAGAGGTTTTAGGGCTTGGCGGTGACTTCGTATCGTAAAACGCGATGATTTCTTCTCTCTGATCTTTTTCTCTCCGAAACCAAATATATAGAGTTGGAGTTGAGGTCGGAGAAGCTCCAGGGGGGCCACGAGGTAGGGGGGCGCGCCCCCCACCCTCGTGGACAGGTGGTGGGCCCCTGGTCTTCATCTTTTGCAAGGATTTTTCATTATTTCTGAAAAGATGTTCCGTGAAGTTTCAGGTCATTCCGAGAACTTCTGTTTCTGCACATAAATAACACCATGGCAATTCTGCTGAAAACATCGTTAGTCCAGGTTAGTTCCATTCAAATCATGCAAGTTAGAGTCCAAGACAAGGGCAAAAGTGTTTGGAAAAGTAGATATGACGAAGATGTATCAGGGGTGCCCCGAGGGGGCACAACACACTAGGGAGCGCCTGGGGCCCAGGCACGCCCAGGTGGGTTGGGCCCACCTCGGTGGCCTCCAGCATCGCCTTTTCACTCTATAAATGCCCAAATATTCCAAAAACCGTAGGGGAGTCGACGAAATTTTGTTCCAGCCGCTGCCAGGTCTAGAACCATGAGTTCCAGTCTAGAGCCCTTCTCCGGCAATTCGTCGGGGGGGGGGGGGTGGGGATGTTGGGGAACACAGTAATTTCAAAAAAATTCCTACGCACACGCAAGATCATGGTGATGCATAGCAATAAGAGGGGAGAGTATCGTCCACGTACCCTCGTAGACCGTAGGCGGAAGCGTTATGAGAACGCAGTTGATGTAGTCGTACGTCTTCACGATCCGACCGATCCAAGTACCGAACGTACGGCACCTCCGAGTTCGGCACACGTTCAGCTCGATGACTACCCATGAACTCCGATCCAGCAGAGCTTCGAGGGAGAGTTCTATCAGCACGGCGGCGTGATGATGGTGATGATGATGCTATTGACACAGGGCTTCGCCTAAGCACCACTATGATATGTCCGTGGTGGATTATGGTGGAGGGGGGCACCGCACACGGCTAAAAGATCAACTGATCAACTTGTTTGTCTATGGGGTGCCCCTGGCCATTTATATAAAGGAGCAAGGGGAGGGGGCCGGCGGCCTCATAGGGTGAGCCCCAAAGGGGGGAATCCTACTCCTACTAGGAGTAGGTTCCCCCTTTCCTACTCCAACTAGGAGGGGCAGGAAAGAGGAGGAGAGGAGAAGGAAAGAGGGGGCCGACCCCCAAAGCCCTAAACCAATTCCGTTTGGGCCTAGGAGGGTGCACCCCACACTTCCTTGCCGCCCTCTATTTCCACTAAAGCCCACGAAGGCCCATTGACCCTCCCAGTAAATTCCCGTAACTCCCCGGTACTCCAAAAAATAACCGAATCACTCAGAACATTTCCGATGTCCGAACATAGTCGTCCAATATATCGATCTTTACGTATCGACCATTTCAAGACTCCTCGTCATGTCCCCGATCTCATCCGGGACTCCGAACTACCTTCGGTACATCAAAACACATAAACTCATAATACCAATCATCACCGAACGTTAAGCGTGCGGACCCTACGGCTTCAGAACTATGTAGACATGACCAAGACTCATCACTGGTCAATAACCAATAGCGGAACCTAGATGCTCATATTGGTTCCTACATATTCTACAGAGATCTTTATCGGTAAAACCGCATAACAACATATGTTGTTCCCTTTGTCATTGGTATGTTACTTGCCCGAGATTCGATCGTCGATATCTCAATACCTAGTTCAATCTCGTTACCGGCAATTCTCTTTACTCATTCCGTAATACATCATCCCACAACTAACTCATTAGTCACAATGCTTGCAAGGCTTATAGTGATGTGCATTACCGAGAGGGCCCAGAGATACCTCTCCGATACTCGGAGTGACAAATCCTAATCTCGATCTATGCCAACTCAACAAACACCATTGGAGACACCTGTAGAGCACCTTTATAATCACCCAGTTACGTTGTGATGTTTGGTATCACACAAAGTGTTCCTCCGGTACTCGGGAGTTGCATAATCTCATAGTCATAGGAAGATGTATAAGTCGTGAAGAAAGCAATAGCAACAAACTAAACGATCATCATGCTAAGCTAACGGATGGGTCAAGTCAATCACATCATTCTCTAATGATGTGATCCCGTTAATCAAATGACAACTCATGTCTATAGTTAGGAAACATAACCATCATTGATTCAACGAGCTAGTAAAGTAGAGGCAAACTAGTGACACTTTGTTTGTCTATGTATTCACACATGTACTAAGTTTCCGGTTAATACAATTCTAGCATGAATAATAAACATTTATCATGATATAAGGAAATAAATAATAACTTTATTATTGCCTCTGGGGCATATTTCCTTCAGTGTCCCACTTTCACTAGAGTCAATAATCTAGTTCACATCTTTATGTGATTAGTTCACATCTCCATGTGACTAATACCCAAAGGGTTTACTAGAGTCAATATTCTAGTTCGCATCGCTATGTGATTAAGACCCCAAGAGTGGTCATGTTTTGCTTGTGAGAGAAGTTTAGCCTACGGGTCTGCAACATTCATATCCGTATGTATTTCGCAAATTTCTATGTCTACAATGCTCTGCACGGAGCTACTCTAGATAATTGCTCCCACTTTATATATGTATCCAGATCGAGACTTAGAGTCATCTAGATTGATGTAAAAAGCTTGCATCGACGTAACTCTTTACGGCGAACTCTTTTATCACCTCCATAACCGAGAAATATTTCCTTCATCCTCTAAGGATAATTTTGACCACTGTCTAGTGATCTACTCCTAGATCACTATTGCATTCCCTTGCCAGAAAGATGCTAAGGTATACAATAGGACTGGTAAACAACATAGCATACTTTGTAGAACCTATGACTAAGGCATAGGGAATGACTTTTCATTCTCTTTCTATTTTTTGTTGTGGTCGGGTTTTGAGTCTTTACTCAACTTCACACCTTGCAACACAGGCAAGAACTCCTTCTTTGACTGTTCCATTTTGAACTACTTCAAAATCTTGTCAAGGAATGCACTCATTGAAAAAAAACTTATCAAGCGTCTTGATCTATCTCTATAGAACTTGATGCTCAATGTGTAAGTAGCTTCATCGAGGTCTTTCTTCGAAAAACTCTTTTCAAAACACTCCCTTATGCTTTCCAGAAAATTCTACATTATTTCCGATCAACAATATGTCATTCACATATACTTATCAGAAATGTTGTAGTGCTCCCACTCACTTTCTTGTAAATACAGGCTTCAGCGCAAGTCTGTATAAAACCATATGCTTTGATCACTTTATCAAAGCATATATTCCAACTCCGAGATGCTTTCACCTGTCCATAGATGGATCGCTGGAGCTTGGTCACTTTGTTAGCACCTTTAGGATCGACAAAACCTTCTGGTTGCATCATATGCAACTCTTCTTTTAAGAAATCCATGAAGGAATACAATTTTGACATCCATTTGCCAGATTCCATAAAATGCGGCAACTGCTAACATGATTCGGACAGACTTTTAAGCATCGATACGAGTGAGAAAATCTCATCGTAGTCAACACCTTGAACTTGTCAAAAACATTTTGCGACAATTCGAGCTTTGTAGATAGTAACATTACTATCAGCATCCGTCTTCCTCTTGAAGATCCATTTATTCTTATTGACTCACCGATCATCGGGCAAGTCAATCAAAGTCCATACTTTGTTATCATACATGGATCCCATCTCAGATTTCATGGCCTCAATCCATTTCGCGGAATCTGGGCTCATCGTCGTTTCCTCATAGTTCATAGGTTCGTCATGGTCTAGTAACATGATTTCCAGAAAGGATTACCGTACCACTCTGGTGCAGATCATACTCTGCTTGTCCTACGAGGTTCGGTAATAACTTGATCTGAAGTTTCATGATCATCATCATTAGCTTCCTCAATAATTGGTGTAGAGATCACTAGAACTGATTTCTGTGATGAACTACTTTCCAATTCGGTAGAAGGTACAATTACCTCATCAAGTTCTACATTCCTCCCACTCACTTCTTTCGAGAGAAACTTCTTCTCTAGAAAGGATCCACTCTTTAGCAACAAAGATATTGCCTTTCGGATCTGTGATAGAAGGTGTACCCAACAGTTTCTTTTGGGTATCCTATGAAGATGCACTTTTCCAATTTAGGTTTTTCCTTATTAGGCTGAAACTTTTTCACATAAGCATCACAACCCTAAACTTTAAGAAACGACAGCTTAGGTTTCTTGCTAAACCACAGTTTATATGGTGTCGTCTCAACAGACTTAGATGGTGCCCTTTTTAACATGATTGTAGCTGTCTCTAATGCATAACCCCAAAAACGATAGTGGTAAATCGGTAAGAGACATCATAGATTGCACTATATCCAGTAAAGTACGGTTATGATGTTCGGACACACCATTATGTTGTGGTGTTCCAGGTGGAAGGAATTTGTGAAACTATTCCACATTGTTTTAATTGAAGACCAAACTTGTAACTCAGATATTCATCTCTGTGATCAGATCGTAGAAACTTTATTTTCTTGTTACGATGATTTTCCACTTCACTCTGAAATTCTTTGAACTTTTCAAATGTTTCAGACTTATGTTTTATCAAGTAGATATACCCATATCTGCTCAAATCATATGTGAAGATCACAAAATAATGATACCTGCCGCGAGCCTCAACACTCATCGGATTGCATACATCAGTATTTATTATTTCCAATAAATTAGTTCCTTGCTCCATTGTTCCAGAGAATGGAGTTTTAGTCATCTTGCCCACGAGGCATGGTTCGCAAGCATCAAATGATTCATAATCAAGTGATTCCAAAAGCCCATCAACATGGAGTTTCTTCATGCGCTTTACACCAATATGACCTAAACGGCAGTGCCACATATAAATTGCACTATCATTATTAACTTTGCATCTTTTGGCTTCAATTTATGAATATGTGTATTACTACGATCGAGATTCAATAAACCATTCACCTTGGGTGTATGACCTCAGAAGGTTTTATTCATGTAAACAGAATAACAATTATTCTTTAACTTAAATGAATAACCATATTGCAATAAACATGATCAAATCATATTCATGCTTAACGCAAACACCAAATAACATTTATTTAGGGAGCAGTACAAAAAAATACACTTCAGTGATGATACGTGTTTGTCACAGTAGGTCACGTTTTCTGTCATGCATGAACATCCATGATAAATTTATGACAGAATCAAGATAGTCATACCTGTGCTATCGTAGAAGTGTTCCATGACATTACCAAAATTATCATCATGGAAGTGTCCACTTCCATGACGATAAATCGCGCGTCACATAAGTTCTTTCGTTAAGGGTGACCGACACATGGCATGCATCGTAACGGAACGCCGTTAAGCTATCGGGTCCGATTTTGGATCCGATAACCCGTTAACAGCCCGGACCAATGGGGATTTTCCACGTGTAAAATTCTGATTGACTGACGGAAACACGTGTCAGCTCCGCGTTGCCACAGGTGTCACTCATCCAATGGGCGAGATGCGCCTATGATATGTTGACACATGGACCGGCCCAAAAGTGGCCCATAAAGTTTAAATGGGCCGGCCCAACTAAAGGCCCACAAGATTTTGCGGTCCACAATGGGCCGCCCCAGCAAAAGGCCCATGAGATTTTGTGTATCATAATGGGCCAGCCCAGCTAAAGGCCCACGAGATTTTGTGGGCCATAATGGGCCAACCCAGCTAAAGGCACACAAGATTTTGCAGACCATAATGGGCCGGCCCAGCTAACGGCCCAACATTCTCAGTGAAGGCCCGTACGGCTAGTGTCAAATCGGCTTGTCAACAGCCTATCCTAAACTTTTCATCATCGCGGCCCATGGTCACTCTGGCCCGTTAACAGTCCGCTAAGTATATGGGCTGAATTACGGCCCGGTGTATTTCCGGCCTGTTAAAGGTCCTGCTTCATTTGGGCCCATTTACAGGCCATTGAAACTTTCGGCCCATAAACGACCGTGAAGGATTTGGGTCATATTCGGTCATGTCTAACATTCGGTCTGTTAGAGGCCCACTATAGATTTGGGCCACTCTCGGCCTATTGTGATTTTCGGCCTATTAACGTCGGACGAAATCCATGGGCCATATGTGGCCCAACGTCACATCGGGCCCATTAACGACCCATATAAAAATGACGATAATCTAGCCCGACCGAACTTCCGTCCTGTTAAAGGCCCGTGTATTAGGTCAGCGCATTTACGGCCCGTCCGAATTTCGGCCAGTGAAAGATCCGCATCATAAACGGGCCACCATTTCGGCCTGCTAAGACCAGTGGGTTATTTGGCACAATCAGGGCCCAATCTCACTTTCGGTCTTTTAAAGGCCCATGTTTTTTACAGGCTCGAGATATTTACACCTGTAAATGGCCTATTGTTACTGAGGGCCCAAATTATGTTTAGGCATGTTAAAGGCCCACTATGGGCACTGGCCTACCAGAAAAAATATGAAATCTTATGCTAATTTAGGCCCAGATATTTTTAGTGGGCTACATGCAAATTTTGGCCTATAATCGTTTTTAGCCCAATTGGAATGGGCCCGATGAATGTTGGCATGTTGGGTCCTAGGAAGCTTTCGGCCGAATACATTACTAAGATAAACCTACACTATATAAAAATAGCGTCGTAATTATTGCAGCCTTTGGCAGCATCATAAATGTTGTATCACAACAAAATAAATTCCAACCATACAACAAAAGGCCTGTTGGCATAAAGTTTACAGTCCTTGCAGATAAAAGCACCATCAGATGTATATAAGCACAGATCATTTGACCTGAGTGCTAATGTTTTAGGCTGTAGAATCTGATGGAGCAGCACGATCTTCACCTTTTTTCCGCCATTGCTCTTGAACAATGAAGCGAATGTCTGATAGTCTGGTTTCAAAACCATTCATATCTTGACAACATTTGTCAACCACTATTCTTGTTTCCAAAACGACGTCCATTAGGGATTGGACTTGTGTCTGGAGCACAGATATATCACTCTGTCTAGCAGGAAGATTTTGTTCAGTAGGTGATTTGGACAAGGTTACCTTGACAACAAACCCAGAATTACGCAGGAAGGTGCTTTTTGCACTGTTAGTGGACAGATACTGATGCACTGCAGCAAGAGGTGACATTGTGCCCATGGCAGCCTCGTCACCTTCAGGTGGTTGTGGATGTTCAATCATTTTTTCCATAGATTCTTGAAAGTTTGAACTTGTAGATTAGTGTACCAGATAAGTTACTAATGAGAGAAAAACAAACAAAGTAGGTTACACGTTTATACATAACTTATTTTGGTGAACTACTGTAATACATTAGCATGTATTGTAGTGCCAACTACATAATAAAATCACTTTCGAAACATATGTCCATGTAGCATGCCTACTGTATTGTCTATTTCCTCACATTCGTTGACATCTAAGGATAAAGAGACATGGTTTAAAGTAGGATGAACATGGTATGACATCATTCATATCATGGGCAAACACATATGAAACAAACATGTTGTTTTATCATTGTGTGCACACGTGAACATAACAACTAGAATATAGACCAAGACCAAAATAATATCCTTCATCTCCTTTAAACCATGTAAGGTGAAATGATACATTAAGACAGCAGTGTATAAAAGTGAACATAGTAACTGACATTGGCTGCAAACCAAGTAGTTAAATGAACACATCACAGTACCAATCAGTTCAAAGGAAGGAGGAGTAAACACTTACAATAGCGGCTTGAACTGGTGTGTTCATGCACTTCATCTTGCTAGTGTGGAAATCCTTGAAGATTTGCACTGCATTCGGTTCAGGTTCTTTTTGGTCCGCACAGGCTTTCCTCTGTATTTGGAACAAGTCAATATAGATACGATAATATGGCACAGAAAAAAAAGTAGCAGCTATTTACAAGAGCCTCGCAGTGTGCAATATGGCTATGAGATCCTGTTGTCTATTGGAATTTCACTTTAGAATAGTTGGTCTTGTTCTTCAAACAGTTAGCCTAGAAGAAGATACACTTGTAAGGCACATACATAAATACAAGTTCAATATGTGGTTTGATCAAATACATATAGCCTACCTGATACTTTGGATCAGACCAGTGTTTAACAAGGGTTGTACAGTCTTCATCTGTAATATTTTCCACTAGAGATGTTTGGGCGATTTCATTGTTAGCCTTACCTTCAAAGTGGGATTTTCTAAGGTGGTATCGATACTGTCGCAGAGCAGACTGAAAAACATGAGTGCATGCTTGTTTAGTTGCATCATCTTTCATATCCAACTTGAACCTCATCTGTTGAAAAAAGAATGTGAGTCTTATTAGGAGGAAGCTAGAAAGTATGGGACAGAGCAAGACAATATTACTAATTGCGATGAATAACATTACTTACGGATAAATGGTCAAGGAAGGTGTTAAACTGGGTATTGTCTTTCTCATTCCTGTACTGGATCCACATTGGGAGGATACGTGCATGACACCTAATGGCAACGGCTGCCTCTAATACTAACTTGGCTGACTCTGTAGCATCACGTGGCCTTTTTAAACTGCCTCAAAATGGATCTCCATTCTTCCTCCTTTAGATTTTGTTAATCTATCAAGAATTATCCCTGATGTCTGTTTCCTCTTGCGTCGTGGTGATAGTTCAACAATGAATATGGAAAGTGTTAGTGTACATCAAACTGTGAGAGTACATATAAAGGAGCATGCAACTGCAACTTGACTCGGTCATGTATCGTCTTGGTGTTGATGCTCATGAGGTTCATCTGATCTTGCCAAGTCCTATTGTGTCAGCAGTGCTTCGGAAGTAGTGTTAGGTGTGAAGGTAGCTTGGGAACTGGACAGTTTCGGAGCAAACGAATGAGTAACTCGTTGAGATGCTGGTACAATTAAAGCGGATGCTGCAGCTGGTGGAGTAGGTGATACTGTGTTTGTAGATTTAGCCAGTCGACTTGGACCTTCTACTGCACTATAAGTACCAGCAGAATCTGGACGGCAGATCCTTTTTTGTTTCTCCCGACGAGTAACACCACTCCCTACTATATTATTTTCCTTGCTCTTTTGTGACTTTGCCATGTGAAGCCGTACCCACAACACAAAAGAATAAAACTGCTCTTCAGAACTCATTGATGCATGATACAGACAAGAAATACTTTGATGTAAGACAACCGTATGAGGATGGAATATGTAAGAAAAATAGCACGACATGACATATTCACAGCTATGATGTGTAAATTAAGCATGAGGATTTTCAAGAAAATAGAAGTAATGCAATCTAGACACCATATGAAAGATGCAACCAATATTACTCTGCCAAGTTAAAAGTGTCTTGTCATAAGTGGCAATTCAAAAAATTAGAAGCGGTACAACGTAGAAATCAATGCAAGATGCAACCACTATCAAACTTCTATGTTAAAAGCATCCAATCATGAGTGACTGATGCAGGATACACAACAAAAGTACTTTGATGTAAGAACATGGTATGATAGATAGATGCGGTGTATTCTAGACACAGAACACCATGTCATATGCACCTGTATAACGTATAAACTCACCAGGTGCAATTTAATCAAAATAGAAGAAATATAGGCTAGACAACATATGCACCATGAAACCAATTATCACATTGTCAACTTAGAGCAAGCACCTACGATGGTGGAGTACGGGAGATGAAGTCATCATGTAGACTTGGGACTTCAACTTCATTGGCAATATCAGTGGCAAATCTAGAGAGTCTCTGTTTGCGTCGGTGCGGAGGACCACCAACATCCCCTAACTTCCTCTTTTCCTTCCTATTTTCTGATATTGCCTTATGAAGTCAAAACCACAAGAAGATGAATAAAATTAGCTCTGCACAACTGGTTGATGCATGATACAAACGAACATTACTTTGATGTAAGGCAAGCACATGATAGGAGGATGGAATATATACAAAAAAGACAATGTTTCATATTTACACGTACGATAGGAGGATGGAATATGTATGAAAAAACAGTAAGCGGAAGGCATTTCAACAAAATTAGAAGAGATGAAAGCTAGGCACCATATGAACATGCAACCAATATCACTCTATCAGGTAAAAAGTGTCTCGTCGTAAGTGCCATTTCAAGAAATTAGAAGCAGTACAAGCTAGAAGACAATGCAAGATGCAACCTACATCACAGTCCCAAGTTAAATGTGTCACTACTAGAAAAACGGCTATAGCTAATATGGACATTAATGGCGCACCATGTATGTGGTGCACCACTGCTATATAGCAGTGGCGCACCAGATATAGGTACGCCATTATTGGCCACATTACTAATGGCGCACCTGGTGTGTGGTGCGCCATTACTAGTTTTGAAAAAAAGATAACTAGTAATGGTGCACTATCCCCTCGTGCGCCACTACTAACATTTTTTTATATTATTATTTTCAAAACTAGTAATGGCACACCACACACCAGGTGCGCCATTGGTAACCTGGGAGCAGCTAGATATTTTTGACAGCCACCTACCACACTCACTTTCCCCACTTCATTCTCTCCACCTCTACCAAGCTTGGTCTCGGCTGCCTCCTCCTCCTCCTCACCTCATTTGCACCATAGATTCACCCAAATTAAGTGGTCAAATTTCCTTTTTTGATAGGTAAGTAAGGGGAAAGCTTTCTTTATATTCTAGATCTACTTTTTCTCCCTCCAACAACGTACACACTTTTTATGGCCTAGATCTACGTATGTTTGTGGTGTTCCATATGTTTGTGGTGTTGCATATGTTTGTGTTTGGAGGTACCGGTATTTGAAATGCGAAAGTTGCCAATATTTTGCCAGAATGTTGATTCATTTCCGTTTCGGCGAGAATTTGGCAGTATGCATTCTTTTTGGTCCTATTTTTAGGCAAAGTCATGCCAAATTTTTTTTGGTTCTAAAATATCGTTTTTCTCTACCCAGCAAGCGACCATGGTCCGCACGATGACCGAAGGCATCGTGAATAGGTTTTTGAGCTCCGTGAAGGCCGAGATGCTTCAAAAGAGCGAGATGGAGTTAAGATGTCCGTGTCGAAGATGCAAGCTGAAGAGCCTTATGGACCCGGATTCCGGACAGGTGCGGGACCACTTGCTCTTGCGTGGTTTCATGGATGGCTATCGGTGGCAAGGTGATGAAGATGATTATGAAGTCGTCCATGGGGGCCGGGCCAGAAATAAGGAAGGGCAGCAAGACAACCGCGGCGAGGGCGGGCGAGAAGATGAAGAATCTCCAGGACATGATCATGAAGTAGATGCAGGACACAGTCATCATGTAGAAGTTGCCGGACATGATGATGAGGAAGATCAAGACGAAGGGCATGATCATGAAGATGAAGATGCCGGAGTAGACAATGATGGACCATCGATGGGTTGGGTGCAGGACCCTCATATTCAAGAGCTGCTTCTCAAGCAAACGGGTAACACAAGAGCTGCCGCCCGAGAGAAAGCCAAGCTGGATCAACTGGAGATAGACGCGGTTACTCCATTGTATGAAGGATGCAGGCCCGAGGATACCTGCCTGAAAGTAACGCTCATGGCTCTGCAGATGAAGGTAAAACACAAAATGACCGACGCATGCTTCGACAAGAACATGTCATTCTAGCACGAACGTCTTCCCAAGGGGAACAACTACCCGACCAGTTTCGAGGAGGCGAAGAAAATCATGTGTCCTCTAGATTTACCGCATGTGAAATACCATGTGTGCATGAACAATTGCATTATTTATCGGGACGAGCACCCAGAGTCTACCATATGTCCGGTGTGTGGCGTGACTCGATACAAGAAGAGGAAGAAAGCTCCTTGAAAAGTGGTGTGGTACTTTTCGGTCACTCCTCGTCTGCATCGGTATTTCGCGGACCCTAAGGTAGCAAAGCTCCTGCGTTGGCACGCGAATAGGGAGGAGAAGAAGCGAGAAGATGACGGAAATGATCCGGAGATAAATAAAAAAGACAAGATGCTGAGTCACCCTAAGGATGCGAGCCAGTGGCAAGCGTTGAACTTCGAACACCCAGAATTTGGGGACGGTCCAAGGAACATCGTGCTGGGCGCGAGCACCGATGGAGTCAATCCGTTTGGCAGCCAGAGAAGCACACATAGCACCTGGCCTGTGTTTGTGTGGATGTACAACCTTCCCCCTGGTTGTGCATGAAGAGGAAGTACATTCACATGAGTATGCTAATTGAAGGGCCGAAACAACTAGGGAACAACATCAATCTATATCTGGGTCCGCTGAAAGAGGAGCTAGACACGCTGTGGACGCCGCAGAGAAAGAATATTTCCCTATGAGAGCCGCACTGCTCACGACGGTGCATGACTATCTCGGTTACAGATATGTCACGGGGCAGGTGGTCCATGGATTTTCTGCATCCGTCAGGTGCATGGATGACACAACGTATCGCCAGCTAGATAGAGATCCCGGGTCTTCGAAAACAGTGTTCATGGGTCATCGAAGGTGGCTTCGCGATGATGACTCATGGAGAAAACGCAAGGATCTGTTCGATGGTGAAACTGAACCCCGTAGACGCCCGCGTATGAGGAGTGGCGAGGAAATAGATGAGCTGTTGAAAAATTGGAAAGAGTGCCCACCGCCGGGAAAGAAGCGAAAGGCGCCAGAGACGCTGCTGAAGGTATGGAAAACGAGGTCTGTTTTCTGGGACTTTCCGTACTGGAAGATCCTCCGTGTGCATCACAGCCTTGATGTCATGCATATCACGAAGAACATGTGACAGAGTCTGCTTGGTACCCTACTCAACATGCCAGAGGGGACCAAAGATGGGTCGAAAGCAAGGGCATACTTGAAATCAATGGGCATCAGGGAGGAGCTTCACGCTAATGATGATGATGATGATGATGATGATGATGATGATGAGGTGAAGGACACGGAAAGTTGTCGCAAACACAAAAAGGCCAAGAAGATCGGAAATGACTGCCCTCCCGTGTGCTTCACTCTAAGTCAGGAGGAGATCGAGCAGTTTTTCACCTGCCTCGTAGGATTAAAACTTCCTTACGGTTACGCGGGGAAGATAAGCAGATACCTAGATTCAGCGAAGCAGAAGTTCAGTGGGATGAAGTCTCACGACTGTCACGTGCTGATGACGCAGATACTTCTAGTTGCAATCCATGGGATCATGGACGCGCACGTCCGTGAAATGCTATTTGGCCTATGCAACTTTTTCGACGTCATCTCTCAGAAGTCGGTTGGCGTGAGGCAACTCAGAAGGCTACAGGAAGAGATCATGGTGATACTATGCGAGCTTGAGATGTACTTCTCGCCCGCATTCTTCGACATTGTGGTGCATCTGCTGGTCCATATCGTGGAGGATATCATCCAACTCGGGCCGACATTATGATGCTGTTCAAAAGGATGAATGGTGTCATCAAAGGACACGTTCGCAACATGTCACGTCCAGAGGGAAGCATAGCCAAGGACTCTCTGACCGAAGAGTGCATCTCCTACTGCACGAATTATCTAGGCATCGAGAACCCCGTTGGTCTACCAGTCAACAGGCACCTCGGCAGGCTCGCTGGATGGGGTCACCGCGAGGGTCGTCGCGAAATGCATGTTGACTTCAAGGGTCGACTCGCCGACTTTGAAAGAGCAAACCTAGTCACGCTACAACACATAGACGTGGTCGATCCTTGGGTGGTAGAGCACAAATCCTTTATTGAGAAGACATACAATGACCTAGGCCAACAGAGGACAGACGGAGATATAATCAAAGAGCACAACTCATGTTTCACGCGTTGGTTGAAGGAGAAGCTTCTGTCGTGCCCTTTACATGATGATTCTTCCGCGAAAGAAAAACTCATCTTCGCCTTGTCACAGGGTGCCGAGCACAACCTGATGACATATGAGGCATACGATATCAATGGCTACACATTCTACACCGAGGAAAAGGACATGAAGAGCGATGATTATCAGAATTCCGGGGTAACGATGAAATCCTACACCGGTAACAACAAGGACAGATACTACGGAAGGATCGAGGAGATCTGGGAGCTGAGCTACGCTGGAGAGAAGGTCCCGATGTTCCATGTTAGATGGGCCAAGAGCGTCCTAAAAGAAGATCGGCATTTCACCACCATGGTTATATCCGAAGCCAAATCCAAGACCGCGGGCGCAAACGTCACCGTGAAAAATGAGCCATGGGTACTGGCTTCCCAAGTGGACCAATGCTTCTTCATTACCGACCCGTCAAAGCCCAGTCGTGTTGTTGTGAGGAGAGGCAAAAGGAAGATCATCGGAATGGATGGAGTCACCAATGAGCAAGACTTCGACAAGTACGGCGACCCGAAGATGGAACATGACGACGACGATGAAGTACCATACACCACAAGAAGAAGTAGGACCACCCTACCTAAAGGACGTCCGTTCAAGAGAATAACTCCATTTGCGAAAAAGAAGGGCAAGAATATTGTGAAAAGATAGCTAAGATCGATTGTATTTAAATTGTATTCTTCATTTCTCGATTGTATTTCGACATATGGAAATGGCATTTCTTCTGTTTTAGTCCTCTTTCCAGTAACCTGTTTTATTCAAAACAGTGGGGATTAATGTTGTCTGTACTTACCTTCCTATAATATTTTGTAACTTCTCCATCACCAAGTTGAAGTATCGACCACTTTCTTCTTGGATTTGGAATTTTTGTTCTTCTCCCTCTTGTTTTGTTGCAAATCATCATTTACAGGCACCTTGGGCTTCTTTGTGTTTTCTTATGGTATTTTAATTGTTTTTATTTATGTTTATTCTGGTAAAAAAAGTTATTAATGGCGCACCAGGAGAAGGTGCGCCATTGCTATCAAGGTATTTATGGCGCATCCCTAGGAGGTGCGCCATTGATATACCAATTTTTATTTATGTTTATTCTGGTATTTTATTTTTCAGTGTTCCTTTTCCTTCTTAAATTTGCAAATATTTTTTTGAAAATGCAAACATTTTTCTAACTCACAAAAGGTATTGAACTTGTAAATATTTTTTGAACTCAAGAATATTTTAAATTTCATGGGCACTTTTTGAATTCGTGGATATTTTTTCAAATTTGATGATATTTTTTCATATTCATAAATGTTTTATGAATTCACAAATGTTTTGCAACACAAGTATTTGAAAATTAGTAATAACTACTTATATCGTAACATTTTAAAATGTATGGTCATTTTCTAAAAAAATTATTACATGCAACTAAAAATAAAAAAAAGGTTAGTAATGGCGCACCAGGGGAAGGTGCGCCATTGCTATCACGGTGTTTATGGCGCACCCCTAGAAGGTGCGCCATTGGTATACGTATTTTTATGGCGCACCCCTAAAAGGTGCGCCATTGCTAACCCTCCCCCACTCCACTTGCTCCCCTCTCCCTCTGGCCTCTCTCCCTCCCTCGCCAGATCCACCTCGCCCCACACCTAACCCAACGACCCCCGCGGGAGCACGCCGCCGTCTGCCCACGCCCGCTCCACCGCCACCGCCCTGCCTCCTCGGGCCCCCCTCCCCACTTGCCCCCTCGTGCTTCCCCTCGCCCTCCCCGGCCCAGCAGCGAGCTGGGCCCAGAAAGCCTTGCTGTCGTCGCCCTGTCCCGGACAACCACCTCTGCACATCGGTCACCGGCCGCGGGGATACACCAGCGCTGTACGAGCTGGGCAGCCACACGCGGATCCAGCACGGGTTCGGACTTGGCTCCGCCCCCGCCCCCGAACTAGCTCCGACGCCTCAACCTCGGCTCCTGGACATAGCTTGTCATCTTCCACCCCAAGGTCGACGAGATCACACTCCTCACTGTTAGCGCCGCCACAGTCCACAGGCGTCAGCCCGTAAGCTATCTCCCTCCTTCCACGTCTCTTCTTGATTCTTGGTTAACTTGGGTTGGATAGATCCGACTGGTGTACTAGCATCTGTACTTTTGCCTCTGATGGAATTAGTGCTTTTGTACGATTTCTCGATCTAGTTGCAGCTAGGGGCAATTGTTGTTGGATTCTTGATCCTGTTCTAGTGGGCAACACATAAATAATTGCTTTTTATGTCTAGATTTACAATCTTGACATGTATTGAATTTGTGCTAGATAGCTACAGCGTGTAGTTTCTTCATGTATAATCCAATGTAATTATGTATTGTACTGTACGGCGACCGCTGGTTGTGCCTTGGCTGCGCCCCGCGCCGCTTAGTTGTTGATGTTGTGCCGTCGCCGTTGCTACTTGGACTGCTGATGCCGTTGCCGCCGCTAGCTCTGCTACTAGTTGCTGCCACCGCGACCACTGCTACCCGCTCCCGTATGCTACTGCTTCCGCTGATGCCCTGTTGCTTCTCTCGCCGTTGTGCCACTACTCTTGTAGTACCGCTTCTTATTCTTGCTACTACTGCTGTTATACGCTGCTGCTGACCATGGCCATGGCATGTGCCTTTGTGCACAACCCCCACCCCGTGCTTCAGTGCTTAGATATGTCCACTAAGCCACCAAAATGTTTTAGTTAATGCTTAATATTGTCAATGATCTGAGTTCCTGATTATTAATTTTTTACCTCACCCATGCTTAATATTTTGACTATTGTCAATGATGTGATTGCCCCTCTGAAAAAGCATGTCCTTCACTGGTATTGGTCTGCAATGATTACATTTCTGTATTGCTGTAGATGTGACACTGAATTTCTTCTGTGCATGCAAGTGTGAACTGTCATTCGTTAGTACTAAAATCATATGCCATGTTCTAGATTAACCCTAGATCAGATGCCAAGTGTGGATTACTATGTCCATGTTCTATTTCATTAGTATTGCTAGTGTCCAGGATTACTATGTGTCTGAATTATATATCTTGTGAATCACCACAGTTCTTTGGAGGGCATGAGAAGAAGCAGAGCATTCAGTTCTGGCAATTTCATTTGTTGTTGTGTTGTTATCTACTTTGAGGTGTTGCAGTTTATACGCACCTGCAAGAACTCTCTGGAGTAAAATCTGCTTGTTCATACCCCTTTCTCCGAAATGTTGATTAATTTCCGTTTCGGTTGAGAATGGGGCACTCCTAGGTCAAGAAAATTAGCAAAGGTCATGCCCAATTTTCTTGACCTAGAAGGTGCTCGATTCTCAACCGAAACAAAAATTAATCAGCATGTGTCTTGACATCAACCAACTTTCTGGACACATCCCTCGACAACTAGGTTATCTTGAGAACTTAGAGGAGTTGTGGCTTTTCTACAACACACTAAGTTCCATCCCAAACTGCCTAGGAAATTTGACCAAACTCACAACCTTGGATCTTGAGAGCAACCAACTTTCTGGACACATCCCTCAAGAACTAGGTTATCTTGAGAACTTAGAGAAGTTGTTTTTTTGCTACAACACACTAACATGTTCCATCCCAAACAGCATAGGAAATTTGACCAAACTCACAGCCCTGTATCTTTTGCAGCAACAACTTTCTGGACACATCCCTCAAAAACTAGGTTACCTTGAGAACGTGGACTTGGACCTTAGCAACAACACACTAACAGGTTCCATCCCAAAACACCTAGGCAATATCACAAACATCTCTCAATTGTTCCTTGACAATAACCAACTTTTTGGCGACATTCCTCGAGAATTAGGTTATTTGGTCAACTTAGAGATCTTGTTCCTTGACAATAACCAATTTTTTGGCCACATTCCCCAAGAATTAGGTTATTTGGTCAACTTATTGTCCTTATCTCTTAGAAATAATTCACTGACAGGTCCCATCCCAAATAGCCTAGGAATTTGACCAAACTCACAACCTTGGATCTTGAGAGCAACCAACTTTCTGGACACATCCCTCCAGAACTAGTTGATGTCATGATACAAGATTGTGAGTTTGGTCAAATTTCCTATGCTGTTTGGGATGGAACCAGTTGGTTAATGTCATCTGCAACTTACTGTTGATGGCCTTGTGTTCCTGCTCATTTTGCTGCTTTGTTAAGTCTATTCACCTTTTTTGAAGAATAGATACTACCCTGATCTCGTCCAATAACTCTAGTAGCCTTTTTTTGCTATTTAGAGCGAACATGGCTAACAATGATGAGGCTGGCGGTTCGGGCAAGCAATTCTGGGAGCTGTTCCAGGAGATGGAGGAAGAACCTCACCGCTATGAGGACGCCACGGAAGACACCGATCCCGACTACACAACTCCTAGTGGCGTCGGGGATGACACCACTGATGGTGCCGCCGAGGATGCCACCACTGATGATGGCAGCGCACGCACAGATGGCAGCCAACCGAAGAGACAACGGAAGGACCGGCGCCCAAACGTGCTCGGCACCATCAAGGAGGAATTTACTGAAGTGTCCTCCAGTGGGCATCCAACGGTGCCCCCAGAATTAGTCAGTGGGTACGCGGGACAACTCGGCTGCATTCACCGGAGCACCGTCTCGATCAACACCGAGAAGCTAAGGCATCATGACTGAGAGAATTTTCACAACCTCCTCTTCACGAAGCTGCACGAACGATACAAGTTCCCCGATGACTTTGCAAACACAGGCTTCTCAGGGAATAAAGTGAACAATGCCGCCCTCACAAAGATGAGCACGGCCCTGGCTACTTGGAGAGCCGCGGTGAAGAGAAGGATTCTAAGAGGTGATAGTTATGAGAAGATCAAGGATACAAATCCTTCGATCAGCGAAGCTGACTACCTGGAGTTCAAGATCAAGTGCGAGAGGAACGCATCTGCGGAATCAAGTCAGTGGGGGGAAAGATATGCGGGACTTGAACTTAGGGGTCCACAAACTCGGTCCCGGCGGTTACAGAGTGGTGGAACCTATATGGGACAAGGAGGACGCGGAGTGTGCCGAGCAAGGCCTACCGCCCCTCTTCTTTAAATACCGTGACAAGCAGACCAGGAACTATGTCAAGGCCCGGTACAAGGTGGACCCGGTAACAAAGGAGCTTGCCTCGGATCCGAAGACCAAGGCGCTTGATATTGTTTTGGTAAGGAATACACCCCTGCGTAATTAGCTCCATATGGTTGCATTCTAGTTAATGAAGCCAAATGTCTAAATGGTTCACGTTCCTTCCGCAGGACACTGAAAGCAGTAGCGCGGGGTCGTCTCAGAGCTCCCCTTGGGACACCACTTTAAATAGGGTGTTGAATGTAATGGAACACAAGGATAAGTTCAGTAAGCCGTCATCAGCTGGTCGTGTGGCCGGCAAAGGCTTGTCCATGAAATGGTCGGAATACTATACTATTGAGCAAAAGGAGAGAAACACTAGCTCGGAAAGCCAGGAGCGCGAGGTTCAAGAACTCAAGGCACAAGTGGCGCGGATTTCGGAGATAGTCGAAGAGCAAGTGTGAGACCAAGTGGGAGTGATGATCACCGCCATTATGCCTACCTTGCTTGAGGGGCTGAGGGGGTGGATTGCGGGCGGCCAATAGGGGCAGCCCCCGATTCCCAGCTTCACGGGCAGCAACTCGCACAATGCGCCGGCGCCATTGGTGCTTCCGGCGGAGGCGACATTGGTGTCTCCGGCGTCGGCGCCGGCATTGGAGCTTAACTTACCTGGGTGTGGGAAGAATACGTCGGCCGACACCTCGGCAGCAAGCGGCCCCTCCGTCACTTGCATGCCTGTCGTTGGCGGTGGCTCGACATTAGCGGAGCTCGACGCCATCACGGTAACTAAGCCTCTTGGCCGATGACTTCATCTCCATGCCTTTGACCGGGTATCCCTGAAGCCCTACATGTACTCTCCTGCACTTCATGGACGGCGACTTGATTGATGTCGCCAAGGCCAGAATCGTTCAACCGGGCAACCGCGTGTTCCACGGTAATCCGATGCCACCCACCGTGTATAGGGTTCAACTGGTTCGGGTGCTGTGGGGCTTCGACGACTTGTTACCTCCGTATCGACCCCCTGGGGCCGACGAAGATGATGTGATGACCCTCAGCGCCTGCATAAGCTGGTCCATGCTTTGGCCGAAGATCTAGATTCATTTGGGGGCGGGGGACACCACCCCACAGAAAACACCGCCAGTCGTGCCGGCGCCAAGCCATGGCAAGACCGCCGCAACGCTACCGCCGTCAGCTGATCCGGACATGCATATGGCATAGGATTCGGACGACGACGATGGTACATTTACCAACGTTGATAAGTACTTCAACGAACATGGGTACGATGACGAATTCTTGGGGCCTCCTTCTCAAGAACCCAACCCTGCAAAAGACGATCGCGATCTAACAGGTACCGCGGAGAAACCCAATTGGAACAGGCGTCGTCTGGCGTTCAGTTCTCAGGAGACGCCTCCATCTGCCGCCTTCACCGAGCCTCAGATAGCTGAGGTGCGAAATATTATCAGCCCCAACACACTGAAGAAGGTGGTCTCTGAGCAGAACTCGATCCCATTACAGCAGAAGAAACAGAAGGGACGGAAAAGAAAAAATAACAAGGGTGCGAGCCAGCCAGTACCAAGTACGATCCGTGCTCAGGACGGGCCACCTTCACCTAAGGATATCTAGAGGAGGGTGCATGTGATGGGTAGGACGATGCTACCGACTAATCTTCTCAATGCTGCAACCAGTGCTATGTGGAGTCTGCATGACAGTGTTATTTCTATGGAGAAGCGGCGTCTCTCCGAGAATGATATGGCATACCCGGTTTTCGTGGCCAAGGTGCCAGAGGGCATAAGATTTGTCGATAGCACCATCGGGGGTTTGATCGTCCTGCGGTTTGATGACATCTTCGCTATGTTTAACCTTCATCCGCTGCATTACACCTTCATTTGGCTATTTCGCTCAGTATGGAGATGCGGATCATTAGAGACAAGACCCCAGACATCGTGATAGTCGACCCCTTCTACATGCGTGCCAAGATCTTGGGCAGCGCTGGGGACCGGCAAGTTGCGAGTTCATACCTCGAAGGCGTCATTCTGGCGAACCTAGATAAGGATAACTTCCTCGTGCCTTACTTTCCTGAGTAAGTCATCCCCTCACCGCCCCGTAACATATGATTTCTTAGATTTAGATCGTTCTTTTTTTCTAACATTCCGTGTTTTGTGCAGTGACACACATTGCACACTCATCCTCTTAAGCCCGAAATATTCCATTGCAACGTATTTCGACTCGGACCGTCAGTCGAAGAAAGACTACACAAATATCAAGAAAGTTCTTGATGATGCTCTCCCGGCCTACGGCAAATCTAGAGGCACCTTCAGGAGGCCAAATTGTAGGTACGACAAGCACGTGTTCACCCACGTAACGACGTTCCCCTACATCAACCAGCCGCCTGGCGGTCAGAAGGATGCCTACTACGCCCTCCATCACATGCAGGCGATCGTACGGGACCATAAGCACCTTCTGCTACCCACTAATCTCAAATATTGGGCCGCACGCTTGTCGGCAATCCAGGACGCGGACATCAGACAAGAATTCTTTCGCATCCAGTCGGAGTTCACTGAAATCATCCATCAAGATGTCCTTCGTACCTCGGGGCAGTTCTACCTCAAATACCAACCATCCAACAGTGAGATAGAAACAATGCTACAAATGCAGGCTGACAACAATCGAGATTTCATGACCATCACGAAAGATGGCGGCTTCATCCATGCTCTGCTCCCTGAGTCGAGTCAAAAGGAATGATGCTATGTAGTTCTGAAATATCGATTAGCTCATGTTGTAATTAAACTTTAATGAACTTGTATGTCTCTTTAGTTTTGACAGTCGTTCAACTTATATGTAATCGATGCTATTTATTAGTAGCACCATGAATCATGCTATTAATGTGTTGCTTTTCTCTTCCGATCCTTTTGTTGCGTACTTATATATTGCTTATATATGGTCTATGAATTGCTACTAACGTTTTGTTTGTCTAATGCATAGAGATGCCATCATATGTCGTGTACTGATGTCTACTACACAACCTTCTTCTTGTAGACGTTGTTGGGCCTCCAAGTGCAGAGGTTTGTAGGACAGTAGCAAATTTCCCTCAAGTGGATGACCCAAGGTTTATCAATCCGTAGGAGGCGTAGGATGAAGATGGTCTCTCTCAAGCAACCCTGCAACCAAATAACAAAGAGTCTCTTGTGTCCCCAACATACCCGATACAATGGTAAATTGTATAGGTGCACTAGTTCGGCGAAGAGATGGTGATACAAGTGGTATATGGATAGTAGATAATAGTTTTTGTAATCTGAAAATATAAAAACAGCAAGGTAGCAAGTGATAAAAGTGAGCACAAACGGTATTGCAATGATAGGAAATAAGGCCTAGGGTTCATACTTTCGCTAGTGCAAGTTCCCTCAACAATACTAACATAATTGGATCACATAACTATCCCTCAACATGCAACAAGGAGTCACTCCAAAGTCACTAACAACGGAGAACGAACGAGGAGATTATGGTAGGGTACGAAACCACCTCAAAGTTATTCTTTCCAATCAATCCGTTGGGCTATTCCTATAAGTGTCACAAATAGCCCTAGAGTTCATACTAGAATAACACCTTAAGACACCAATCAACCAAAACCCTAATGTCACCTAGATACTCCAATGTCACCTCAAGTATCCGTGGGTATGATTATACGATATGCGTCACACAATCTTAGATTCATCTATTTAACCAACACATAGAACCTCAAAGAGTGCCCCAAAGTTCCTACCGGAGAATCATGACGAAAACATGTGCCAACCCCTATGCATAGGTTCATGGGCGGAACCCGCAAGTTGATCACCAAAACATACATCAAGTGAATCACGTGGTATCCCATTGTCACCACAGATACGCACGGCAAGACATACATCAAGTGTTCTCAAATCTTTAAAGACTCAATCTGATAAGATAACTTCAAAGGGGAAACTCAATTCATTACAAGAGAGTAGAAGGGGGGGAGAAACATAAGATCCAACTATAATAGCAAAGCTCGCGATACATCAAGATTGTGCCAAATCAAGAACACGAGAGAGAGAGAGATCAAACACATAGCTATTGGTACATACCCTCAGCCCCGAGGGAGAACTACTCCCTCCTCATCATGGAGAGCACCGGGATGATGAAGATGGCCACCGGAGAAGGATTTCCCCCTCCGATAGGGTGCCGGAACGGGTCTAGATTGGTTTTCAGTGGCTACGGAGGCTTCTGGCGGCGGAACTCCCGATCTATTGTGTGTTCTGGAAGTTTTAGGGTACGTGAGTATATATGGGTGCAAGAAGTACGTCGGTGGAGCATCGGGGGCCCCATGAGGCAGGGGGCACGCCCTAGGGGGCGCCCCCCACCCTCGTGAGCACCTCCCTTGGCTCCTGATGTGGGGTCCAAGTCCATCCGATAGCTTTCCTTACAAAAATAACTTCTCCAGTTGATTTCGTTCCGTTTCGACTCCGTTTGATATTCCTGTTCTTCGAAACACTGAAATAGGCAAAAAAAACAGCAATTCTGGGCTGGGCCTCCGGTTAATAGGTTAGTCCCAAAAATAATATAAAAGTGGATAATAAAGCCCAATATTGCCCAAAACAGTAGATAACATAGCATGGAGCAATCAAAAAATATAGATACGTTGGAGACGTATCAAGCATCCCCAAGCTTAATTCCTGCTCGTCCTCGAGTAGGTAAATGATAAAAAAGAATTTTTGATGCGGAGTGCTACTTGGCATGATTTCAATATAATTCTTCTTAATTGTGGCATGAATATTCAGATCCGAAAGATTCAAGACAAAAGTTCATATTCACATAAAAATGATAATACTTCAAGCATACTAACTAAGCAATCATGTCTTCTCAAAATAACATGGCCAAAGAAAGTTCATCCCTACAAAATCATATAGTTTAGTCATGTTTCATTTTCGTCACACAAGAATGCTCTCATCATGCACAACCCCGATGACAAGCCAAGCAATTGTTTCATACTTTAGTAATCTCAAACCTATAAACCTTCACGCAATACATGAGCGCGAGCCATGGATATAGCACTATGGGTGGAATAGAATATAATGATGGGGGTTATCTGGAGAAGACAAAAAGGAGAAAGTCTCACATCAACGAGGCTAATCAATGGGCTATGGAGATGCCCACCGATTGATGTTAATGCAAGGAGTAGGGATTGCCATGCAACGGATGCACTAGAGCTATAAATGTATGAAAGCTCAACAAAAGAAACTAAGTGGGTGTGCATCCAACTTGCTTGCTCACGAAGACCTAGGGCACTTGAGGAGGCCCATTGTTGGAATATACAAGCCAAGTTCTATGATGAAAAATCCCCACTAGTATATGAAAGTGACAAAACAAGAGACTCTCTATCATAAAGATCATAGTGCTACATTGGAGCATAAGTGTGGCAAAGGATAGTAGCATTGTCCCTTCTCTCTTTTCTCTCATTTATTTTTATTTTTTGGGCCTTCTCTTTTTATGGCCTTTCTCTCTTTTTTTGGTCCTTCTCTTTTTTATGGTCTTTCTCTTTTTTTTATTCCTCACTTGGGACAATGCTATAGAAAAATGATAATCATCACACTTCTATTTATTTACAACTCAATGATTACAACTCGATACTAAAACAAAGTATGACTCTATATGAATGCCTCTAGCGGTGTACCGGGATATGCAATGAACCAAGAGTGACATGTATGAAAGAATTATGAACGGTGGCTTTGCCACAAATACTATGTCAACTACATGATCATGCTAAGGAATATGACAATGATGAATGTGTCATGATGAACGGAATGATGGAAAGTTGCATGGCAATATATCTCGGAATGGCTATGGAAATGCCATAATAGGTAGGTATGGTGGCTGTTTTGAGGAAGATATAAGGAGGTTTATGTGTGAAAGAGCGTATCATATCACGGGGTTTGGATGCACCGGCGAAGTTTGCACCAACTCTCAATGTGAGAAAGGGCAATGCACGGTACCGAAGAGGCTAGCAAGGATGGAAGGGTGAGAGTGCGTATAATCCATGGACTCAACATTAGTCATAAAGAACTCACATACTTACTACAAAAATCTACAAGTCATCAAAAACCTCGGTACTACGCGCATGCTCCTAGGGGGATAGATTGGTAGGAAAAGACCATCGCTCGTCCCCGACCACCACTCATAAGGAGGACAATTAAATAACACCTCATGTTTCGAATTTGTTACATAACATTTACCATACGTGCATGCTACGGGACTTGCAAACTTCAACACAAGAACTTCTCAAATTCACAACTACTCAACTAGCACGACTTTGATATTATTACCTCCATATCTCAAAACAATCATCAAGCATCAAACTTCTCTTAGTATTCAAAACACTCATAAGAAAATTTTACTAATCTTGAATACCTAGCATATTAGGATTTTAAGAAAATTACCATGCTATTTAAGACTCTCAAAATAATCTAAGTGAAGCATGAGAGTTCATCTATTTCTATAAAATAAAACCACTACCTTGCTCTAAAAGATATAAGTGAAGCACTAGAGCAAACAACAAACTACTCCGAAAGATATAAGTGAAGATCAATGAGTAGTTGAATAATTATGCAACTATGTGAAGACTCTCTAACATTTAAGAATTTCAGATCTTGATACTTTATTCAAACAGCAAGCAAAGCAAAATAAAATGACATTCTAAGAATGGCAAACATCATGTGAAGAAGCAAAAACTTAGGATCAACCGAAACTAACCGATAGTTGTTGAAGAAGAAAGGTGGGATACCAACCGGGGCATCCCCAATCTTAGATCCTTGAGACTTCTTGAAATATTATCTTGGGATTCCTTGGGCATCCCCAAGCTTGAGCTTTTGTGTCTCCTTAATTCCTCTCATATCACGGTCTCCCTAAATCTCAAAAGCTTCATCCACACAAAACTCAATACAATGGTAAATTGTATAGGTACTAGTGTCTCTCATATCACGGTCTCCCTAAATCTCAAAAACTACAATCACATAGAAGAAAGCTTCATCCAACCAAATAACAAAGAGTCTCCTGTGTCCCCAACACACCCAATACAATGGTAAATTGTATAGGTACTAGTTCGGCGAAGAGATGGTGATACAAGTGGTATATGGATAGTAGATAATAGTTTTTATAATCTGAAAATATAAAAATAGCAAGGTATCAAGTGATAAAAGTGAGCACAAACGGTATTGCAATGATAGGAAATAAGGCCTAGGGTTCATACTTTCACTAGTGCAAGTTCCCTTAACAATACTAACATAATTGGATCACATAACTATCCCTCAACATGCAACAAAGAGTCACTACAAAGTCACTAATAGCGAAGAACGAACGAGGAGATTATGGTAGGGTACGAAACCACCTCAAAGTTATTCTTTCCAATCAATCCGTTGGGCTATTCCTATAAGTGTCACAAACAACCCTAGAGTTCGTACTAGAATAACACCTTAAGACACAAATCAACCAAAACCCTAATGTCACCTAGATACTCCAATGTCACCTCAAGTATCCGTGGGTATGATTATACGATATGCGTCACACAATCTCAGATTCATCTATTCAACCAACACATAGAACCTCAAAGAGTGCCCCAAAGTTCCTACCGGAGAATCACGACGAAAACATGTGCCAACCCCTATGCATAGGTTCATGAGCGGAACCCGCAAGTTGATCACCAAAACATACATCAAGTGAATCACGTGGTATCCCATTGTCACCACAGATACGCACGGCAAGACATACATCAAGTGTTCTCAAATCTTTAAAGACTCAATCCGATAAGATAACTTCAAAGGGGAAACTCAATTCATTACAAGAGAGTAGAGGGGGAGGAGAAACATAAGATCCAACTATAATAGCAAAGCTCGCGATACATCAAGATCGTGCCAAATCAAGAACACGAGAGAGAGAGATCAAACACATAGCTACTTGTACATACCCTCACCCCCGAGGGAGAACTACTCCCTCCTCGTCATGGAGAGCACCGGGATGATGAAGATGGCCACCGGAGAAGCATTGCCCCCTCCGGCAGGGTGCCGGAACGGGTCTAGATTGGTTTTCGGTGGCTACAGAGGCTTCTGGCGGCGGAACTCTCGATCTATTGTGTGTTCTGGAAGTTTTAGGGTACGTGAGTATATATGGGTGCAGGAAGTACGTCGGTGGAGCTTCGGGGGCCCCATGAGGCAGGGGGCGCGCCCTAGGGGGGCGCCCCCCACCCTCGTGAGCACCTCCTTGGCTCCTGGCGTGGGGTCCAAGTCCATCCGGTAGCTTTCCTTCCAAAAATAACTTCTCTAGTTGATTTCGTTCCGTTTCGACTCTGTTTGATATTCATTTTCTTCGAAACACTGAATTAGGCAAAAAAAACAGCAATTCTGGGCTGGGCCTCCGGTTAATAGGTTAGTCCCAAAAATAATATAAAAGTGGATAATAAAGCCCAATATTGCCCAAAACAGTAGATAACATAGCATGGATCAATCAAAAATTATAGATACGTTGGAGACGTATCATGCACAAGGGTAAGGTTCCCGGAGTCTACGATGACTGGGAGGAGTGTCGGAGACAGGTTCACCATTTCAGTGGTAACAGTTACAAAGGGTACACCACTATGGCGGAGGCGGAAGCTAGATACGCGCGCTATCTAGCGGGAGAGAGGAGGGAGCGGAGAAGGAACCGTATGAAGACCAGTTTCATCACGATGATGATCATCATGACCGCAGCTCTCTTCAATGTGATTGTAGTTTAGATGATCGTTATCGACTTTGTAATGTGACGACAAACTCGGCTAATATATATGATGAACTTTGCTAATGTCTCGAGACCTAAACTTGGCTAATGTTTGAACTTTTTTCGCTATTTCGAATTTGAGACTAATATGATGAATTCTATTGTGTGATGTTTACATTCTGTGTTGTGTAACGTGTATTTTGTAACCTGTGCAAATACTAGAAAGCAAAAAATAATAATTCCTAATGTTCATAGTAGGGGTGCACCATATTGAGCATTAGTGGCGCACCAGGGCTAAATACCAGTGGTGCATTATGGGGCATAGTAATGGCGCACTTGGGGGCATACGTGAAGGTAAATATGGCCCCCTAGGAGGCAAAGTAATGGCGCACTATTGGACATAGTAATGGCGCACTGCCAGGTGCGCCACTATTATCTGGGATACTAATGGCGCACCAGAGGTGTGCCATTACTATTTGTTACTAGTGGCGTGTTAATAGTGGCGCACCTATAGTGCGCCATTAATAGCAAAAACATGTGCGCTACTAACAGCCTATTGTTAGCCTTGCCTTCAAAGTGAGATTTTATAAGGTGGTACCGATACTGTCGCAGAGCAGACTAAAAAACATGAGTGCATGCTTGTTTAGTTGCATCATCTTTCAGATCCAACTTGAACCTCATCTGTTGAAAAAAGAATGTGAGTCTTATTAGGAGGAAGCTAGAAAGTATGGGACGGAGCAAGACAATATTACTAATTGCGATGAATAACATT
This sequence comes from Triticum aestivum, assembly GCF_018294505.1. Lineage (NCBI taxonomy): Eukaryota > Viridiplantae > Streptophyta > Magnoliopsida > Poales > Poaceae > Triticum > Triticum aestivum. The sequence continues at coordinate 268,008,470 of NC_057794.1, forward strand.
ACTTACGGATAAATGGTCAAGGAAGGTGTTAAACTGGGTATTGTCTTTCTCATTCCTGTACTGGATCCACGTTGGGAGGATACGTGCATGACACCTAATGGCAACGGCTGCCTCTGATACTAACTTGGCTGACTCTGTAGCATCATGTGGCCTTTTTAAACCTGCCTCAAAATGGATCTCCATTCTTCCTCCTTTAGATTTTGTTGATCTATCAAGCATTATCCCTGATGTCTGTTTTCGCTTGCGTCGTGGTGCTAGTTCAACAACAAATATGGAAAGTGTTAGTGTACATCAAACTGTGAGAGTACATATAAAGGAGCATGCAACTGCAACTTGACTCGGTCATGTACCGTCTTGGTGTTGATGCTCATGAGGTTCATCTGATCTTGCCATGTCCTGTTGTCAGTGTCAAAACCGGCGGATCTCGGGTAGGGGGTCCCGAACTGTGCGTGTAAGGCGGATGGTAACAGGAGGAAGGGGACACGATGTTTACCCAGGTTCGGGCCCTCTTGATGGAGGTAATACCCTACGTCCTGCTTGATTGTTCTTGATAATATGAGTAGTACAAGAGTTGATCTACCACGAGATCGAAGAGGCTAGAAGCTAGCCTATGGTATGATTGTTGTTCTTCGTCCTACGGACTAAACCCTCCGGTTTATATAGACACCGGAGGGGGCAAGGGTTACACAGAGTCGGTTACAAGGAAGGAGATCTACATATCCGTATTGCCAAGCTTGCCTTCCACACCAAGTAGAGTCCCATCCGGACACGGGACGAAGTCTTCAATCTTGTATCTTCATAGTCCAACAGTCCTGCCAAAGGATATAGTCCGGCTGTCCGGACACCCCCTAATCTAGGACTCCCTCAGTAACCCCTAAACCAGGCTTCAATGACGATGAGTCCAGCGCGCAGATTGTCTTCGGCATTGCAAGGCGGGTTCCTCCTCTGAATACCTCATAGAAGATTTTGAACACGAGGATCGTGTCCGGTTCTGCAAAACGAGTTCCACATACCATCGTAGAGAGAATAATACTTCCACAAATCTAATCTGCTCACGTACCCCATAGTGTGACATCACACCACAGCCAGGTCTTTATTCGAATCGTTTTTCATAACCCATCTCAGCGTGTTTTGCGAGGCGGTTTCCTTAGCACGTCTTATCAAAGCAGAGATCGTGTACCCCTTATCACGGGATTCTCATCAATACGGACGTGGGTAACCCAACTGTGCCTATTGGTAGGACTCCTAGATCTTAGACAAGTCCCAAACGGCCACGAGGAGGGCGCTTGATATTCACCCTCTTTATAAAGGGGACAAGGCTTTTTCTTTTTTCCCTCTCGTGCTCAATCAAATCCTTCCCCCGCCTCGAGTTCTAACACCCAAAACTCAGGTCAGGTGCTTCGGACCTTCAACTATGTCCGGATCCAACCTTTAAGGTCGGTGGATGCCTTCCTCCGTCACGGAGGAGGACATCAAGAAGTTGAGAGAGGCCAGATATCTGACTGCTGAAATTTTGCATCGGCTGCATGCCCGAGGGTAGGTCGTCCCTACTCCCGAACCCAACGAGAGCATCGTGTTCGTCTCCCACTTCCTCCGAGGACTAGGCCTCGCTCTGGATCCCTTTGTTAGGGGTCTTATGTTCTATTATGGGCTAGATTTTCACGATCTGGCCCCGGATTCCCTTCTTCACATCTTGTCATTTATTGTCGTATGTGAGGCCTTCCTCCGCATTAACCCTCACTTCGGCCTGTGGCTCAAGACCTTCGATGTGAAGCCGAAGATGATCGAGGGGCAGCACGCAGCGTGCGGAGGCGCTTTAATAAGCAAAATCGCTGACACCCCATGGCCTGGGGGTTGTTTCCCAGAGGTGTCCGGATTGTGGCAACGGGAGTGGTTCTATATCATAGCTCCCCGAAGTGCCAAGTGGGTAGCTTCCCCCACCTTTCGCTCAGGCCCCCCACCACAACTGATGTCATGGATCAGCAGGGGGGCCGAGCTGGGGTCCAGCCAAGGACGTGCCAATACTGCAAAGCCGTATCCGAGATCTCTTTGAGATAGATTTTAGTGTGGTTATGGTAGTGCAAGTTATGCTAGTTCGTCGAGTCCAGCCTTGCAAACACCGGCCCCTTCGCATGTGGGAATTCAACCCGGAAGGACCGCGAGCTATTCAACATTTCCTCGGCATGACGCACGAAGATATGTACAAATTGTTCTTCGGACCACAAATAATGTGTCCGGACACCACTGAGGATGCAGGTCTGAGCTACAATAGCCCGGATACCCAAGTAAGTAGCCCGACCTCCGAACACACTGTCCGTTTATTTATCGCAATGTTTCCCTAAAAAAGCCACCCTTTGACCAGGATTGGATAGCGAAGGCAAAGTTGATCAGGTGTCCGGCCCCCTCCCTGAGACCTCACCAAATCCCGTGCTAACCAGGATGTTGGAGATCGCGCCTTATCAAGCGCCCTCAGGAGAAGATAAAGGGGGGAACAAGGAGGCTAGCGCCTCCGCGAAGGAGGTTAACCGGGGAGGAGGAACTGAAACTTCCTCTCCCCAGGGAAGGAAGAGGACCGCCTCTAAGGACCCGGAGACCATGATCTCCAAACGGGGGAAGAAATCTTCACCGAAGGGTCCTTCCCTGGGGGATACCCCGGCCTTACTATGCCCTCAAGGGGATCAGCCCTCCACTGAGTTGTAAGTAAAAGGGTACTTAATAATGAAAATATCTCGCTTTACTTCCGAGGAAAATAATCGAAGCATTTATCTTGCAGTTCGGATCTTAGCCCATCTCAGTAGAGCTCGTCTTCAGGGGATCATCTTCTAGAGATGATGGAGAGCGAAACGCCTCCCCTGCCATACCGCCTCACGAGGCGGGCGACCCCGAGGTGTCGTCGTGGAGGGTTTCTCCTGATCCGGCAAGGCCAGAACGTAATCCTATGGCCACCCGAAGTCCTCAGTATCCGGCTCTTGAATAGAGCAATCAAAAGAGTCCGGCACCGTCTGGTGTGCGGTCGGACGTACTGAGGGATCTGCTAGAGCAAGCGGCTATCTCAGAAGAGCACCGCACGTTGATGGGTACGGTGATTGAAAGGATTTCGTCCGTCGAAAGCGGGTTGCATGAAGCCTTTATGATTATAGTGACGGGTTTTGAGGTACGCGAAATGATGTACATTTTTTACAGTACCGCACATTTTTAGATGTGCCCTGTGTAGATAGTAGCCCCTGAGACTCTGGTTGTCGTCGAAAACGGCGGAAAACAGAGGATCATAGTCCCAGGTAATAACCAAACCGCCTTTATGTGCAGGTGGTTGAAGCTCCGGTGACTAGCCGGACTGATGGGTTTGCCTAACTAAGGCGACAACTGGATGTGGCAGATGCCGACATCCTGCTTGTTAACAAGCGGCTTGACGAGGCACAGGGTAAGTGATTTTTCTAGTGATTGTCACATAATAAGAGCAGCATGATGCCAGTATCTTTAATATGTTGTGACTGTAGATGGAGCTGCCACCGTGGAGACCCTTTGGGCGGAGCTTGCCCGAGCCAAGGAGCAAGCGAGTAGCAATGCGGCCGCTTTAAAGGCGGCCGAAGCGTTAAGGGCCGAACAGGCCGCGCATTGCGAGAGCAAAGAAAAAATAGCCAAGATGGCTGTAGAGTTAAAAGATGTTGCTGACCGTTACCAGCTTCTTGAAGAAGAAAACCGGGCGACGGCGACGAACCTGGAAAAGGCCCGGGTGGCTGCCAAGGAAGCCCGCTCCAAAATTAGAGCGATGAAGGAGGAGCTGCATAAAGCTGCGGATATTGTATCTGGGAAGCCCTTCTTGTTGCGGACTAAGGAGCAGGTGCAGTTGCGTGAGCAGGTGCTAGTGCAATGCTAAACGAGCTACTCCCGAAGAAGTTGGAAAGGGGAAAGTCCATTGCCTCTTTATTTGGATTTTTCTTGGTCCAATTGGTGATAGCCGGAATCAAGACACTATACGAAGTTGCCATTTCCTCTCTTGCGGTAGCTACCGCTGCTTTGACTGTCTCAGCTGATTTCTTATCAGCCGCAATCTCAACCTTCTTGTCGATGTTTTCTTCGTTTAACCTTTGTCTTCCCTTTGTCTCCTTGGTGGTCTCACGGTACTACTTCTTCCACGTGGCATCGTCTCCGACACCGTGCACACGTCCATACGACGGTCGAGTGTCCACCCGGAGTCCTTTCAATATGTTCAAGGCCCGCCTGAATGGGGTGTCCCACTTGGGCCTCACCAACGCCTCAGACGGCGAGCCTCTTTCGGCTGCAATCCCGTGTTGCTCTTTCTGCAAAAGGAACGTGGATTGTTTACAAATGTGACCAAACCTGCAGTCAAATTGATCAGAAGCTGAAATTAGGGGCTAAATTAATAATTACCAGCAGTCTCGTGAACTCTCGTGACTGCGTCTGTATCGAAAACCTTCTTAACTCGGTCCCAACGGTACCAGGCCCTGATGATGTCACGCTCCTGCGGGACGGTGAAATCCACCAAGGGGTCTGGGATCCCCAGACTTTTGCGTTCCATGTACTCCTTGGCCCATATGGGCCTCTTACCCGTGTAACCACGGCTTCCGAGGTGGTGGCTGTCAGCGTCCTGGGAATGGGGGTCCCCAGACTTGCATGCCTGCGGCCCACGGCATGGCTCCGCCAGCGGCCTCGTACAACCCATCTTCACTAGCAAACACTCAAGACCCTCGCGAGGGGCCGAGCCTCGCGAGGCGGACGACACAAGACCTCCTCGGGGGCGGCCTCACTAGGCTGGCTTGCAAGGGGTGGAGAGATCAAGGCAAGGGGCACCTCATGAGGTTCCTGTGACGCAAGTCATGACGACCAAGGCCAGGCGGGCACCAGGCGGGCGGCAGCGCGCGCAGTGTCCTAGTTTCCTCTTTGGTGCTAAAGGGACAGGCGCATGCGAGGAGTCCCGAGGCATCAGGCAAACGTTTCCATATCATTGCAACGAGACCAAGACCAGTAGGATGGTAGGACGGAGGTCACCGTGGAGCCCAGGACGGCGTCACCACCAGAGCCTTTGGCAGGCGAAGACCACCTTTAGTCAGGATACTCGTACTAGTTTCCCCCTTCAAATTTGGCCATTGTGGCATCCCTTCCCGCCTAATATTTGGTAAGAGGACCAGGGCCTCTATAAATAGGACTAGCCATCACCATAAGTAGAGGGAGAGATCCATTCCACCCTCATACGCACATGCTCATCGAGCTCAGGAACACCTCTCCTCAGGAGGCTGTTCTTCCCTTGTACTTGTTCATCCTCAGCCCAAGAGGCAATCCACCACACCACACTGGAGTAGGGTATTACACCACATGGGTGGCCCTAACCAGTATAAATCTTGTGTCCCTTTCTTCTGCGAGTTCGACGAGCTGAGCCTTGAGATCACGGTGAGGGAGAGTGCAAGGGGGAGGAGAGATCTTCATGTGCACCCCAGTGTTCGAACCTCAAGGGTTTTGCTGGAACCCGAAATCTGACATTTGGCGCGCCAGGTAGGGGTGCGCCGAAGCTCCGCCTCTCCGCTTGCTTCGTCCATCTCCATGGTAGACGCCATCCCTCTAGTTAGGCCGGCGGGTGCCGGCGGATGCGCCGCGGGCGTCCGGGCCTCCACCCACACCTTGCGGCAGGTGCGGTGGCCGCGCAAGTTCAAGCCAGAGATGCCGCCCCACTACGATGGCACAGCAGATCCGGCGGCCTTCTTGCAAGCGTATGAGAAGGCCGTCTTCGAAGCCGGAGGCGACGACCAGGTCATGGCCAACTGGTTCCCCCTGGCCCTGGCCGGCGTGCCACGCGCCTGGCTGCTCAGCTTGCCAGTATCTTCGGTGACCTCTTGGGAGGAGCTGCATGGTCTCTTCGTCGCGCGCTTCACAGCACCGGCGCCCCTCGCCGTCGCGGCCCTCCTCGGCGGCTCGCAAGCACAACCCTTGGACCGTCACACCAAGTCGTTCTTTCGCCAGATTGGCGCCGCCTCCTCACGGCAAGGAGCTCCCCCGGGTTGGGCCGCGCCCAAGCCGACCTCACCTCCGACACGGGGGATCACCCCGCCGCCACCGTCGGCTCGGGCGTGCTCCCAATGATGTGCACACCCATCATCTGCAGCATAGCTTTCACCAAGACCCTCATCGACAGCGGCGCCGGTCTCAACGTGCTCTCTATGGAGGCTTTCAGCCTTCTTCACGTACCACTCCAACGGCTCCGACCCAGCAAGCCCTTCTCCGGGGCCGGCGGCTCCAGCAGCCCCTTGGGGCAGATCCGCCTTCCTGTGAACTTCAGCACCCGCGATAACTACCGCACCGAGCTGATCGACTTTGACATCGCCAGCATCGGCCTCCCGTACAATGCCATCCTCGGATACCGGCTCTGGCTCAGTTTATGGCGGCGACCCATCCGGCCTACAACCTCATGAAGATGCCCAGGAGCAAGGACGTCCTCACCGTAGTTGGAGATAACAAGGAGGCTCTAGCAGCGCTCAAGTGTGCCCTCAAAACTGTCACGGTAGCGCGACCGGCCAACGAGGCCACCCTAGGGGTTAAGGAGGCCACGCCAGCAAACAAGAAGGAGTTGTTCACTCAAGATTGGGCCGAAACCACGCAGGTGCCGGTCAAGGAAGATGGGTCATCAGGAGCCACCTTCACCATAGGCGCCAACCTCGACCCAAATCAAGAGGAGGCATTGGTAAGGTTCCTGCGCGCGAACAAGGATGTATTCACCTGGGAACCCAAGCAACTAGTAGGGGTCCCAAGAGGGGTGATCGAGCATCACTTGAGGGTGTGCCCTAATGTGTGCCCTGTGAAGAAGAAGGCGCGGAGACAATCCACAGAGTAGTCCTTCATTGTCCAGGAAACCCGCAAGCTAGAGGCAGCAGGTGTCATTCACGAGGTTCGGTACCCCGAGTGGATGGCGAACCCCGTTGTCGTACCAAAGAAAGGTGGGAAGGAGCGCATGTGTGTTGATTTCACCAACCTTAACAAGGCTTGTCCCCAAGACCCGTTCCCGCTCCTGCGCATCGACCAGATCGTCGACTCCACCGCCGAATGCGGCCTGTTGTGCTTCCTGGACGCGTTTTCAGGCTATCACCAGATCAAGATGGCAGTGTAGGATGTGGAGAAGACGGCCTTTACTGCTACACTTGCATGACGTTCGGGCTGCCCAACGTAGGCGCGACCTTGCAATGGCTGATGCACATCGCCCTGGGCTAGCAGCTCGGGAGGAACGCAGAGGCCTATGTCGATGACATTGTGCTAAAATCTCGGGAGGCAAGGACTTTGATTCAAGACCAGGAGGAGACCTTCGAAAGCCTGCGCCAGGTAGACCTGCGGTTCAATCCATAAAAGTGTGTATTCGGTGTCCCCTCTGGCAAGCTGCTGGGCTTCCTCGTCTCCCACAGGGGGTCGAGGCTAACCCAGAGAAGGTCAAGGCAATAGAAGACATGAGCCCACCACAAATTCTCAAGGAGATGCAGAAGCTTGCAGGCTGCGTGACCTCGCTGGGGCGCTTCATCTCCAAGCTGGGAGAGCGCGCCCTGCCATTCTTCAAGCTGATGAAGAAGGGCCCGTTCGAGTGGACCTCGGAAGCTTACCAAGCGTTTCAAGACCTCAAGAGATACCTGACCAGTCCTTCGGTGATGGTGGCGCCTCGCCCTCTCGAGCCCCTGGTGCTTTACCTTCCCGCCACTCCCTACTCTGCTAGCGCAGCTCTAGTGGCAGATTTGGAAGAGCGCCAGGCCAAGGGGCTGCCGTGCCGTTCCGCACCACCAGCCGAGGCGATACAGGACCCAGAGGGCACCGCAAAGGCTGCAGCAATGTCAACGAGTGACCAGGCCCAGGAAGGTGGCGTTCGCGGGCCGGCAGACGCCCCAGCAGGCGATCAGGCTCTTGGGGTCCTGTCATCTCAGGAAACGCCCCAACTGCCGGCAGGCACAAGCTTCGTCGATGTTCCCGCCCTCGTCGAGCACCCAGTGTATTTTGTCAGCACGGTACTACGGGATGCAACGGCACGATACCCCATGCCTCAGAAGCTCTTGCTCGTGCTTTTGGTGGCCTCGCGTAAATTACGACCCTACTTCCAAGGTCACCCAATCAAGGGCGTCTCGGACTACCCGCTGGAGAGGGTACTCAGGAACCCCAACGCTGCTGGAAGAGTCGCCGAATTGAACATCGAGCTACAAGCATTCCAGCTGGAGTTCAGCACAACTAGGTTCATCAAGGGGGCCACGCTCGCCGACTTCGTGGCAGAATGGACTGATGCCCCGAGGTTTGAAGCAGACGAGGACCGATCCCTCTCGCTAGGAAGTGAAGCACCAGATGGTTGGGTCATGTATTTCGATGGCATGTTTGCACGCCATGGCGTGGGGGTTGGAGCAGTGCCCATCTCGCCTACTCAGGATAAGCTCTACTACGTCGTGCAGCTCTGCTTCCAACAAGGCGAGAAGGTCTCCAACAACATCGCGGAGTACGAAGGCCTCATCACTAGCCTCAAGGCCACAGTGGCCCTGGGGGTGAAGCACCTCACCATCAGGGGCGACTGGCAGCTCCTCGCCAACTTCTCCAACAAGGTATACGAGCCGAAGGACAAGCACATGGAGGCATACCTCGCGGAGGTACGCAAAATGGAAAAGACTTTCCTAGGTCTAGAGTTGCAGCACGCACCCCGTGGCACCAACAAGGAGGCCGACAACATCACCAAAAGGGCATCAAAGTGACAACCCGAAGAGCCTGGCGTCTTTGAGGAGCGGCTCTTCAAGCTGTCGGCAGCACCTCCGCTTTCAGGGCTGGCGCTGCCTCGGGAGGAGCTCCCCCAACCACCTGCCTCGGGAGCCCCGGCCTGCGGCCCGACCTCGGGAGCGCACCTACTCATGGCGCTCGAGCCTCAGGAGGGGTACTGGACCAAGGAGCTCAAGGAATACCTGACGCAAGGGACGCTGCCAGGGGAGGAGGAGGACGCGGAGCGCATGGCCCGACAGGCTATGCCATACTGCATCCAGGATGGTGAGTTATACAGGAAGCGTCCAAATGATGTTTCCTTACGATACATCTATAGGGAACAGGGGAACGAGTTGCTGGCTAACATGTACGGCGGAGACTGCGGGCACCACTTGTCGTCACGAACCCTCATCGGCAAGGCGTTCCGCAGAGGGTTCTACTGGCCTACGGCGCTCAACGATGCAAGCGAGCTAGTGAAGTCCTGTGAGGCCTGCCAATTCCACACCAAGCAAATCCAGCAGCCAGCTCAGGGCCTCGAGACCATTCTGCTCTCGTGGTTGTTCGCAGTCTGGGGGCTGGATATCTTAGGCCCGTTTCCTCGAGCGCCTGGGGGTTATCGCTACCTCTACGTCGCCATCGACAAGTTCACCAAATGGGCGGAGGTAGAAGTTGTCTGCACCATCCCGACCGGATCTGCGGTCAAGTTCATCAAGGGTCTCGTGAGCCGATTTGGGGTCCCTAATTGCATCATCACCGACAACGGCTCATAGTTCACTAGCAATCTCTTCAAGACATATTGTGCTAACCTGGGAACGTAGATCTGCTACGCTTCGGTGGCACACCCCAGGAGCCATGGTCAAGCCGAACGCGCCAACGTGGAGGTCCTCAGAGGCCTCAAGACCAGGACCTTCAAGAAGAAGCTTGAGGCTTGTGGCAAGGGCTGGCACGACGAGCTCCAGTCTGTGTTGTGGTCCATCCGCACCATCGCCACCAAGCCAACAGGTGAGACCCCATTCTTCCTTATCTATGGAGCAGAAGCGGTTCTCCCTCACGAGGTCAAGCATCGCTTCACGCTGGTCCTTGCGTTTGATGAGATGCAGCAGGACTCCATGCAAGGGATGGACCTTGTGCTGGGGGAGGAATGCCGTCGCGAAGCCTCGTTCCGAGCGGCAAGGTACCAGCAGGCGTTGCAGCGGTACCACTGTCGCAGCGTCTGCTCCAGGACGCTCGAGGGGGGTGATCTCGTCCTGAGGCGGGTGCTCTCCAGGGAAGGGCTGCATAAGCTCTCGCCCATGTGGGAGGGCCCGTTTAGGATTACCCGTGTCTCCAAGCTTGGCGCCGCGCGCCTGGAGACGCGAGACAAGATCCCCATCCAGAACGCCTGTAACATCCAGCACCTCCGGAAGTTCTACCCATGAAGAAAGGCCCAGCGCCTGTGAAGCAAGGCCCTGTGTCTGTGAAGGTCTCCGCTCATGACACTCTAACGTAATAATGAGTGGGGTTGTACATGCCCCGGAGTCTCAGGAGTGCCGCCCTCGGGCCTCGGGGGCTCCCTCCCACGTCCTAGTGGCAGCACTTAGCTCCGCGCTGGTGAGAAGACTAGACTAGGTGCCAGACACGGCTTTTCATTTGCTTTCCATAGTTGGCATGCCCCTTTTCTTAAAGGAAGTTTGCATTCTGGTTTTTCTTGTCATCTTGGTTCGATCGCCTTTTCCTCTGTTCTTCCCTTGGTTCTTTGTTTTGGCCCGTGCTCTCCCTCACCTGCCTCGCGAGGGGGCTGGACGGGTGCACTCGTGAGCGCTTCTCCTGTTCTTCACGACACACCCTCGCTCGAGCTCCCTTAATCTGTGCCCCTCGGGTACCGCGGAAACTACTTCAGACACAACAAGCTAAGTTATCTCTACACGCCTACATAAAACGATGATACTGCAACACGACGCGGGAACGATAAACATAATATAGTGACTTGGAAATCATGGTTCATTACACGCCCCTGCAGGACCCCTGCTACCTCTTGAGAACTGCGTTGGTTTTCCCTTGAAGACCGCAAGATTGAACCCAAAACTAAGCACATCTCCCATTACAAGAAATATCAATCTAGTAGACCAAACCAAACTGATAATTCAAAGAGACTTGCAAAGATAACCAATCATAGATAAAAGATTTCAGAGAAGAATCAAATATTGTTCGTAGATAATCTTGATCATAAACCCACAATTCATCGGATCTCGACAAACACACCACAAAAAGAGTTAAATCAAATGGATCTCCAAGAAGATCCAGGAGAACATTGTATTGAGATCCAAAGAGAGAGAAGAAGTCATCTAGATAATAACTATGGACCCCAAAGGTTTGTGGTAAACTACTCACACATCATCGGAGAGGCTATGGTCTTGATGTAGAAGCCCTCCCTGATCGAATCCCCCTCCGGCAGATCGCCGGAAAAGGTCCGCGGATAGGATCTCACGGGTACAGAAGGTTGCGGCGGTGGAAAAGTGGTTTCGTGCCTCTCCTGGATGTTTTTAGCGCACCTCCCTGCCTCGTGGCCACCTCGTTTCTTTCTTGACGTCTACTCCAAGTCCCCTGGATCACGTTTGTTCCAAAAAAAACTGTCCCGAAGGTTTCATTCCGCTTGGATTCCGTTTGATATTCCTTTTCTGCGAAAGACTGGAATAGGCAAAAAACAGCAATTTGCACTGGGCCTTGGGTTAGTAGGTTAGTCCCAAAAATATATAAAAGTGTATAAATAAGCCCATTAACATCCAAAACAGATAATATAATAGCATGGAACAATAAAAAATTATAGATATGTTGGAGATGTATCAAGCATCCCCAAACTTAATTCCTGCTCGTCCTTGAGTAGGTAAATGATAAAAACAGAATATTTGATGTGGAATGATACCTAGCATAATTCTCAATGTAATTTTCTTTATTGTGGCATGAATGTTCAGATCCGAAAGATTCAATTCAAAAGTTTAATATTGACATAAAAATAATAATACTTCAAGCATACTAACTAAGCAATCATGTCTTCTCAAAATAACATGGCAAAAGAAAGTCCATCCCTACAAAATCATATAGTTTGGTCATGCCCCATTTTTGTCACACAAGAATGCTCTCATCTTGCACAACCTCGATGACAAGCCAAGCAATTGTTTCAAACTTTAGTAATCTCAAACTTTTCTCAACTGTCACGCAATACATGAGCGTGAGCCATGAATATAGCACTATGGGTGGAATAGAATATGATGACGGGGGTTATGTGGAGAAGACAAAAAGGAGAAAGTCTCACATTGATGCGGCTAATCAATGGGCTAGGGAGATGCCCATCAATTGATGTCAATGCAAGGAGTAGGGATTTCCATGCAATGGATGCACTAGAGCTATAAATGTGTGAAAGCTCAACAAAAGAAACTAAGTGGGTGTGCATCCAACTTGCTTGCTCACGAAGACCTAGGGCATTTGAGGAAGCCCATTGTTGGAATATACAAGCCAAGTTCTATAATGAAAAATTCCCACTAGTATATGAAAGTGACAAAACAAGAGACTCTCTATCATGAAGATCATGGTGCTACTTTGAAGCACAAGTGTGGAAAAGGGGGATAGTAGCATTGTCCATTTTTATTTCTTTTTATTTATTTATTTGGGCCTTTCTTTTTTTGGCCTTTCTCTTTTTTTTATTTGGGACAATGCTCTATTAATGATGATCATCACACTTCTATTTATTTACAACTCAATGATTACAACTCGATACTAGAACAAAATATGACTCTATATGAATGCCTCCGGTGGTGTACCGGGAAGGGCAATGAATCAAGAGTAACATGTATGATAAATTATGCATGGTGGCTTTGCCACAAATACGATGGCAACTACATGATCATGCAAAGCAATATGACAATGATGACGTGTGTCATAAATGAAACGGTGGAAAGTTGCATGGCAATATATCTTGGAATGGCTATGGAAATGCCATGATAGGTAGGTAAGGTGGCTGTTTTGAAGAAGATATAAGGAGGTTTATGTGTGATAGAGCGTATCATATCATGCGGTTTGGATGCACCGGCGAAGTTTGCACCAACTCTCAAGGTGAGAAAGGGCAATGCACGTTACCGAAGAGGCTAGCAATGATGGAAAGGTGAGAGTGTGTATAATCCATGGACTCAAAATTAGTCATAAAGAACTCACATACTTATTGCAAAAATCTACAAGTCATCAAAAATCAAGCATTACGCCATGCTCCTAGGGGATAGATTGGTAGAAAAAGACCATCGCTCGTCCCCGACCGCCACTCATAAGGAGACAATCAAAGAACACCTCATGTTTTAAATTTGTTACACAACGGTTACCATGCGTGCATGCTATGGGATTTGCAATCTTCAACACAAGTATTTATCAAATTCACAACTACTCAACTAGCATACTCTAATATCACCATCTTTATATCTCAAAACAATTATCAAGTATCAAACTTCTCATAGTATTCAATGCGCTTTCTATGATAGTTTTTATTATACCCATCTTGGATGCCTATCATATCAGGACTAATTTCATAACCAAAGCGAATTACCATGCTGTTCTAAAGGACTCTCAAAATAATATAGGTGAAGCATGAGACATCAATAATTTCTATAAAATAAAACCACCACCGTGCTCTAAAAGATATAAGTGAAGCACTGGAGCAAAATTATCTAGCTCAAAAGATACAAGTGAAGCACATAGAGTATTCTAATAAATTCCAATTCATATGTGTCTATCCCAAAAGGTGTGTACAGCAAGTATGATTGTGGTAAACAAAAATGCAAAGACTCAAATCATCCAAGACGCTCTAAGCAAAACACATATCATGTGGTGAATAAAAATATAGCCTCAAGTAAAGTTACCGATGGAAGAAGACGAAAGAGGGGATGCCTTCCGGGCCATCCCCAAGCTTAGGCTTTTGGTTGTCCTTGAATTTTAACTTGGGGTGCCTTGGGCATCCCCAATCTTAGGCTCTTGCCACTCCTTATTCCATAATCCATCAAATCTTTACCCAAAACTTGAAAACTTCACAACACAAAACTCAACGAAAAATCTCATGATCTCCGTTAGTATACGAAAAACCACCACTTAAGGTACTGTAATGAACTCATTCTTTATTTATATTGGTGTTAAACCTACTGTATTCAAACTTCTCTATGGTTCATACTCTCTGATGCTAGCCATAGATGCGTCAAAATAAGCAAACAACACACGAAGAACAGAATCTGTCAAAAACAGAACAGTCTGTAGTAATCTGTAGGTTTCGAATACTTATGTAATCCCAAAAATTCTGAAATATATTGGTGGATGTGATGAATTTGTCTATTAATCATCTTCAAAAAGAATCAACCTAATCGCACTCTCCAGTAAAAAAATGGCAGCAAATGACATGAGCGCTAAAGTTTCTGTTTTTTACAGCAAGATCGCTAAAACTTGCCCCAAGTCTTCCCAAAGGTTCTACTCGGCACAAACACTAGTTAAAAGAATAAAACCACATCTAAACAGAGGCTTGATGAATTATTTATTATCAAAAATCAAGAAACAAAAATAAAATTGGGTTGCCTCCCAACAAGCGCTATCGTTTAACGCCCCTAGCTAGGCATAAAAGCAAGAATAAATCTAGGTATTATCATGTTTGGTATGCAATCCATAAGTGGCTCTCATAATAGATTCATAAGGTAATTTAATTTTCTTTCTAGGAAAGTGTTCCATGCCTTTCCTTAACGGATATTGGAATCTAATATTCCCTTCTTTCATGTCAATAATTGCACCAATCGTTCTAAGGAAAGGTCTACCAAGAATAATAGGACATGTAGGATTGCAATCTATGTCAAGAACAATGAAATCTACGGGCACATAATTCCTATTTGCAACAATAAGAACATCATTAATCCTTCCCATAGGTTTATTAATAGTGGAATCCGCAAGATGCAAATTTAGAGAACAATCATCAAATTCACGGAAACCTAACACATCACACAAAGTTTTTGGAATCATGGAAACGCTAGCACCCAAATCATATAAAACATAGCATTCATGATATTTAATTTTAATTTTAATAGTAGGTTCCCACTCATCATGAAGTTTTCTAGGGATAGAAACTTCTAATTCAAGCTTTTCTTCATAAGATTTCATTAAAGCATCAACAATATGTTTGGTAAAAGCTTTATTTTGACTATAAGCATGTGGAGAATTTAGCACGGATTGCAAGAAGGAAATTCAATTTATCAAAGAGAAATTATCATAATTAAATTCCCTGAAATCCAAAATAGTGGGTTCATTGCTATGTAAAGTTTTGACCTCTCCAATCCCACTTTTACCAATTTTTGCATCAAGATCTAAAAACTCCGAACCATTGGCATGCCTTTTAACTAAAGTTGACTCATCTCCAGTCCCATCATTATCAGGATTCATATTGCAAAACAAAGATTTAATAGGAGACACATCAATCACTTTTAGATCTTCATCCTTATTATCATCAGAACTAGAAGAACATGCTTTTATGAAGCAATCTTTTTTAGCACGCATCCTAGCGGTTCTTTCTTTGCACTCATAAATGGAAATTCTCATGGATTTGAGAGACTCATTGCTATCATGCTTAGGTGGAATAGATCTAAGTTTCAAAGAATCAACATCAAGAGAAATTATATCCACGTTCCTAGCCAGCTCATCAATCTTAGACAATTTTTCTTCAGTCAAAGCATTGAAACTCTTTTGCGAACTAATAAATTCTTTAATACTAGATTCAAAATCAGAGGGCATCATATTATTATTTCCATAAGAATTGTTGTAGGAATAACCATAATTACTAGAGGAATTGCTAGGATACGACCTAGGATTAAAGTTTCCTCTATACGTGTTGTTACAAAAATAGTTCCTACCAACAAAATTCATCCATAGATTCATTATTATTCTCAATCAAGGTAGACAAAGGCATATCATTAGGATCAGAAGAAACACTCTTATTAGCAAACAATTTCATAAGTTCATCCATCTTTCGACTCAAAACATTGATTTTTTTCTATAGCATGAACTTTTTTACTAGTAGATCTTTCGGTGTGTCATTGAGAATAATTAACCATAATATTATCCAGGAGTTTGGTAGCTTCTCCTAAAGTGATTTCCATAAAAGTGCCTCCTACGGCCGAATCTAAAAGATTTATAGAAGCAAAATTCAATCCAGCATAAAAAATTTGTATGATCATCCATAAATTCAAACCATCTGTAGGGCAATTACGAATCATTAATTTCATCCTCTCCTAAGATTGTGCAACATGCTCATGATCTAGTTGCTTAAAGTTCATAATATCATTTCTAAGAGAGATGATCTTAGCGGGAGGAAAATACTTAGTGATAAAAGCATATTTGCACTTGTTCCAAGAATCAATACTATTTTTAGGCAAAGACAAAAACCAAGTTTTAGCACCTTCTATAAGCGAAGACGGAAATAGCTTCAATTTAACAATATCATTATCCGCATCTTTCTTCTTTTTCATATCACAAAAATCAACAAAGTTGTTTAGATGGGTAGCAGCATCTTCACTAGGAAGGCCGGAAAACGGATCTTTCATGACAAGATTCAGCAAAACAGTATTAATTTCACAAGATTCAGCATCGTAAGAGGAGCAATCGGAGTGCTAATAAAATCATTATTGTTGGTATTGGAAAAATCACACAATTTAGTATTATCTTGAGCCATCGTGACAAACAATCCAACACACAAGCAAGCAATAGGCAAACAAAAAGAGGCGAATGAAAAAGACGCGAGCGGAAAAGAGGGCGAATAAAACGGCAAGGGTGAAGTGGGGGGAGGAAAATGAGAGGCAAATGGCAAATAATGTAATGCGACGGATAAGTGTTTGTGATGGGTACTTGGTATGTCTTGACTTGTGAGTAGGCCTCCCCGGCAACGGCGCCAGAAATCCTTCTTGCTACCTCTTGAGCACTGCGTTGGTTTTCCCTTGAAGAGGAAAGGGTGATGCAGCAAAGTAGCGTAAGTATTTCTCTCAGTTTTTGACAACCAAGGTATTAATCCAGTAGGAGACTACACGCAAGTCCCACGTACCTACAAAAACAAATAAGAACCTCGCAACCAACGCGATAAAGGGGTTGTCAATCCCTTCACGATCACTTACGAGAGTGAGATCTGATGGAGATAATAATAATAAGAATAATAATTTTGGTATTTTTATGATATAGATAGGGAAATAAAGATTGCAAAATAGATGGAAACTTATATGATAAAAGATAGACCCGGGGGCCATAGGTTTCACTAGTGGCTTCTCTCAAGATAGCATAAGTATTACGGTGGGTGAACAAATTACTGTCGAGCAATTGATACAAGTGCATAAATATGAGAATATCTAGGCATGATCATGTATATAGGCATCACGTCCGCGACAAGTAGACCGAAACGATTCTGCATCTACTACTATTACTCCACACATCGACCGCTATCCAGCATGCATCTAGAGTATTAAGTTCATAAGAATAGAGTAACGCATTAGGCAAGATGACATGATGTAGAGGGATAAACTCAAGCAATATGATATAAACCCCATCTTTTTATCCTTGATGGCAACAATACAATACGTGCCTTGTTGCCCCTGCTGTCACTGGGAAAGGACACCACAAGATTGAGCCCAAAGCTAAGCACTTCTCCCATTGCAAGAAAGATCAATCTAGTAGGCCAAACCAAACTGATAATTCGAAGAGACTTGCAAAGATGACCAATCATACATAAAAGATTTCAGAGAAGAATCAAATATTGTTCATAGATAATCTTGATCATAAACCCACAATTCATCAGATCTCGACAAACACACCGCAAAAAGAGTTACATCAAATAGATCTCAAAGAAGATCGAGGAGAACATTGTGTTGAGATCCAAAGAGAGCGAAGAAGCCATCTAGCTAATAACTATGAACCCGAAGGTCTGCGGTAAACTACTCACACATCATCGGAGAGGCTATGGTGTTGATGTAGAAGCCCTCCGTGATCGATTCCCCCTCCGATAGAGCTCCGGAAAAGGCCCCAAGATGGGATCTCTTGGGTACAAAAGGTTATGGCGGTGGAAATAGGTTTTCGTAGTGCTCCTGGATGTTTTGGGGTATATGGATATATATAGGAGGAAGAAGTAGGTCGGTGGAGCTGCGAGGGGCCCAGGAGGGTGGGGGCGCGCTCAGGGGGCAAGCGCGCCTCCCTGCCTCGTGGCCACCTCATTTCTTTCTTGACGTCTACTCCAATTCTCCTGGATCACGTTTGTTCCAAAAATAACTCTCCCAAAGGTTTCATTCCATTTGATATTCCTTTTCTACGAAACACTGAAATAGGCAAAAAAAACAGCAATTTGCACTCGGCCTTGGGTTAGTAGGTTAGTCCAAAAATATTATTAAAGGTGTATAAATAAGCCCATTAACATCCGAAACAGATAATATAATAGCATGGAACAATCAAAAATTATAGATATGTTGGAGACGTATCAGCCCCATACTTGTTTCTTTTTAAATGCAGGAAGGAAAGAACAAAACAAAAGCGGCGCACACCCCTGCGGCGGTTCGTGAGGGTAGTGATACGTCTCCAACGTATCTAGAGTTTTGATTGTTCCATGCTATTATATTATCCATCTTAGATGTTATATGCATTTATATGCTATTTTATATGATTGTTGGGACTAACCTGTTAACCTAGAGCCCAGTGCTAGTTTCTATTTTTTCCTTGTTTTTGAGTCTCGCAGAAAAGGAAACCAAACGGAGTCCAATTGACCTGAAACTTCACGGAACTTATTTTTGGACCAGAAGAAGGACATGGAGTAAAAGAGTTGGGCCAGAAGAGTCTCGGGCTGCCCACGAAGGTGCTGGGCGTGCCCACCCCCCGGGCACACCTCCCTACCTCGTGGATAGCCCGGAGACCCCCCTGACTTGTTCTCGACGCCAAAACCTCTTATATATACTGAAACCTCCAGAACATAACCTAGATCGGGAGTTCCGCCGCCAAAAGCCTCCGTAGCCACTGAAAACCAATCTAGACCCGTTCCGACACCCTGTCGGAGGGGGCAATACCTCTCCGGTGGCCATCTTCATCATCCCGGCGCTCTCCATGACGAGGAGGGAGTAGTTCACCATCGGGGATGAGGGTATGTACCAGTAGCTATGTGTATGATCTCTCTCCTCTTGTGTTCTTGAGTCGGCACGACCTTGATGTATCGCGAGCTTTGCTATTATAGTTGGATCTTATGATGTTGCTCCCTCTCTACTCTCTTGTGATGAATTGAGTTTTTCCTTTGAAGTTATCTTATTGGATGGAGTCTTTAAGTATTTGAGAACACTTGATGTATGTCTTGCATGTGCTTATCCATGGTGACAATGGGATATCACGTGATCCACTTGATGTATGTTTTGGTGATGAACTTGCGAGTTCCGTGACCTCGTGAACTTATGCATAGGGGTTGGCACACATTTTCGTCTTGACTCTCCGGTAGAAACTTTGGGGCACTCTCTGAAGTTCTTTGTGTTGGTTGAATAGATGAATCTGAGATTGTGTGAGCATATAGTATAATCATACCCACGGATAATTGAGGTGACATTGGAATATCTAGGTGACATTAGGGTTTTTGTTGATTTGTTTCTTAAGGTGTTATTCTAGTACAAACTCTTGAATAGATCGATCAGAAAGAATAACTTTGAGGTGGTTTCGTACCCTACCATAATCTCTTTGTTTTTTCTCCGCTATTAGTGACTTTGGAGTGACTCTTTGTTGCATGTTGAGGGGTAGTTATATGATCCAGTTATGTTATTATTGTTGAGAGAACTTGCACTAGTGAAAGTATGAACCCTAGGCCTTGTTTCCTAGCATTGCAATACCGTTTGTGCTCACTTTTATCATTAGTTAGCTTGCTGTTTTTACATTTTAAGATTACAAAAACCTATATCTACTATTCATATTGCACGTGTTTCACCTTCTCTTCGCCGAACTAGTGCACCTATACAATTTACCATTGTATTGGGTGTGTTGGGGACACAAGAGACTCTTTGTTATTTGGTTGCAGGGTTGTTTGAGAGAGACCATCTTCATCCTACGCCTCCCACGGATTGATAAACCTTAGTTCATCCACTTGAGGGAAATTTGCTACTGTCCTACAAACCTCTACACTTGGAGGCCCAACAACGTCTACAAGAAGAAGGTTGTGTAGTAGACATCAAGCTCTTTTCTGGCGCCGTTGCCAGGGAGGTTAGCGCTTGAAGGTATATCTTCAGATCTTGCAATCGAATCTTTTTGTTTCTTGTTTTGTCACTAGTTTAGTCTATAAAAGAAAACTACAAAAAATGGAATTAAGGGTACCTCATATGCTTCATATTTTTAATATCTTTCATGAAAATAAGGATTCTGATAATTGTGCCAAAATGCTAGAAGAAGAATGTATTAAAATATTTGGCACTAAATCTTTGTATGATGAGCATGATTGCAATGTTGGTAGTACGACCTCTTTGAATATCCATGATACTAATAATGATTGCACTAGTCCTGATGAAAATGGCTCTTATAAGCATGTCAATTTTTCTGGAGTGCATAGAGTTTGCAAGTACACACCAAATAGGGAAGATAGATTTTGCAAGAGGCATAAGTATTTAAAAACTAAATGGTTGCAAGAAAGGCTAGATGTTTGTGCTGGAAATTTAAATTTTCTTAGCCATCCTTGTGAACTTTGCAATGAACGTGGTCATTTAAATATCCAATGCAAATTGTTTCATGATCGAATCGTGTCCAACATTTTTGATGACTTGATTTCCCTTGCGCATCATAATGAACTTAGTTTTCTTCTGGGTTATGAAGAGATGAAATGTATAATTAAGGATATTCCAGAATTTGCCCTCGATAATGTTCTTGATTTTGATCTAGAGGAAATTTATATGTATTGTGCAGTGAATTGCATTTAAAATCCTTATATTGCCAATTACATAAAGACAAGAAAACAAATAGAAGATGAAGAGAATACTAATGAAAGGGAAGAGACTTCCCAATATCCTCCTATTATTTCTTATGATGAATCAGGTAACAAGGAGGAGCCTTCTATTCAACCAATCTCATTAATAAGGAGCTCAAAAAAGAGGATTAAACCCACACATGATTTGGAGAAGAAAAAGAAAAGACGGAGAAGCAAATGTAAAAAGGCATCCCTCTCAAATGATGTTGCTCCTACTACTCATTGTGATGATACTTATGCTATAAAAAGTAGTGATGATTATATTTATAAAACTTGTCAGGATTATGATTACCATTTTTCTGAATTTTATTATTTCAATGTGGAAACAATTTATAGTATTCGAGTTTCTTATGATACTCTCACTATTCCGAATGAGAAGAATTTTTCTTATGTGGAGAATAGTAAATTTTCTATGCTTGTAGATCACGAAAATAATGCTTTATGTGATAGTTATATTGTTGAATTCATTCATGATGCTACTGAAAATTATTATGAGGGAGGAATATATGCTTGTGGGAGTTGCAATAATATCAAGTTTCCTCTCTATGTGCTTAAAATCCGGAAGTTATGCTTGTTTTATCTTCCTGTGCAAGTTGATTCTTGTTTCCATAAGTTGTTTGCTCACAAAATCCCTATGCATAGGAAGTGGGTTAGACTCAAATGTGCTAGGTATATTCTTCATATGCTCTCTTAATGTTTCAATTCTTATCTTTTATGTGAGCATCATTGAAATCATCATGCCTAGCTAGGGGCGTTAAACGGTAGCGCTTGTTAGGAGGCAACCCAATTTTATTTTTGTTCATTGCTTTTCG
The DNA here is from genome assembly GCF_018294505.1 of Triticum aestivum. Lineage (NCBI taxonomy): Eukaryota > Viridiplantae > Streptophyta > Magnoliopsida > Poales > Poaceae > Triticum > Triticum aestivum. The sequence goes on from NC_057794.1 coordinate 268,030,007, forward strand.
CTCCTGTTTAGTAATAAATAATTCATCTAGACTCTTTTTAGATGTGGTTTTATGTTTTCATTAGTGTTTGTGCCAAGTAGAACCTTTGGGAAGACTTGGGTGAAGTCTTTGCGATCTTGCTGTAAAAACCAGAAACTTTTGCGCTCACGAGATTAGCTGTCATTTTTTACTGGAGAGTGCGTTTAGGTTGATTCTTTTTGAATATGATTAATAGACAAATTCCTCACGTCCACCAATTTATTTCATAATTTTTTGAGTCCATAAGTATATGTTTGATACAGATTACTACAGACTGTTCTGTTTTTGACAGATTCTATTTTTTATGTGGTGTTTGCTTATTGTGATGAATCTATGAGAAGTATCAGAGGGTATGAACCATAGAGAAGTTAGAATACAGTAGATATTACACCCAATATGAATTTAGAATGAGATCACAACAGTACCTAAGTGGTGATTTATTTTCTTATACTAACGGAGCTTACGAGTTTTTTGTTAAGTTTTGTGTTGTGAAGTTTTCAAGTTTTGGGTAAAGATTCGATGGACTAAGGAATAAGGAGTGGCAAGAGCCTAAGCTTGGGGATGCACCGGATGACATCCCCTATTTCGTCTTCATTCATCGGTAACTTTACTTGGAGCTATATTTTTATTCACCACATGATATGTGTTTTTCTTGGAGCATCATTTTATTTTCTTTTGTTTTGCTTGCTGTTTGAATAAAATACCAACATTTGAAATTCTTAAATGTTAGAGAGTCTTCACAAAGTTGCATAATTAGTCAACTACTCATTGATCTTCACTTATATCTTTCGGAGTAGTTTATCATTTTCTCTAGTGCTTCACTTATATCGTTTTAGAGCACGGCGGTGGTTTTATTTTGAAGAAATAGATGAACTCTCATGCTTCACTTGTATTATTTTGAGAGTCCTAAGTAGCATGGTAATTTTCTTTGGTTATAAATTTAGTCCTAATATGATAGGCATCCAAGAGGGATATAATAAAAACTTTCATATAAAGTGCATTGAATACTATGAGAAGTTTGATACTTGATAATTGTTTTGAGATATGAAGATAGTAATATTAGAGTCGTGCTAATTGAGTAATTGTGAATTTGAGAAATACTTGTGTTGAGGTTTGCAAGTCCCGTAGCATGCATGTATGGTAACCGTTGTGTGAAAAAAATTAAAACATGAGGTGTTCTTTGATTGTCTTACTTATGAGTGGCGGTCGGGGATGAGCGATGGTCTTTTCCTACCAATCTATCCCCTAGGAGCATGCGCGTAATGCTTGGTTTTTGATGACTTGTAGATTTTTGCAATAAGTATATGAGTTCTTTATGACTAATGTTGAGTCCATGGATTATACGCACTCTCACCCTTCCATAATTGCTAGCCTCTTCGGTACCGTGCATTGCCCTTTCTCACCTCGAGAGTTGGTGCAAACTTCGCCGGTGCATCCAAACCCCGTGATATGATACGCTCTATCACACATAAACCTCTTTATATCTTCCTAAAAGCAGCCAACATACCTACCTATTATGGCATTTCCATAGCCATTCCGAGATATATTGCCATGCAACTTTCCACCGCTACGTTCATTATGACACGCTTCATCATTATTATATTGCCATGCATGATCATGCAGTTGACATCGTATTTGTGGCAAGCCACCATGCATAATTTCATACATGTCACTCTTGATTCATTGCCCATCTCGGTACACCGCTGGGGGCATTCATATAGAGTCATACTTTGTTCTAGTATCGAGTTGTAATCTTTGAGTTGTAAATAAATAGAAGTGATGATCATCATTAATATAGCATTGTCCCGAAAAAAGAAAAAAAGAAAGGCCAACTAAAAAAAGGAAGGCTAAATAAAAAAACGGGGCCAAATAAAAAAAGAAAAAAAAATAAGAAGGGACAATGCTACTATCCTTTTTCCACACTTGTGCTTCAAAGTAGCACCATGATCTTCATGATAGAGAGTCACTTGTTTTGTCACTTTCATATACTAGTGGGAATTTTTCATTATAGAACTTGGCTTGTATATTCCAACAACGGGCTTCCTCAAATGCCCTAGGTCTTTGTGAGCAAGCAAGTTGGATGCACACCCACTTAGTTTCTTTTGTTGAGCTTTCATACATTTATAGCTCTAGTGCACCCGTTGCATGGGAATCCCTACTCCTTGCATTGACATCAATTGATGGGCATCTCCATAGCCCGTTGATTAGCCGCATCAATGTGAGACTTTCTCCTTTTTTTGTCTTCTCCAGACAGCCCACATCATTATATTCTATTCCACCCATAGTGCTATGTCCATGGCTCACGCTCATGTATTGCGTGAAAGTTGAAAAAAGTTTGAGATTACTAAAGTATGAAACAATTGCTTGGCTTGTCATCGGGGTTGTGCATGATGAGAGCATTTTTGTGTGACGAAAATGAAGCATAGCCAAACTATATGATTTTTTAGGGATAAGCTTTCTTTGGCCATGATATTCTGAGAAGACATAATTTCTTAGTTGGTATGCTTGAAGTATTATTATTTTTATGTCAATATTAAACTTTTATCTTGAATCTTTCGGATCTGAACATTCATGCCACAATAAAGAAGATTACATTGATAAATATGTTAGGTAGCATTCCACATCAAACATTCTGTTTTTATCATTTACCTACTCGAGGACGAGCAGGAATTAAGCTTGGGGATGCTTGATACGTGTCCAACTATCTATAATTTTTTATTATTCCATGCTATTATATTATCATCATTTTATATGCGTTTATATGATTTTTGGGACTAACCTATTAACCTAGAGCCCAGTGCCAGTTTCTGTTTATTTCCTTGTTATTGAGTCTCGTAGAAAAGGAAAACCAAACGAAGTCCAATTGACCTGAAACTTCACGGAACTTATTTTTTGACCAGAAGAAGGACATGGAGTAAAAGTGTTGGGCCAGAAGAGTCCTGGGCTGCCCACGAGGGTGCGGGGCGCGTCCACCCCCTGGGCGCACCTCCCTACCTCGTGGACAGCCCGGAGACCCCCTGACTTGTTCTTGACGCCAAAACCTCTTATATATTCTAAAACCTCCAGAAAATAACCTAGATTGGGAGTTCCACTGTCAGAAGCCTCCGTAGCCATCGAAAACCAATCTACACCCATTTCGGCACCCTGCTAGAGGGGGGAATCCCTATCCGGTAGCCATCTTCATCATCCCGGCGCTCTCCATGACGAGGAGGGAGTAGTTCACCCTCGGGGCTGAGGGTATGTACCAGTAGCTATGTGTTTGATCTCTCTCTCTCATGTTCTTGAGTCGGCACGATCTTGATGTATCGCAAGCTTTGCTATTATAGTTGGATCTTATGATGTTTCTCCCCCTCTACTCTCTTGTGATGAATTGAGTTTTTCCTTTGAAGTTATCTTATAGGATTGTGCCTTTAAGGATTTGAGAACACTTGATGTATGGCTTGTATGTGCTTATCTGTGGTGACAATGGGATATCACGTGATCCACTTGATGTATGTTTTTCTTGCGAGTTCCATGACCTCGTGAACTTATGCATAGGGGTTGGCACACGTTTTCGTCTTGACTCTCCAGTAGAAACTTTGGGGCACTCTTTCAAGTTCTTTGTGTTGGTTGAATAGATGAATCTGAGATTGTGTGATGCATATCGTATAATCATACCCACGGATACTTGAGGTGACATTGGAGTATCTAGGTGACATTAGGGTTTTTGTTGATTTGTGTCTTAAGGTGTTATTCTAGTACGAACTCTTGAATAGATCGATCAGAAAGAATAACTTTGAGGTGGTTTCGTACCCTACCATAATCTCTTCGTTTTTTCTCCGCTATTAGTGACTTTGGAGTGACTCTTTGTTGGATGTTGAGGGGTAGTTATATGATCCAGTTATGTTATTATTGTTGAGAGAACTTGCACTAGTGAAAATATGAACCCTAGGCCTTGTTTCCTAGCATTGCAATATCGTTTGTTCTCACTTTTATCATTAGTTACCTTTCTATTTTTATATTTTCAGATTACAAAAACCTATATCTACTATCCATATTGCACTTGTTTCACCATCTCTTCGCCGAACTAGTGCACCTATACAATTTACCATTGTATTGGGTGTGTTGGGCACATAAGAGACTCTTTGTTATTTGGTTGCAAGGTTGTTTGAGAGAGACCATCTTCATCCTTCGCCTCGCACGGATTGATAAACCTTAGGTCATCCACTTGAGGGAAATTTGCTACTGTCCTACAAACCTATGCACTTGGAGGCCCAACAACGTCTACAAGAAGAAGGTTGTGTAGTAGACATCAGGTAGGACCTCGATGCGCCCCCAGACTCAACCAGACCCCTCCTCGCGCTTCACTGGGGCGCGGCGAGGAGACGATCCGCTACCGCCTTCGAAGTGGGCGCGGCGTCTGGTCATAGCCGCCGCTGGTGGAGCTGTCGCCAGAGGAGGAGCTGTCGTAGCTAGACGAGCCGCGGCTAGCACCTAGGACGAGGCCACCTTCATCCTCGTCACGACTGTCGCCAAGGCCAAGCACCTCATCATTGTCGTTGTCCTCGGGGCAGCACCCGATGTGGCGAACATCTTCCCCGAATACCCGCACGTAGAGGGTCGCGTCGCCGTCGTACTTGAAGTGGAGAGTACACCGCCTGCCCAGGCCGCGCGCAAGGGCAAACGTCTGCCAGCCGCGGGCCAGGGATGCGTTTCCTGCGACGGAGACTTCCACCACGACCCACAAAGCCTTGCTGCAGCAGCCATCCGCCTACAGCCGGAGACCACCTGGACCTGCGGCCGGCAGTTCGCCGGCAAAGAACCACTGGAGCTGAAGCCAGGTGCCAGTCGAGTTCTCCGATCACACGATGAATTCCGGCATCACCTGCGCCGAGTCGAAGCACGGACGAGGAGGCGGCGCAACCATGGGCGCCTCACATCATCGATGGGACTGCTACGACCTGGGCGACTCCCATCACGCGAGGAGGCGCCACCGCAGCCGCGAGGGGCCACGGTGGGGGGCGCGGCGTGCTTACGCGGGTGACCATGCCCCCTCTTGGGTGGCGGCGAGACAGGCCGCTCCTGGCGGGCCTTGTCGTTTTCTGCGGCTGAGAACCTCTTCGCCGACCCCTCCTTGCGGGCCTTCCCCTTTTCTGTGGCCGAGAACCTCTTCACCGGCGCCATAGGTGTCGCTGCTAGTAGTGAAGCAAGGGAGAAGAAGCAGGAAAAGCGAAGGAAGAGATGGGTGATGGGGGCTCCGCCCCCCCCCCCTTCCCATTTATAATAACCTTTTTTCTGCATGCAGTAGGGACTCATCAAGTTTGGCAGTTGTCGAGGCAGCGTGGGGAAGCGGAGACACCCATGTCCCATCAATCGCCACGCGTCAATCGAGGCCGTAGGTTGTTCGGGCCCGCGGCGCTCCGCACTTGCCCCTTGGCTTCGCCTCGAAGCCAAGTCCGAGCGCACCTTAGGCCCGGGGGCTACTATCAGCATCCTGGGAACGGGGGTCCCCAGACTTGCCTGCCTGCGGCCCATGGCGTGGCTGCACCAGCGGCCCCGTACGGCCCATCTTCGCCAGCAAACACTCAAGACCCTCACGAGGGGCCGAGCCTCGTGAGGTGGGCGATGCAAGACCTCCTCAGGGGTGGCCTCACCAGGCTGGCTCATGAGGGGCGGAGAGATCAAGGCAAGGGGCACTTCGAGAGGTTCTTGTGACGCAAGCCATGATGACCAAGGCCAGGCGGGCACCAGGCGGGCGCCAGCGCGCGTAGTGTCCTTGTTTCCTCTTTGGTGCGAAAGGGACAGGCGCAGGCGAGGAGTCTCGAGGCATCAGGCAAAGGTTTCCATATCAGTACAATGAGACCAAGACCAGCAGGACGGCAGGACAGAGGTCACCGTGGAGCCCAGGACGGCGTCACCACCAGAGCCTTTGGCACGCGAAGACCACCTTTAGTCAGGATAACTCATACTAGTTGTCCCCCTTCAAATTTGGCTGTTGTGGCATCCCTTCCCGCCTAATATTTGGGAAGAGGACCAGGGCCTCTGTAAATAGGACTAGCCATCACCATAGGTAGAGGGAGAGATCCATTCCACCCTCATACGCACAAGCTCATCGAGCTCAAGAACACCTCTCCTCAGGAGGCTGTTCTTCCCTTGTACTTGTTCATCCTCAGCCCAAGAGGCAATCCACCACACCACACAGGAGTAGGGTATTACACCACATCGGTGGCTCAAACTAGTATAAATCTTGTGTCCCTTTGCTCTGTGAGTTCGACGCGCTGAGCCTTGAGATCATGGTGAGGGAGAGTGCAAGGGGGAGGAGAGATCTTCGTGCGCACCCCAGTGTTTGAACCTCAAGGGTTTTGCCGGAACCCGAAATCCGACAGTGGCACCCCATGTTCCTCTCTTGAATCCCCTTCATGTACTCCGACTTTTCTTTGGCAGCTTCGGCAACGCAAGCCTTCTTGAGTATTTCAAACTGCTCTTCCGTAATTGTCGGATTATCCTTTACAATCTCGGAGTAGGGTTCCTCTTTGATGATGATCCGATGTTTCACCCTTACTTTCGAGGCAGACAACGTGTCGCTAAACATGCCCATGGCGCATCTATTTATCTTCTTCGTTGATGGGTCTTGCCACGGTCGAGTATATTTGATTTCATCCCGGCCAGGGAACACGAATATCTGGTGAAGGTTCCTTAGGAGGTAGTGCTCCATATTTGGTATCTTCTTTAATCTCTCATTGTTGATGGTGGCGGTTGCCCGTAGGATGCAGCCTATTTGATTGTCGTAGCACGTGCGCGCTTTCGCGGGCTCTTTTGGCTCAAAATTTTTGGAGTCCACCTCCGTGACCACCAGTCTAGTAGTGTTGAGCTGGTTTGGGCACCACATCCTCTTCGGTTTCAGTTCTATACTGGCTTCGCTAGTCTCGGTGCCGGTGTCGGTCTCAGCGCCGGTCTCGATGTCGGTCTCAGTCTCGGATGTGACAGGTGGGCACTGCAACAACCCTTGCTCCTCGAGAAGGTTCAAATAGGCATCTGCCTCCTCGTAGACGTTGCAATCACCAGAGCCCTGTCCTTCATTGTTGCTAGCCATGTTTGCTTCGATTAAATCTAGTTAATTAATTCTAGACCTAATAAAATGAATAATGACATAAAAAGGCCTATGTTTTGCAGGAATGTTGATTCATTCCCGTTGTGGTAAATCCCGGGCACTTGATATGTCCTAGTTTGTAGCACAAGTCATGCCGAAATTCACGGAAAATTTTGGCATGACCTTTGTTACAAAGTGCACAAATCGAGCGCCGGAAATTTGCTGGAACGTAAATGAATCAATATTCTGGCAAAACATAGGCCACTCGGAATCATTCCCTGCAAACAACAAAATCCACTTGGGCACAACCGAACCACTTCAATGTTGCATATAACATGACCACTTAAGAACATGTACATGAGCAACTACAAAAGTAGATATACATGATCCAACACTATTGAGGAATTTGCATATAACATGACCACTTCAAATATGCATCTCCTAGTGTTTGATACTTCAAGAAAATCTACACAAATCTCATGCTCTCTCAAACTCAATTCAAAAACCAAATATAGATGGATGAACCCTAGAAACCTAGAACCTTTACATATTTCTGTTCTAAATTGTTGTCCTAATAAAAAAATATGTCCTAATATAAATTATGAAACCTCAAACTCAATTTATGCCCTAAATTTCAAATTATGAACCCTATAACTCAATTCAAATTATGTCCTAAATTTCTGTCATAATAAAAAAATCAGTAAAAACTAAGAACCTACTGGACTTGCAACACTAATCTTCTTCTTCTAAGCCTTTTGTCCCAAACAAGTTGGGGTAGGCTAGATATGAAACCCTTTCATGAGGACTTCCCAGGAGGTCACCCATCCTAGTAGTACTCTCGCCCAAATGGGTTTCATACGCAAATGACTGGCTAGTTTTTACGTTGGCTCCCCAAGCCTATCACAACCCTTATATATGAAACCCTTTCACGAGGACTTCCCAGGAGGTCACATATCCTAGTACTACTCTCGCTCAAATGGACTTGCAACACTAATAGAAATTTATATTTTTATATTAATTTTTTCTCTAAACTAAACACTACTGCCCTAATTAACATCTAGTTAAACCCTACCGCCTAGTACTTAAGCATCTACAAGTACTAACTAATTAGATGAACCCTAGCTAGCTACTTAAGAATCTACAACTACTTAAGAAACCAGTGATGAACCCTAGGAATTATACAACTACTTAAGCATACATTGGGTGCAAAACAACTATACAAGTACTTAAGCAACTATACAACCCTAAAATATATTTATTTAACTACTTAAGCATATACAAATTTGTCCTAAAAATATATTTAGTTAACTACTTAAGCATATACAAATTTATCCTAAACATTATATTTAGTTAACTACATTGGGTGCACAACAACTATATAACTACTTAAGCATCTACAAGTACTAGCTAATTAATTTGATGAACCCTAACTAATTAGAAGAACCTTAGCTAATTTGATGAACCCTAAAATTTAATGAACTCTAGGAACCCTAGCTAGGCAGAGGTAGGGGAGGATGAGGTGGAGGTGTAGGCATGCTCACCTCGGGTGCTGGCGGAGTTAGGGAGCAGGAGGAGGCAGAGCGGCCGAGGGAGGGGGCGCATGGCGTCGAGGTCAGGGTTAGAGCTCGGGCACGCGGCGGAGGGCGGTCACCAGACGGCCACCGAGGGCAGCAGACAGCGTGTGGAGGGCGATGGGAGGGCATGCGAAGACTGACGGCGATGTAGGGAGACGGTGGCGGTGACAGCAGAGGGGGGATTTGGGGGAAGTGGCCGGGGGGGAGAAAAACCGCGCGGGGTTAAGTCAAAAATAGCGGTAGCGCCGGCCTGGAAAAGCGATATAGCTAACTTAGCTATAATGCTGGCTGTGAAAACGCGCTACTGCTATAGGCAGTAGCAATTTATTTTCCTTTTCTTTTCTTTTTTCCCTTTTCCTTTTACTTTTCTTATTTCCTTTTCTTTTTGCCTTTCTCCTTTATTTAAGGAACTTATCTATAGCGGGGGTACAAGGAACTCGCTACTACTACATTAGCTATAGCGCTTGTTCTAAAAGCACGCTACTACTATGCCTTTCTCCTTTATTTTTATTTTTCTTTTATTTTCCTTTACATTTTATTTTTTTCCTTTCTCCTTTTTTTATTTCTTCCATTTTCATTTACTTTACTATTTGTTTTTCATTTTATTTTCTTTTAATAGCAGTAGCGCTTTCCACAGAAAACGCGGTGTTACAACCAACTTAGTAGCAATGCGTTTTACCTAAGCTCGCTATTACTATTCCTAACCTGCCGAGAACTGTGTGGGAATTGTAGTAGTAGCGCTTTTCCTTGTAGAGGCGCTACTGCTACTGCCTTAGTTGTAGCGCGTTTTGTGACCAAGCGCTACGGGTAAATAGAAGTAGCACTTGTTTTTGACCAAAGCTACTAATAATCCTCTGTGTATAAGGTTTTCCCTAGTAGTGGAGCAGGGGCTCTCCCACCCCCCCTTTCTCTTGGTGCGCCGCCTGAGCAATCATCGTGACGGTGATCTACACCAACAACTTCGCCGCCTTCATTACCAACTCTCTACCCCACTATGCAGCGGTGTGACACCTCTTCTCCCCACTATAATCTCTACTTAAACATGGTGCTTAATTCTATATATTATTATCCAATGATGTATGGCCGCCCTATGATGTTTGAGTAGATTCATTTTGACCTATGGGTTGGTTGATGATCGTGATTAGTTTGAGTTGTATGTTTTATTCTGGTGTTGTCCTATGGTGTCCTCCGTGTCGCGCAAGCGTGTGGGATTAACACTCTAGGGTATTGCTATACGTTCATGATTTGCTTATATATGGTTGGTGGCGAGAGTGACAGAAGCTTATACCCAAGTAAGGGGGTTGTCGCGTATAGGATAAAGAGGACTTGATACTTAATGCTATGGTTGGGTTTTACCTTAATGATCTTTGATAGTTGCGGATGCTTGCTAGAGTTCCAATCATAAGTGCATATGATCCAATTATGGAAAGTATGTTAGCTCATGCCTCTCCCTCATATAAAATTGCAATAATGATTACCGGTCTAGTTATCGATTGCCTAGGGACAAAATACTTCTCTTGGATTATAAAAATCTTTCTACTAAAAAACTAACTATTATTATCTTACAAAGTACTCCTAGTTTTATTCTTGCAAAGTAGTTTTAGCATCACACCTACAAAATAGTTATATATACTTGTTCTAGGCAAAGCGAACGTTAAGTGTGTGTAGAGTTGTATCGGTGGTCGATAGAACTTGAAAGGAATATAAATCCTACCTTTAGCCCCTCGTTGGGTTCGACACTCTTATTTATCGAAAAAGCTACAATTGATCCCCTATACTTGTGGGTTATCAAGACCTTTTTCTGGCGTCGTTGCCGGGGAGCAATAGCGTGGGGTGAATATTCTCATGTGTGCTTGTTTACTTTATCACTAAGTAGTTTTTATTTTCTGTTCTAAGTTATTCTCTATCTTTAGTTATGGATATGGAACATGAAATACCAAAAAAAAATAGTTGTACTTGCTACTCATGGAGATGGGGAACCTCCTAAAACCCTCGATGCTCGTTATGTGGAAAATATTAAACATTATGTTGATAATCCTGACAAAACCCCATTCAACTTGATAACGGGACACGTTGGATCGACGTGAATACTTTAGGGATTATCACTTGACTCATAAAGGGAAACTCTTATGGGATCAAATTAATTATTTGCAATGGTATGCTTGGGATTTATGCTTGAGATATGATTATACTTGTTACTCTAGGATGTAGGCTCCACACCTTTCCTTTTTATGTGAATTTATGATAGTGAAACTTTGGCTTCTTATGCTAATGGTATATATGATTACTATGATGTGGAATGAATAGAAGAATTTGTCGCATTTGAGGGTGCTTATGAAATTGAATCTTTGTTTGAAAAGTATGAATATTTTGATGATGCTATTTATAGACATAATTTTTTTGCTACGAGAACTATAAAAATACAATTTAGATATTGATGCATTTATTGAGAAAGTCTCCGTTGTCCAGGAAGAGACTAATATTTTTGCAGGAATCTATGGATGAAGAAATTGATGAAACTGTGAGATCATTGGATGAAAAAGATGACGAGGAGAGCGAAGAACAAAAGGAGGAAGAGCGGATTAGCTACTCATGCCCACCTTCTAGTGAGAGTAACTCTTTATCCCATACATTGTTTAATTTTCCTTCGTGCTTACCGAAGGATGAATGCTATGATTCCTTGGATTCATTTGAGATATACCTTTTTGATGGAATTAATGCTTACTATGCTTGTGGCCAAGATGCCAATATGAATTATGCTTATGGAGAAGAACTTGCTATTGTTCGATATGTTAAACATGAAATTGTTGCTATTGCACCCAAACATGCTAATCCTATTACCTTTTTTGAATTCTCCCTCGGTGTTGGTGGGGTAGTCCTAGCCATGGACGCCCAGGTGTCCTGCACACCGAAAATTGTGTCTTTCTTGGCCTCGTCGGTCGGCGCCTGATGAGTGTTATTTTACACTCTTACCTGAGTTTAAACATATATATTTAATTAAAACTAAGATATTCACTCTGATATTGCCACCAATGACTAATGAATGCATATGATTCCAAAAATCCTTTCTTTATTTTGTTTTCATGGGAAATGGGCTATTTATGGACAAAATCAAGTCAGAATATGGAAATGAGTAAATGAGGAGATAGAACAAATCAAGTGGAGGCGCACCAGAAGAAATGGAGTAGAAGAAGACGTTCCATGCGACCGTGCCCGCTCGAATGAGAGGTCGTATGGCATGGAAATCGACGCTTCTCGTCCACCTAAACAAAATTTATAAAGGGTCGAGGCCAAAATGTCAATAGAGGAGCCATGGAACCGCAAAACAGAGAGTCGTCTTCATCCCCATCTTCATCAACCTTAGCCGGCACCAATTCCCATCTCCATAGCCACCATATTCATCTCCACCATAGTTCTTCCTGCATCCATTGTAAGACATATTACCAATCAATCTACCTTCATGATGTGCTCTTTGTGTGATCTAATTTCCATGTGTGAGTAGTTCGGTAAGGTATGGGTTGAGGCAAGAGCTTTGCAACCCAATGTATTTGTTGGAGGGATCAATAGAAGTGCTTTTAATTAATGCCCTGTATGTGTGAATAAAAATTATTCCATCATTGTCTCTTGTCTCGTTCGCATTCTTCATCCCTGCAGGTACCCAGGATCATAGAGAATGAGCCACAGAGAGGCTAAGGGCAGGGAGACCATGAAGTTTTACTCTGAACACCAACGACAGAAAGGATTAGTATGATAACACGGATCCTATCTCTGGGGATTCAGGAGGTGTAGTCATTAAACGCCCAATGCTTTTGTATGATTATTTGAATCTTAAGTACGAGGCAATCCCGCGAGATGGATAGAGCCTTCAGTTGGACAACTGACTCTTGATACAGGACACGTGTTGGTCAAGACGTAATTTGGACACATCCCCCACTCCAGTTCATAACAAGCACATATCGATCGGTGACTTACGGCGCACAAATTAAGATCATATCTGGTCCCTTCACAAATATATGGTTGTAAGCATTCAGAATGCATATTTGTACCTATTTTTATTGTAAGTGTTTGCAGTGCCAAGTTTGATTTATGATCCGGTCAAAATCTAGAATCGTTCTGTTAGCAAAAGCTTGTCTGAGACCATAGCTTAAAGGGCATGATCCTCCTATGGGTTCGATAAGTCGGGGTCACCTTTCTCGCCAGCTTCCAAAATGGCAGGCAAAGAGAAGGAGAGTCCAGGGCGGGGCTGGCCAATGAAGCTGGGTGACCTGTCTTGGTCTTTGTGGAATGTGTGCCACAAATTTACCATTAAACAATTATTTTCTAACAAACCGACTGACATCTTGTTTAAATTGGCTACTTCTGTACAAGAGTGGAGCCCTCTCGCTAAGGTTGCTGATGTTGAAGCTATTACCCTGATGGTTGGCAAGATGCCCTATCCCCCCCCCCCGCACCACCTATTTATGGATGAGTTGCCTTTTATGTGCTTTGAGACTCTAAATTCGGTTTTTTGTTTTCTATACTAGACCTCTACGTGGTGGCTTTACTCATAAAGTCGGGCATATGCCTTTTTCTATAAAAAAAATCTACCCAAATGATAGGTGTTGCACGTGGGGCACGAAGCAACATGGTCCAAACGCTTCCATTACCATCCATTTTTCCACATCAAACATATGACACCAGCGAAATCTTTTTGATTTTTCGGACTTCAAAATGTTTTATCTCTTAAACAAAAAATATGATCAAAAATTTGTTTTCACCATTAAACCCGTCTCGACGAGTTCTTCAAAATTAGATCCCATATTGATATGTTTCAACGACTTTTTTGGGGGGCCAAAAGTTGCCATGATGTTGCACTCAAGTTGCCCTAGTGTTTACACTAAAGTTGCCATGATATGTTTCATCCATTTTTTTCTTCTAGATTTAAAGCTACCATTGTATTTCAAATACTTTTCACGCCAAATTTAATTAATAGACCATGTCAATTTTTAGTAATTAACCACATCAAATTTAATTCATGGATCATGGCAATTTTTAATAATTCATCTTGGCAATTTTAGTTTATAGATCATAGCAATTTTAGTATTTTGAACATAGCAGTTCTAGTATTTTGACCATAGAAATTATTTTTTTATGAACCATGGCAAATTTAAGTAATTCACTAGAGCAATTTTAGGTTTTGGTTCATGATAAATTTGAGTCATTGACCATGCATTTTTAAGTAATTGATGACAGATTTCTTTTTAATTATGAACCATGTCAAAATTATTTCATGGATCATGGAAAATTTTAGTAATTCACCATGACAAATTTAATTTCTTTATAACATATCAAAATTTACATTAAACATAGAAGAAAAAGTAGTTCAAACATCTCATGGCAACTTCAGTGTAAATACCGTCGCAATTTATGTGCAATAGACATGGCAACTTTGGACCGCCAAAAAATATCGTTGAAATATATCGATATGTGATCTAGTTTTGAAGTCCTCGTAGCAATGGATTTAATGACGAAAATGGATTTTCAATCGGATTTTTCATTTAAGAGACAATTTAAAGTTTGAAAACCCCAAAAAATTCAAGCTGGCATCATCTGTTTTCTTCCCTGTTTGCATGCATGTGTGGAAAAAACAAAAAAGCTAACATGTCACAATGGATGGCTAGAAGGGCGTGTGGTGTAGCCTCCTTCAGCCCACACGTGTAGCATTTATCAGGGTCCAAAATCTATGTGTAAGAGAAAGGAAAAGATTAGTGTAATTTTTTATACTCCCTTAATTGTCCATGCAGTTATTCACCTATGTCGTTGGTATGTCATCCTTCGACGGCATCCTGTTGTAGGTGTCGTGTCACCAAGAAAAAGATCAAGAGAAGTGTAGAAGTGTATATACACTCGTCACTTTTTATCAACGTGACTGTTGAGAGATACCATTGATATGTCGTCCTTCCATGACATTGATGTGTTGTTATTTTTTCGACAAGGAGAATATATTAATATCGCGGAGATACAAATTACACCAAGCCTCTGCAACAATGCAATGTCATAAAGACATTACAGATGCACACAACCAAAAGACTAAAAGAAGAAGAAGAAAAATATCCCGCTATACTGATCAATTCCTTGTAGATGTAGCACAAACCACCACCTAGACAACATCCTCCAAAATGACACCTACAAGAAGAAAACAGCGCACAAACATTATCATCGTCCGATACTAGATCTTAGATTTTCACCCTTGAGAAGGTCCGCGCTCTCAAAATAATGGCTTCAACAAGGTCATTGTCAGGCACAACTAATTAAAGCTAGGCCTTGGGTTTTCACCCTGAAAGCTAGGACTCTATACTCCACCTGTGTTTCCTCCCCCACTTGCCAATGTCGCTGCTATGAGTCATGAATCACCAAGCAAAGTCATCATCGCCACGAAGACGCGATCCGCCATTACAAGACCCCAGACCTCACCTGCCATGACGCTCTCCGCCACAATCTTTACCATGACAATCGAAATATCGAGATGTTCCATAATGTTAACAGACAATGAAGCTTCGCCTCACGCCCTCCTAAAGCCACCTGAGCTGAAATAGGGGTGCACACGACTGAATCCTATCCGATCCAGAAATCAACGGCCAGATCAATGAGGGCTAGCATCAAGCAGAACGCCGTTTTGGCACTAGAAGAACCCTAGGACCTCTGCCGGAGGGAAACATATCTGGGTCGGGAACCCCATATCGGCCGCCATGGCTGCCCCCAATGCTGCCCTCGTAGCCATGGTGCCGCCAGGACCTGCTAGAGCCAAGGGCTAGCCACCAGCCAGCCCACGCAACACCACACTGGCCCCAACGAGTTGCTCTAGTCACCTCCATCCACCCTGTCCTCCTCACTGAGAGTGCTCTGCAGCAAGGGCATGAGCCATGAATGAGGTCCAGCGGAGGGCAGCAGGGCGCCAGCATGGACCAGATCCGGGATAAGGTGAACCAGATCGGTCACCAGCCACCGGAGGCGCAACCAGGAGGGATCCTGCCGACGGACCATAGCACGACCGAGACCATGCGCGTGGGACGGATCCCACTGGCGGTGACACTATCCGCTATGTGAGGAGAAATAAAGGGGCGCTGGTCCCAGGCGAAGCGCGAGCACATTGTTGTGTTGTTGCCCTCATTGAGAAAGACATCGTCAGCAATTGTGATTTTTTTCAAAATCAAGAACCATGCTGATTGGGACAGTCCTAGTAGATGTCTCATATTGTCCGCATTTCACTTGCCTTGTCAGTTTTTTAGTTCTACCTTGTCATTTTTTCTCGAATACACACAAACATGTGTATCATGTATTACAACATCCTTGTCATTTGGATAGTTAACATCTCGATGCATCATATTATATATGCTTTTTGGATAAAGAATGAATTTTATTGACTCAAAATGCAGCATCAAGTGGATACAACTACAATGACTACGATGTTGCATTGTGTTATGCAAACTCAATGCATCATATTGTACAAATACAAAGAGCATCTACATCCGGACTAGGAAAATCCGTCCCCTCAGGCACTGCGCAATCACACCTTATATGTTAGCTTCCACATATGCGTCCCTCATATCCGAAACCCCAAACCCAGGCACCCATGCAACGCTAAGTATAAACACGCCGAATCACAATTGCATCACCAGACAAAAGGACCATAGTTCATTGAAGTTCATTGGCAAACAGTGCAAACACATACTAAAAATACTTAGAACATAGATAGAACATAAATAAAACATGGAAGGGCGGAGGAAATCACCATTTCCTCGCCGGCCCCTTCCCATTCCGGTCGTCGGCACGGCTATGCCCCTCCTCCATGTAGATGTCAGCGTGCGGAGGTGCGTCGTAGTCAGAGCTGGAGGTGGAGCCGTCCGTCAAGTCGGAGTCAGAGCTGCACCTTGGGCCTGACAACCTGCAGAGCAGGTGGTCCAGCTCCTTCGCATGGTGGGCCGCCTTCGCCTTCGCTGTCGCCTCCTTGTTTTCCTTGCGCTCTGCATCCGTCTACGCCGTTGCTTGAGAGTGGCGGAAGACCGGCGTGAGGAGCGCAGCCTCGGGATCGACCGGCAAGCTCCCGTATTAGCGGCGCACGATAGGTGCTACCCCCGCCGTCGTCCTCTCCCTTGCCCGTTGTCGCTCACGCCCGGCTGCTCGTGTCGTGGACTCGAGCGTTCTCGTGCACGCCAGCGTCGGGTGGGCACGAGGACCGAGCGGTTGTCGGGTACCACTTCCGGAGCAGTGGGTGGTGGTCGGAGGTGTGCCTGAAGGAGTGGAGCGGCCAGAGCTGCATGCCGGGCGGGATGTGCCGAGGACGTCACCAGCGCTGCGTCGATGGGCGCTGAGAAGTTGATCCACCACTCCCAAATCCGCCTTGGTCGAGCTGCGAGCGCTTCAGCGCGATGTGGAGGGCGACCTCCTCCACATCATCAGGGCCCGCTTCGCGCAGCAGGGTCACCAGTCATCATCGGAGCTGCCGAATTCCCCACCAGAGCAAGCGCTGCTTCTGTCGCCGGCCATCGAATGGGATCGGAGGGGATCAGAAGTGGATCAACGAAGAGGGGAGTGAAGTGGAGTTCAGATTGATTGCGGTCTAGGATTTTTCGGATGGGGATATTTGTGGGCGCGGGTGAGCCAAGTCGGCGTGGCGGACGCGCCCGGGACGCCCCATATCCGCCCCATATTTGGGCTAGGTATGAGGGGCGTCGGACAGCCTGGGCGTTTCGGGATGGTTTAAGGCACCCGACTGGGTCGGTTTTCACGACCGGTTAGTCGCCGGGCCGTCCACGCATGCGTTTGGGGACGGTATGGGTGTCCGCGTGTAGATGCTCTAAGTATTTATTGTAGTGGAGGAGTCCGCCTCAGAAAAAAAAATAGTATAGGGACAATACTAAGGCTGTCTGTAGTGGGTTGTATCTTTTTTCGAGGATATGCCAATGGCGTACCTTAGCTTTATAGAAGGGAGAAAAATATGTACAGAAGTTTACATCATCGCTAGGTAGGCATCACACACAGTCCTACCATAGCCTCCATACACAACCCAAGCCTACTACTCACAAAACGTAGCTACTCCGGTCGCTCCGGCCCTCGTCCACATCTCAAGTTCTTGCCAGATCAGGTCCACGGTGTCCTCTACGTTCTGTAAGTCCATTCTGCCAAACACCCCGTCGTTGCGCTGCTTCCATAGATTCCAGCATATGATACTCAATCATTTCTTTCTTCATTTAATTTTATGTCATCTCATGAAAATTGCCTAGTTGGCATACATGATAATAACTATGATACTTTCATTTTACAACCAGCCTAAGATAACAAACGGTCTCCTGTGTTAATTATTCTTCACCTATACAAAATCTGATGCGTTAGTGCTAAAAGACAATGCCAATGTCAACCACTGGATCTCAAAGAATAAAAGGTCAACTACTGGGAGTGGCCTGAAGCTCATAAGTCATAACCCTGTTTTGAGAGGATTACGTTTTGTTAGGCAGAGAAATATGTAAGCATCACTTTAATTAGAAAAAATAAGTAAACATCACTTTTGTTGTAGCAACAATTCAGTCAGACGAAAGCGCCGGTGCAGGGATGGTTCTTCGTACTTGTTCGGGTGACGTAATCTTTTCGAACTGCCTTATGGTGTTCCACTACAAAAAAAAATGGAGGCTGAATCATGTGCACTCATGAAGGACATCGTGCTTACACTCCAGTGGTGTACCCAGTTATAATCCAGTCTGACTGCTCTGCTGCGCTCATTCCCATCTTTTGTCATGGCATGTACAGGTCTTGCTACGGATACTTGATCTCGGAAATTCGAAGATTACTGGAAAACATATGAATTTATCCAACAGAAAGTTGATCGTGAACAAAATAGGGTTGTCGTCTGTCTGGCGAATTTTGTTAGAGTGGAGAGATGCACTGTTGGTTCCGTGAACTGTTGGCCGCTGTAAGCCGCGGCGACGAGCGGGCGCAGCGAGCGCGTGTGCGGGCGCGCGCTGGCCGTGTCGGGCCCGTAGCTAGTGCGTGCGTGTGTGTGCATGGGTGCGCGCATGTGCGCGCGGTAGGCATGCCGTAGATGTAAGCGGTCGTTCAGGTTGATCCGCAGGGGACGCGCGTGGGGATCGTGCGGGCTCAGGGCACGTCGTTCGCGTACGTGCGTGACGAGGACGCAGCCAGAGCGGGCAGATCGAACGTGCGGGCGGGCCGGGGACGTGGAGTACGTGCTCCTACGGTGGCCCAAGTATTTAAGCCCTGTATGGAATCCTTGTAACCGTGGCTGGAACGAGTTCGTGCTCGTGGAATATCAGGCCGTTCGAGCGGCGGCAGCGTTCGTGCGCTGGAAACCTGGCTGTGTTTTTCTTTCTTTTCTTCTGCCGATCGAGTCCAAAGAGAGAGAGGTGCAGTAGAGAGAGGTAGAGCTAGGGCAAGGCATAGCCACGGCAACAACAATTGGTATCGGAGCATCGGGTTCGGAGGAGCTCGCCGGCGATGGCGCTCGTCCCGTGCGGCGGCGGGGCACGGTGATGTCGTGCGTGCGGGGAGCGCGGCGGCCGCGGCGGACCTGCGCGGTGGCGCGGCGTGGCTCGGCGGAGGGAAGGCCAAGCTCCGGGACACGCCGGATCGGCCACGCTGATCGCGTCGGAGCGCGATCATGGTGCGAGCTGGAGGCGTGCGGAGCGTGGCAGAACAAGCCGCGACGACGGGCTCACCGCATCGGGCACGTGTATGGGCGCGCGCCAGACGTAGCGGGCGCGCCGGGAGCGCGGGAGTGGACCGCGTCGAGGCGCTGGACCTGGTTGCGCAGATCGCGTACGTGCGCGGCGGGAGCGCGAGGACGTGGGGACTGCACGCGAAGGGCACAGCGGCACGATGGTAGGCGCGGCAGCGACGTCAGGGTAGTGGCGGCTACGATGACGACGTCGACGGCGCGGCGGAGCGCGCGCTGCGGGTGGACGGCAGCGTCCAGGACATCGGTCTCCTCTAGGCCACGGCTTAAGGGAAGAGTGTTGGCCGCTGTAAGCCGCGGCGACGAGCGGGCGCAGCGAGCGCGTGTGCGGGCGCGCGCTGGCCGCGTCGGGCCCGTAGCTAGTGCATGCGTGTATGTGCATGGGTGCGCGTATGTGCGCGCGGTAGCCATGCCGTAGATGTAGGCGGTCATTCAGGTTGATCCGCAGGGGGCGCGCATGGGGATCATGTGGGCTCGGGGCGCGTCGTTCGCGTACGTGTGTGACGAGGACGCAGCCAGAGCGGGCAGATCGAACGTGTGGGCGGGCCGGGGACGTGGAGTATGTGCTCCTACGGTGGCCCAAGTATTTAAGCCCTGTATGGAATCCTTGTAACCTGGCTGGAACGAGTTCGTGCTCGTGGAATATCAGGCCGTTCAAGCGGCGGCAGCGTTCGTGCGCTGGAAACTTGGCTGTGTTTTTCTTTCTTTTCTTCTGCCGATCAAGTCCAGAGAGAGAGGTGCAGCAGAGAGAGGTAGAACTAGGGCAAGACATAGCCACGGCAACAACATGAACCACCAGATTATATTTCTAGTCTTCTGATAGCCAAGCGTAATCTTATTTAGAGGAATCAAACTCAATGTAATCTCTGGCAGCAAAATAAAATAGAACTATTCAGTAGTACCTGTGGGCTATCCTTAATTCCATAGCATTATATGGCAGCTATCATGGAGAAAATATCAAGATCAGAAACAGTAGGAATTTTGTAGAGTATATGAAACTGTCTCTATTTTGATGTAGTCTAGTGAGGACCCCCGGCCTCTGCATTTGGATGATGCATTCAGTCACATTATTGATTATTCACACAAGACTTTACAAAGTTATACAACATTAAGAATAAAGTCACCGTCTAGGCAACATCTATCACTACTCCTATCCAGTTGATATAGGGATGCTGATAGTCTAAGCCTAATACTAAACAGACCTCGCAGCCACATTCTAATTATGCACAAGTGGTTGTTCACCAATACAGTTGGTGCGTCATTCTTTTATTCTTTTGTATTGTACATCTCAATGATCTCATAGGGTAAAAGTTCAGGGAAATACATTGGGTTTAAAGGTACTTTTTCTTATTTGTAATAGGACTAACTTATACTTTTGTGCAAACCAGGTTTTCGCCCCATAGTTTCCGTTTCAATATAGGATGGATAAACTGGGTTTCTTAACAATGTGTTGAACTCGCTTCTCTCTTTTTCCTGTCTCATGTATATTTTTTTCTTTAAAAAAAAAGGAGGATGTATCCCCTGCCTCTACATCAGGACGATGCATGCAGTCATATTACTAATTATTCACAAAGACCATACAAGGTGATACGTCAATAAGCCTGAAGCCATCATCTTGACAACGTTGTTGCTACTCCTATTTCTTTGATGAAGATGTGCCAAATGTCTGGACCTAATATCAAACAGACATCACACAGGTTAAAACAAAAATAGAGTAAAAGTTCGAGAAGAACATGTCCACGAGTGCATGTGGTATCTTTTGCGCTCTTGCACAACCGTGTTGTACAGATGGATACATCCTTGAGTGGTGGTGCAGGAATGCTATTAAACCGAAAACAGTAGTTGTTATGTCTTCGAACTTAGTACAACACTGAATGATAGAGATTTGGGGTACTGATATTTGTTTAAACCCACAACATAAGTGATTAGACCATCTACAGCCGCGCATTTCAAATCCGCCTTAAATGCCCGGGCTGACGGCCCGATTACTGACCGGTCATAAAAATGCGACTTAGACAGGCTCTTTAAACGGACCTCAAACGCCCAAGGCCCAAGCTGACCTGCACACCTCATACCTAGCCCAAATATAAAGCGGATATGGAGCGCCCGGACGCGTACGCCACGTCATACCCGACAGCCCTACCCTATCATAATTTACACCAAATCCACCAAACCCTTCCTCCTCCTCCCGCCTTCCTCCTACCTTTCCTAGGTCCGAGCGCTCGCCGTCCGCCACCCATGCTCCCATCCTCACTGTCGATCCCGGTCCGCTGCTCTAGATGTCACCCAGCCCATCCCTGACCGCCGTGACAAAAGCTGCATCCGCCTCGTCTATCGGCGTCCCGTCCTCGGCTTCGTTGTGCGAGCCAGAGAACATTGCCCGGAGAAACCGGTGATCCCGCGGTGAGAGAGGGAAGTGGAGGCGTGGCAGGGAGTGGATGCGGACATGGACGAGTAGCTGCCCCCTTGCCGATCTCAGAACCCTGCACCCCATCCATATGTCCGCCGACGCGGATTACGCCATTGGACCAGGTGACAGAGGAGGATCCGACAGCCGGTTGGGGCATTCCGAGAGCTTTCTGCTCACGCAGATGCCAGCGGTGGACGTATGTTACTCGCGACAACTCGCTCGGGCGCGGATAAGCATGGGCATCAACGACGCCCGGGCTGCCCACGACTTGTTCGACGAAATGACACAACAAGAGTCGGTATGTTCTTGTTGCTCATGTCTGATCAACTTTGAATATGGCATGTTCAATATTTTGCATAGACCGCTAGTTCATTTCGAACATGATGAATGCTTGCAAACCATGATAATTTTGGAGGTGTTCCTATCAGACATGATCAATGATAATCAAGGTCCGACCTGAATGGAGTACGAATTGGGGAATCTAATTTGCACTACATTTAAAGTTGGGACAACATCTGATCCCAATCTGAGCAAGGAGAAGAAGAAGCAAAGAAGGCAAGAGGTCCGGCATTCTCAACTTTTCAGGATATCTTCTTGGTCAAAGATTGGTTGGCCACAACAATAAATCAATATGCGGCACCGAGCAAAAGGGGAACAAGCATTGGGAGAAAATTTGAAAGGAATATCACGAACAAAAGGAATATGTGGACCCACATCCTATCATCACCAACCGCAATGTGGCATCTGTTCAATATCGATGGGGGGTCATTCAAGGGGATGTGAAGAAGTACGTTGGGTACTACTCACAAGTGACCGGCCGCCCTCAAAGTGGGATGGGAGTGACAACTCATGTAAACTACTTCATCTTGTCATCATTTTTGTATGCTTGTTTGTTTTGTATTCTCGTGCACATACATATGTTGTTTGCTAGATGGCGGTGGCGGCCACTTTATATCATGAAACGTAGAAGAAGCCATTTGCTTTTAGTCAATGTTGGATCATATTGAATGGCAAGCCAAAGTGGACACAACTTGTGGCCAATCTCAAGGCCAACAAAAAGAGGAATGATGGTTCAAGATCCCACCAATCAATTGGGTTGGACGATGAAGAGGAAGATATCATCGTTGAGAATGGAAAGGATAATCGACAAGTCATGGGAAACAAGTGGGAGAAGGCAAGGGCCTCCCGTGACGCCGCAGCTACAAAAATATCCTCCCCATGGACGGGCTTTTTTTGGTGAGGAGAACAAGAAAGAGGAGAGGTACAAGCTCGTGCTGGATGCGCAAAAGAAGAGGATGGATTGGGACCGAAAGAGGCCAGAGAAGGAGCTGGAAATTGAGAGGGAGAAGATCGAGTTGGGGAAGCAAGAGGTGGCGATCAAATGGGAGCTCGAGAAGGCCAAGACATTTGGAGAGATTGAGCTTGAGAAAGAGAGATTGCAACTCGCACCGAACGCGGAGGATGCGAAGATCATGTTGGAGGACGAAACCCTCTTGGATGAGAATGCAAAGAAGTGGCTTGCGAAGAAGGAGATCAGCGACCGTATGGAGTACGAGGCAGTTAGGACGGCTGCGGCAGCAGCGGAGCATGCATCACGGATGCAGGCAAAGCGTGCGGCCCGGATGCAGGCGGAGCAGGACGCAAGGATAGCCTCGTAGCACGTGGCATGGATGGTGTCCGGCGAGTGATCTGGCCAGCAAGCGAGGCATCCGTCACGCTCGAACATTGATTTCATTTTGTTATGTCCGGAATGTTGAATTATGATTTGCTTTGCTTTATTTAGGACTGTTGAATTCAGACAATTTATATCATATCGACGTGCATAGATTACGTGGATTTGAGTCTTCACATTTGAGGTGTGTAGATGTGCAGCAGCCTATATGAGGGGGGCGGCCCACGGGTGTATAGAAGGCCGGATTTGCCAAGTCCGATTGTAGAGGCTCTTATGTCTTAGAAATTAGTTCAGCACTGAGTGACTGTTTATGCATTGTTCTGAGAATATTGATGGTCTTTGAAGCAGAACGAACAAACTGTTTTGTGATTGATGCCCATACCAAATTCTTGCTGTGGATGCACGAACTTTTAAGTTTCATAATTCTCGAGTAACTATCTTTTCATCGAAGCATATAAGTGTGGTCATACATCATAGTCATTAAGGATCCTTCTGAGAGGCCCTACCTTATCCTCATCTCCATGCGTGGCACAGTCTCAACTCTTAATAATTACCTGTATATTATTGATCTAGCTATCACGAATTAACTAGGCAGCAATGTATGACCCTTGGGCATGTTTCTAACACGGAAGTTTTCACACCGGACGTGTTTTAACTTCCTCAGGTGCTCCCGTTCTTCCTTGCAGCTCTCTAAATACGGGACAAGCCGTGTGCGAGAGGATTTGTGGCACGCGGGTCTTAGGGCACCGAGTCTCTTGCACGTGTTTTTATTTTTGTCTTTTGATTTGCAAATTTTTGTATATCTTAAACAAAAGGTCAAATTAGCTTTTGTTTTCATATTCGTGTTTCTTGTGATGAGGGGTTTCAAATAAGAAACGTTTTGATGAATTTTCAAAATAAATGTAAAGTTTTAACTCTTGAAACTTAGAACAAGGGACCGATAAAAATCACGATGTTTGTGTCTATGACTGACAAAAAAATGTCTTAAAATTTCTTAAAATTTTATCTATAAAACTTGATAAGAGTGAGGAAAAAATCACAAGTTTGGCTTGAAAAATCATAAGTTTCAACAACTGAAAGTTAAAACTTATTGTGCCCTAGTGCGAGATCCAACTACTTTGTGAATTGCGAGGCAATCCAGCGGTGAGTCAGGAGTTGGCAGGTGCGTGCCCAGGCAGTTGTGTGCCCCTGTGAATTTCTGCAAGCCGTGTGGTGGCTTTATTTCTCTGCCAAAACAGGCTTTCGCCCCACTTTATAGATAAAGGAACCATCAAATCTACACAGCAAGTTCACGAGCAGCAAAAAAATATACGTCTGATGAGGCAAAAATACACATGCCCAAATGAGAAATAAAGAAAGAGGAAACATTCACCAAGTGGCCAATAGATCACGGCTAATATGCGGGGCATGGACACGAGCAACCTGAGTCATCGCGTCCATCATATCGCCAAGTCGATTTCGATCACACTTCCTAGAGAGCAGGTGCTAGAGCTTCAATAACTCCAGGAATTTGAAGATAGAGTCAGTAGCTCACTGTAGAAAGACTCAGTCAATTACCATCTTGTTACACGTTATCCATAAGATACAGGCCATGGCCGCGATCACTAACCAAAAGAGGTGTATCTTCCTCCCAGACAGTTTGGTTGACCCGAGTTTTGAGAAGTCCAGGTAAATCCAGGACCTCCCCTACTGGCCCAGAGCCTCACGTACAAAGCACCAAAGAAAGCGAGCCGCACGGGACAGGCGAAGCAGATGTGGGTTCCTATCTCTGGGATCTCACAGAGGGCACAACCCATCGCCCAGCCAGTGCTGCTTGGCCACCTATGTGCATAATGGAGGCGATCACAAAGAAGCGGCCACATAAAGATCTTGATCTTCGGAGGACATGGCACTTTCCACAAAGGTGTGGTCCATGTAAGCGACGACCCTAGACATAGGGCATGATATGTCGAGCCAACAGAGAAGAACCCCGACAGTTTAGGCACCAAGATATGGCGTCATGATATTGCAGGCGCAAAGCTAGATGAGTCGCTCAAAGGACAGCCCAAGCAATGGTTTCCTTTTGTCCAACTGACCAACGAAACGGGACATTCTAGACCCCATTGTGGGCTGTAGGATACCAACATGTCCACGCACATAGCGAACAAGTCCGGTATATCCACGCATATCACAGATCCATCCACCCAAGGGTGAGGACAAAAGAAAGTCTCATCTCCATTGGCTACGGAGATAGAGAGCCCAAGCAAATATTGTTCTTGATCAAGCGAATCAACTTCTAGAACTGAGATCCCTTCCTATGCTCACTTGACAGTAGAGGACATCCATATAAGTATTTCACTTTCACCACAGAAATCAGCTTCTTTGCCGTCAGCCAACAGACGGCAACATGTTCGGCTAAATAAGCTACGGCAAAGGGCACTTTGTCGTCTACTGGTGGACGACAAAGATGAAATGGTCTTTGTCGTTCGCCAGCGGACGGCAAAGATGCCCTCCCCTTTGCTGTCTGCCAAACACAACCTTTGCCGCCAGCCTCGTAAAATCACGGATGACAAAGAACTTAGTAAATATTAAAAAACATTCAGCGAGCAGCCTGTCCGGCGTCCTGCGTTCGGTGTATCCGCCGCCCGGCCAGCAGTCCTTCTATGAGGGCCAGCACCCACCACCCTTCATTGCGGGCAGAGCTGCCATAGGCCGCCGCTGCTCGAGGTGGGATGTGGTGTGGCGTCGAGGTATGGGGCCGGCGGGGGAAAACGGGGACGGGGCCAGGGACGGCGATGTCGGGGGCGAAGAAAGAAGCGGTCGGCGCCGGCGGGCGAGGTGGTGGCCGGAAGGGGACGACGGGGGCCCGGGCCGGCGGGGGCAAATGGGGATGGGGCCGGGCACGACGGCGTCGGGGGCGAAGAGAGAAGGGGCCGGCGCCGGCAGGCGAGGTGGTGGCCGGAAGGGGCAGACGGGGCCCAGGGCCGGCGGGGGCATACGGGGATGGGGCCGGGCACGGCAGTGTCAGGGGCGAAGAGAGAAGGGGCCGGCGCCGGCGGGTGAGGTGGTGGCCGGAAGGGGGCGACAGGGGCTGGGGCCGGCGGCCGACTGAGGCGACGGGAGACGGGGAGCGGGGTCCGGTGTTCTGGGTCTAGAGAAGAGGCATACGAGAGAGAAGGGAGACAGGTCGTGGTGGGGGTGGCTCTCAGGAGGATAAGGGAGAGAGTGGGTGGTGGGGGCGTGGGATGGGCCGCATCAGTTTTGCGTTGTGGAGATGCATGTGTGGAGCAGATTGTGCCATGTCATCGATCCGTGTGATCAATCCGCGTGGTGTGCTTTCTCTTTGCCGTTTGCGAGCAGACGGCAAAAAAACAGGCCGTTAGGTTGTTCTCGTAAGCCCACCACCTGCCCTCTTTGCCGTCAGCTAGCAGACGACAAAGCTTGTTTGCCGTCCACTAGCAGACGACAAAGATATGGCTGATGACAAAGCTTACCTTTGCCGTCCGCTGCCTCTTTGCCGTCCGCTTTCTGGTGGCTGATGGCAAAGTCTTTCTTTGCCGTCCGCTAGCTGACGGCAAAGAGATGGCAGGCGGCAAATTTGCTGATTCCAGTAGTGTTTAATAAGCTAAGGCTACAACCACATGCCACCGTATTCGTTGAGGACCCGCCAAACCCATCTCATCATAAGGACCATGTTCATAAGACGGGATGCGAGAATACCTAGGCCCCCAAGTCCTTGGGAAAGCAGATATCTATCCACTTGACCATTGGTATTTCCGTAGTCCATCAGTTGCCTGCCAAAAAAACATATTAGATCCTTATGAAAGGAGCTACGCAGACCTCTAGGAAAAATATACATCCTCATTATATACATCGGGACACTAAAAAGACACGAGTCAATGAGCACATATTTGCTTCCTTTGGACGTAAATCAAATGCACCACGGCTCAGACCTAGAGGCCACCCTCCCCATAAGTGCGCCAAAAATCCTTAAAAGGGGTTTGTCGAGTCAAACAACAGCATCCCCAGGTTAGCGACGGGGAAGAAGGACTGATTAGTTCCTTTAGTGATTCGGTAAAGGAGCAGAAAGAATTCTCGCCTTTTTCCCTAGAGGTGACCCTGAGTTATCGAACCCATGAGAGGATAGTACCCTTTAAGTCAAGGGTTTCTAACAAGCTTTTGTAAGAGAATTAAATTATAGCTTTTGACCAGATCGGAATCAAGTTGACACTAGAAACACTTAAAATAAAAATAGACATGGGTATGAGTAATTATTCTTACAACAATATATTTGTGACGGGACCATTATGATCTTAATTTGTGCCCTGAAAGTCATCCATCGCGATGTGCTTGCTACGTATTGAAGTGAGGGATGTGTCCAAATTATGTCTTGACTGGCACGCATCTTGCATCAAGAGTTAGTTGTCCAACCGAAGGCCCTCTTTTTCATGTGGAGTTTCCCCGGTAATTAAGATAGCAATAGTCAGACAAAAGCATTGGGTGTTTAATGATTACACCTCTCGTATACCCAGAGATAGGATCCATGTTACTGTACTAAACCCTTCTATCACTGGTGTTCAGTATAAAACATCATGGGTCACTGGTGTTCAGTATAAAACATCATGGTCTCACTGCCCTTGCCTGTCTGTGGCTCGCTCTCCATGATGCTACATACCTTCAGGGATGAAGAACGCGAATGATACAGGAGACAATTGCGAAGCAATTTTATGCTACAGATACGGGGCGTCAATTCAAAGTACTTCCATCGATTCCTCCAACAAATACATCGGGTTGCAAGGCATTGCCTCAACCCATGACCTTACCGAACTACTCACGCATGGAGATCGGATCACACAAAGGAATCATTGAAGAACACACCATGATGATTGATTGATTAATAATATATCTTATGATGATGCTGGATGTGATACACGATTACAAAGTATGGCTAGATGCCTGAGAACTATGGTAGTGATAAAGGTGGTGGCTATGGAGATGTAGATGGGAAGTGGCGGCGGCTAGGGTTGATGGAGATGACTGCTGTGAAGATGGCAATGTGGTGACTTGTCCTGGTGCTCATTTGGCATCGAGTCTTTTATAAAGGTTATTCAGGTGCACCACACGCCTCCGTTGGTAGTGCATACCACCATCCATACGAGCGGAGATGGTCGTATGGAACGCCATCTTTTACTCTGGCCCCACTGTTGCCCTCCCACTTGATCTACTATATCTCCACTTTACTCCTTTCCATGTATTTACTTGATTTCGTCCATAAATAGGTCATTTCCCGTGGAAACAAAATAAAGATCGGATATTTGGAATCATTTGTCGAATATCTCGATTTTTATGAAATAACTTGGTTTAAACTCCAGATGAGTGTAAAAATATCACTCATTAAGGAAAACTTGCAATTAAGGTTGTCCGCAATCCGCTACTGATCGTCGGCAAAGAACCCTAACACCACCCCCTCACTTTTATCAAAATTGATCTTAAGGAAAAACATAACCCAAAGTAGATGAGTAGGAACTTGAGGTTGATGATGTCAAGTTTAGATCCCTCCACCATGATCATTGTATCATCCGCATATTGGAGGTGAGTAAAACCACCTCTAGGGATGATACGCCCAACCAGACCAAAGATGTGGCCGATCATCCTAACCTTATCCAGGATGGCTGCAAGGGCGTCAAACATAGGGTTGAAGAGGAGAGCGAAGATAGGACCCCATGCCTCACCTTGCGGAAGACCTAAAATATGGTCCAACTTCCCCATTAATATTAATCATTGTATTTCTGCTCTTGATCAATTGCGATCCATGAACACCAATGGTCGTCCATCTCCCTCCGCTCAAGGACTAAGCGGAGGAAAGACAATTCAAGGCGATCATATGCCTTTTGTAAGTCGCTTAAGGAAAACGCCTTTCCTACATTGTACTCCCTCCGTAAAGAAATATAGGAGTGTTTAGATCACTAAACGCTCCTATATTTCTTCACGGAGGGAGTACCTTAACTTCATGGATGATTTCATGAAGAGCCAGGATTCCATCATGTATACGAAGCCCCTTCTAGAAGGCATACTAGCAAGGGTGGGAGAGGCGTTCTACCACCTGGGAAAACCGCATCACACACACCTTCGAGGCAATCCATTGGATCACATTAATCACCGTGATTGGCCTAAAGTGCAGGATATTCGTCGGGCCAACTATTTTGGGGATCAAGGTAATGACACCATAGTTCAGGCGGGAGATGTCCAACATTCCAATATAGAATTCATGGAACATTGGCATGATTACAGGCTACAGTTGCACCCAGAACTTTTGAAAGAAGAGGACTAGAAGGCCATTTGTTCCAGATGTCGTACTAGCCTTCGTATCTGTAAAGCCAACACGATAACACGTACCGCCCGCCGCCGCAAACACAGAAAGAGGGAGGATGCTTTGGCGGTGGCCGATCACCTAGTTCTTTGTCTACCAAAAGTGTGTGACTCGGCGGGTGATGGTCGTGCAATCGCCTCCGCCCTATCCGACGTAGAAGATTCCGCCATAGTACTTAGCTGCCACAAAGCTCTATTCGTAGAAGCAGCCTCCGCCTACCATCACAGCCGACCATCACATCTTGTACAACATTGACCTCAATGGGGACAATAACTTCACGGAGTCGCGGTCGCAGACGCTTGTACATTCGTGGATGTCAACTTCCACGTCCGTTGGTGCCCAGTCTTTGTTTGCCGGAATGTCTCAGCCGGGCACGGTGGTGGATGATGAAGAGGCGTTGATTAATATGATCCAGATGGTGGTGCCTAACAGGACGGGCAAGTGGACGACTCCTAGCCGAAGGTGGACACTCAATAGACACAGACTC
Organism: Triticum aestivum; assembly: GCF_018294505.1. NCBI lineage: Eukaryota > Viridiplantae > Streptophyta > Magnoliopsida > Poales > Poaceae > Triticum > Triticum aestivum. The sequence goes on from NC_057794.1 coordinate 268,060,312, forward strand.
AGATACTGGACAACCAGCAGTCACAGGCCCAACGGTCACAGACACAATTGATGCAGACTCGACAGCCGGACAGTGACAAGCTAAAAGGTGATCCAACAATGTGTGGGCAGTGGGTGCGGATGCAAAGAAGAAAGGGGAGAAAAAAAATGAACTTGACGGATGATGAATTGTTGGTTCATGCATTGGCATTGAGAATTCATGGCACTGAGCAAAGGGGCACTACTTTTGGGACAAATATGCATGCTTGGTTCCATGAGCACGAGACTTTGATCCGTGTCAAACTACGATGATGATCCGTGAGCGTAAGTCAAAGTCGCTCACCAATCAATGGTACACCATTCAAGGGGCCATGAGTAAGAATTGTGGCTATTACAAACAATTGCAAGTAAATGGTGCGGCTTCTATGACACCGTAGGTATTTTTTGCTCCTCGTGTGTTGAGAATTTGACCGGATATGCTTTATGTGTTGGTCATTTGGCCGGATATGCTACTAGTTGATCATGACTTCTCTTTGTAGCCCGGTTGTGCGGTCACATTGTTCTTAAATGTGGAGAAGAACTTCATCTTCATGCATTGTTGGTTGAAGTTGAATGTGCACCACAAGTAGCTCATTGTCGTTGCTAATTCCGTCAAAACCACCACCATGTCCAATGTATGAGAAGATGGTGATCCAAAAAAGGTCTTGCTCCGGCAAGGATGACTTGGAACCTGGGAGGAAGTGAGAGGAGGAGCGAGAAGGTCCCGCGGCTAAAATGACGCGAAGGTTCGAGGACTCATGGTGAAGAAGGAGACACGTGTCAAGTGCAATGAATTCCAAGAGGAAAACTAAGTTGAGCGGTTTGACGAGTTCATCGTGGTGCAAGAGAAATTGATCGAACTCCAAGAGAAGAAATATGAGCTCGTGGCCGCTTCGGAGGACACCATGATATTGATCATGAAGATGTCAGACTTGGATCCTGATGCGACGAAGACCGTGTAAGCCTACCATACTAGGATGTTGAAGCACTTGGCGATCGATTTGGAGGAGCCGTTCGACGAGGAGGAGCTGGTCGCACAATGAAGAATTCGGTACAAACAACCGGTCTAGGAGGCAAACAAAAGGTTTTCTGCATGGACATCTGGATTAATAACTTTTGGAATCAACCGCATGTACAAAACTTTATGAATATCTGACATCTAGTGCATTTTGACTGTTGTTGCATATGTTTACACTTCATATAAATTAATATTGATCTATATATGCATGTCAAATGAAAGAGGACAAACTGAGACGGACATCTGATATATAGGGTTGGATGGCCGGCTTGCGCATGGACATTTAGAGTGTCTGTTTTGATGAAGAGCGTTGGAGATAGTCTAACTATACTGGCAGGCAACACGGTCAAATGCTGCCGCACGGGAGTTATATAGAAGCACGTACAATATAGACTACACAGTAATAGCTGTGACCCGGGCTGGTGGCCATGCTGCGACGACGTGTCACAGTGCTGCAATGGCGATGCGAATGAAGCGACCGACGTTGTTGTGGCGGCTTTCGACGATGCTGCGGGCGCCACTGGGCGGGGGTGCCCGGCGGTGCTGCGGTTTTAGCAAAGGAAACTTTTGCTCTTGCCACTCTAGTTTTGCCCACTTTGCTTATGCCGCTCTAGAATTTGGCATCTCACTTTTGTCACTCTTGACTTTTGACAATATATCACAAACGTCATTCCATAGCAAAAGCAATAATTTTTTTATTTCACTTTTACCATTCTTGGCTTTTGATAATGTGTTATAATTATCACTCTGAAAAATTTGGTTTTGTTACGGAAAGACAATTGTGATGTATTGTTAAAAAATAAAAATGACAAAAGTGAAATTCAAATTTTAGAGTGGCATAAATAAAATGAGAAAGAAAAAATGGGTGAAGGAAGTGGGGAGGACGGAATAAATGCTGCGACCGACCGATTTTGGGCGGCTGATGAGCCGACTGATTTTCACCTATCCTGCCCATCGTTTTGCCAGTGGGACTGAAGCACTCAAGCATATAGCCTCGCCCATGGATCGTATGCATGCAGGTACAAACGAGACACAGGGCGGGCATTAAAGAGACGATATATTGGGGCTGTTTAGTTTGGTACTAACTTTGTCAAAGATTGTCACGTCTAAAGTTAGACATATTTGATCAACTTAGGTGAGTGTTTGGTTCAAGTCACACCTTAGGCAAGCCACACTTGAAGCCCACATGGTATACACATAAAAAGTATGGCAAGATTTTCTTAGACTTGTCAATTTATGGCTTTTATTTTGATGAACTAACCTTAGACAATCTTGATAAAAATATGTGACAAAATATGACAATGCTAGACCTAGAACCAAACAAGTCCGAATCAGGCCGCTCTCAGACCGAAGGCGTCGCCCAGCCGCCGGCAGGCCCGGGGCTAGTTCTGGACGTGAGACGAGGAAAAGAATCTAGCACATGCCCACACTACCCACACTACGCCATCCGGTTGATGCATGCACTGCACGGCCGAGTGAATTGAATTCGTCCATGCGCACATGCAGGCGCGCACGGCGACAAGCGTGAGAAACTGTGGGCGGCGTGGGCCGCCGGATTGAGTGGCCGGCTCTGTTGGTGGATGGATGCGTTTCTGCGTGCAGTGAACGGACCACGGTGCGTGGACCACGGTGCTGTGCGTACAACTGGTAGTAGTACAACGTACGCGCGTCATGGATGGATGGATGGATTCGACGCCTCGCTGCGCTGATGCCTGACGGGGTACCAGCTATGGCCGGCCGGGCCTATTTCTCGGCGGTTCCGTGGGGATCGACGCGAGTGTCCCGTGTACCCGGTTGGGAGGATGAGCTTGATATGCTACCAACCGTGCGTGCCGCGGGTCCTGGGCTTCCTTCGTGCCGGCCTCACTATTTTGCTTTCGAAACTACTTTACGGCATCTTCAATATCGACTCTCAAATCATCCATAATCGTCTGGACAGTATGGGCTGGACGTATTTTATCATCAAATGTGGTCTTGTGACGGTCTGCAGATTGGTTCGGATATGTTTTTCTCACAAATCGAAGACATTGCGGTCGTTCGGATCACTGCCACACCTACTCCTCTAGCCCATAAAAAAAACCCACTTGCCTCTCCCATGCTTTCCAACGAAAGCCTCCGCCGCTTACCGCGTAACATTTATGTTAGCTTAGAGTATGCAGCGGCCGACATTGAAGCCGCTTGACGTGACTGGACGTGAGACACGGCCTCGCCGCTTCAATGCGGACGCCGTGTCCCAAGAAACCAACTCCGTCCGTTGCGCCGCATTGAAGTGGGTTGACCGCCCGTTCGCCTGGACGTGGCAGTGACTATTTAAGCCGCGCGCCAGCGATGCATATCCACATCTCCTCCTCTCCGAGCCGCAAAAACTCCAGCGGCGATGCCAAAGTTGTGGTTCTCCGCCCCGGTAGGCGGAGGCGATGGTGGTGACAGTTCTTCATAGGGAGGATCTTGGCCCCGCCACCCTTGCTCCCCGGGCCCCTCGGCATCCACGGTGCCCGGCTCCTTCGGCAAGGAGGAGATCGTCATCTCCTTCGGTGACGATGAGGACCAGATGCCACAGTAGCGACCGAAGCATCGGCCCCGTCTCCCCGTGAAGGCCGCCCTAATAGATGAAGAATTCGTCCATCAGATGGACATCATGGCAAAGTGTTCGCTCCGCGAAATGGACCCGGTGCCACCATCGCCGGCGCGAGTGAAGGTGGAACCGGCGCCAACCCCGCGCAACCGCAACATCCAGATCGGGCGCCGCGTCAAGGAGGAGTCGGCATCACCCCAATGCAACTACGGCGTCCAGATCGGACGCCGCATCAACGACGAGCCCGCGTCACTGTCGACGCACATCCAGTACGTCCGCGGTGTGCCCAACCGCAACCGCTGCCCCGTCGCAATCGTCATCCCGTCAAGGAGGAGTTCCTGCCCACGATCATGAAAACACAAGGTCGCATCTGTTGGAAAATATGCCCTAGAGGCAATAATAAAGTGGTTATTATTATATTTCCTTAATCATGAGAAAGGTTTATTATTCATGCTAGAATTGTACTGACCGGAAACTTAAATACATGTGTGGATACAAAAACATATATTGTGTCCCTAGTAAGCCTCTACTAGACTAGCTCGTTGATCAATAGATGGTTAAGGTTTTCTAACCATAGACATGTGTTGTCGCTTGATGACGGGATCACATCATTAGGAGAATGATGTGATGTACAAGACCCATCCGTTAGTATAGCATATGATCGTTCAGTTTATTGCTACCGCTTTCTTAATGTCAAATACATATTCCTTTAACCATGAGATCATGCAATTCCCGGATATCGGAGAAAAACCTTGTGTGCTATCAAACATCACAACGTAACTGGGTGATCATAAAGATGCTTTACAGGTATATCCAAAGATGTCTGTTGAGTTAGCATGGATCGAGATTGGGATTTGTCACTCCATGTATCGGAGAGGTATCTCTGGGCCCTCTCGGCAATACAACATCACAATAAGCTTTCAAGCAAAGTGACTAAGGAGTTAGTTACAAGATGATGTATTACGGAACGAGTAAAGAGACTTGCCGGTAACGAGATTGAACTAGGTATGGAGATACCGAGGATCAAATCTCAGGCAAGTAACATACCAACAGACAAAGGAAATTACGTATGTTGTCATAAAGGTTCGACTGATAAAGATCTTCGTTGAATATGTAGGAACCAATATGGGCATCCAGGTTCCGCTATTGGTTATTGACTAGAGAGGTGTCTCGGTCATGTCTACATCATTCTCGAACCCGTAGGGTCCGCACGCTTAACGTTCGTTGACGATGTAGTATTATATGAGTTATGTGAGTTGATGACTGAATGTTGTTCGGAGTCCCGGATGAGATCACGGACATGACGAGGAGCTTCGGAATGGTCCTGGGGTAAAGATTGATATATAGGACGATGCTATTGGCCACCGTAAAGGTTTCGGGATGTACTAGTATTCATCGGAGTGCCGGAAGGGGTCCCGGGAGGCCCCGAGAGGTTATTGGGCCTTGTGGGCCAAAGGGGGAGAGCACGCCGGCCCACAAGGGGGCTGGCGCGCCCCTCTACCCCTGCCCACGCACCAAGGAGGGAGGGAAGGAAAGATGAGGCGCCCTAAGGCAGCCAGCTCCCCTTTCCTCCCCCGATGCTAAAATATGGAAGGGGGGCGTGGCTAGGCAGTCCTCTAAGGCTGCCGTCAGCCACTTGGGGGGGGGGGGCTAGGGGATGCCTCCTCTCCCCATCCACTTATATATATGTGTGTGGAGGGAGAGGGGCAACACACACCACGATTCCCTAGCCGTGTGCGGCGGCTCTCTCCCTCTAGTTCATCCTCGGCCATATTTTCCAAGTGCTCGGCGAAGCCCTGCCGAGATAGTTGCATCACCACCGTCACCACGCCGTCGTGCTGCCAAAACACATCTACTACTTCACCCGTCTTGCTGGATCAAGGAGACGAGGACGTCACCGAGTTGAACGTGTGCTGAACACATAGGTGACGTACATTCGATACTTGATCGGGGGAATCGTGAAGGTGTACGACTACATCAACCGCGTTGATAAACACTTCCGCCTAATGGTCTACGAGGGTATGTAGACACACTCTCCCCTCTCGTAGCTATGCATCTCCATGCATAGATCTTGCGTGTGCGTAGAATTTTTTTATTTTCCATACAACGTTCCCCAACAGTGGCATCATGAGTAAGGTCCACGCGTAGATGATATGCACGAATAGAACACAAAAGAGTTGTGGGGTGGTGATGTCCATACTTCTTACCACCAACGTCTTATTATATTCGGTGGTATTATGGGATGAAGCGGCCCGGACCAACCTTACATGTCCATGCACATGAGACCGGTTCCACCGACTGACATGCAACTTGTTTTGCATAAAGGTGGCTGGCGGGTGTCTATTTATCCTAATTTAGTTGAATCAAATTTGACTACAACCGGTCCTTGAGGATGGTTAAAACAGCAAACTTGATAATCACCGTTGTGGTTTTTGCGTAGGTAAGAACGGTTCTTGCTAGTTGCCCATAGCAGCCACGTGAAATTTGCAACAACAAAGTAGAGGACGTCCAACTTCTTTTGTAGGGCATGTTGTCATGTGATATGGTCAAGATATGATATGATATATGTTGATGTATGAGATGATCATGTTTTGTAATAAGTTCATGACTTGCATGTCGATGAGTACGACAACCAGCAGGAGACTTAGGGCTGTCTTTAATTATTGTATGACATACCTGTTAATCAATAAGCGCCACATAGTTGCTTTACTTTATCGCTATGTGTTAGCAATAGTTGTAGAAGAAATAGTTGGCGAGATGACCCCGACACTATGATAGAGATCAAGGTGTCGAGCCGTTGACGATGGAGATCATGACGATGCTTTGGAGATGGAGATCAAAAGCATAAGATGATGATGGCCATATCATGTCACATATTTTGATTGCATGTGATGTTTATCCTTTATGCATCTTATTTTGCTTAGAACGACGGTAGCATTATAAGATGATCCCTTCACTTAATTTCAAGATAAAAATGTTCTCCCTGAGTATGCACCATTGCCAAAGTTCATCGTTTTGACGCACCTGGTGATGATCGGGTGTGATAGACTCTACGTTCACATACAAAGAGTGTAAGACATCACATGTAGAATACTTGGGTTAAACTTGAGAAGCCTAGCATGTACATACATAGTCTCGGAACACTGGCGATCGAAAGGTCGAACGTGAGTCATGCTACTTCTTGAGCATTGCTACTTCTTGAGCTTGTGTTGGTTTTTCCCTTGAAAAGGAAAGGGTGATGCAGCAAAATAGAGATAAGTATTTCCCTAAGTTTGAGAACCAAGGTATCAATCCAGTAGGAGACAATGCGATAAAGGGGTTGTCAATCCCTTCACGGTTATTTGCAAAAGTGAGACCTGATAGAGATAGATAAATGATAAAGTAAATATTTTTGGTATTTTTGGTTTATAGATTGAAAAGTAAAAGATTGCAAAATAGTAGATCGGAAACTAATATGATGGAAAATAGTAGATCGAAAACTTATATGATGGAAAATAGACCCCGGGGCCATAGGTTTCACTAGAGGCTTCTCTCAAGATAGTAAATAATACGATGGGTGAACAAATTACTGCCGAGCAATTGATAGAAAAGCACAAAGTTATGACGATATCTAAGGCAATGATTATGAATATAGGCATCACGTCCGTGTCAAGTAGACCAAAACGATTCTGCATCTACTACTATTACTCCACACATCGACCGCTATCCAGCATGCATCTAGAGTATTAAGTTCATAAAGAACGGAGTAATGCATTAAGTAAGATGGCATGATGTAGAGGAATTAACTCAAGAAATATGAAGAAAACCCCATCTTTTTATCCTCGATGGAAACAATACAATACGTTCCTTTCTGCCCCTACTGTCACTGGAAAAGGACATCGCAAGATTGAACCCAAAGCTAAGCACTTCTCCCATTGCAAGAAAAACCAATTTAGTCGGCCAAACCAAACCGATAGTTCAATGAGAATTACAAAGATATGAAATCATGCATAAAAGAGTTCGGAGAAGATTCGAATAATATTCATAGATAAGCTGATCATAAATCCACACTTCATCAGATCTCGACAAACACACCGCAAAAAAGTACTACATCGAATAGATCTCCAAGGGCATCGAGGAGAACATGGTATTGAGAATCAAAGAGAGAGAAGAAGTCATCTAGATACTAGCTATGGACCCGTAGGTCTGAGGTAAACTACTCATGCTTCATCGAAAGGGCAATAGAGTTGATGTAGAAGTCCTTCGTGATCGAATCCCCCTCCGGCAGGGTGCCGGAAAAGGTCCCTAGATGGGATCTCACAGGTACACAAGATTGCGACAGTCCAAAAGTGTTTTCGTGGATGCCTTTGGTGGTTTGGGGATATATGGGAATATATAGGTGAAATAATTAGGTCAGGAGGTGCACAAGGGGCCCATAAGGGTGGGGGCGCTCCCTCCGTCCTTATGGCCACCTCGTGGCTCCTCTGACTTCATCTACAAGTCTCCTGGTTGTCTTCTGGTCCAAGAAAAATCATCACGAAGATTTTATTCCGTTTGGACTCCGTTTGGTATTCCTTTTCTACGAAACTCAAAAACAGGGAAAAACAGGAACTCGCACTAGGCTCTAGGTTAATAGGTTAGTCCCAAAAATAATATAAAATAGCATAGTAATGCATATGAAACATCCAAAATAGATGATATAATAGCATGGAACAATAAAAAATTATAGATACGTTGGAGACCTATCAAGCATCCCCAAGCTTAATTCCTACTCGTCTCGAGTAGGTAAATGATAAAAACATAACTTTTGATGTGGAATGCTACCTAACATATTTATCCATGTAATTTTATTTATTGTGGCATAAATGTTCAGATCCGTAAGATTCAAGACAAAAGTTTAATATTGACATAAAACAATAATACTTCAAGCATACTAACAAGGCAATTATGTCTTCTCAAAATAACATGGTCAAAGAAAGCTTATCCCTACAAAATCATATAGTCTGGCTATGCTCCATCTTCATCATATTATTCAAATCATGCACAACTTTGATGACAAGCCAAGCAATTGTTTCATACTTTTGATGTTCTCAAACTTTTACAACTTTCACGCAATACATGAGCATGAGCCATGAACATAGCACTATATGTGGTATAGAAGGTGGTTGTGGAGAAGACGAAAAGCAGATAGTCTCACATCAACTAGGCATATCAACGGGCTATGGAGATGCCCATCAATTGATATCAATGTGAGTGACACTGGTACAACGACGTCCTAAACAAATGGGTTTTAACCCCTTTCCGCGACGGCATTTGGAACCGTCGCCAAGTGAGTATGTGCGATAGGGTGTCCTTCCCACACGACCCATAAATCGTCGGGGAGAGGCCCTGCTGGGATCCAGGCTGGAGCCTTGTGCGATCGGGCGAGGCATCGAAACCCAATCATTTCTGTAGGTATGTACATCCCACACGGTAATCCGAGAAAATCACCGTAGGTATGTACATCCCACACGGTGAATCCTAGAAAATCATTTCCATAGATATGTACATCCCACACGGTGAATTCCAGAAAATAATTTTGGTAGGTATGTACATCCCACACGGCGAATCCTAGAAAAACATTTCCGTAGGTATGTATATCACACACAGTTCTTTGTGTGGAAACATTTGTGCAAGGTGGCCTAACGCAAGCAGTTCACTGCCGGAAGCCGTGTGTGATTGTTAGTTGATTGAACACGCCTACTTTCTAGAAACCATGCGGGTTGTTTGAGTTCATCGCCCACGGTGCTGTCTGAGTAACCGTTTGCAATAGAAAACCCCAATAAGCAGGGTAATTAGGCTATTATTGATAATCCATGTACTAATCAAACTGATATTTCTTTTAAAACACGTCAATATTTAATATCCGTATAAAAGCAACAAGGATTTCATAATCGAGTTACATTAGATAGCTTCGGCACTCAGTTACGCCATTACACAACAGCACCAACTTTCACATGCAGCATTAAAAACCTTTGGAAAGTAGCATCATACACGGTAAATAGACAGATGAATCTCATCTGGGAAACTGCAGAAGCGGAAGGCAAATATTGAGCCTTCAGTGAAGTTGAATGTCCTTGCAACTTTAGGCCAGTGGCTATGGATAATTGCCTGCCCAACCTTCGTCCTCTTCAGCAAGACTTCAATATTGTACCGTGGGTGTTGAATGAATACCTTCCTCGCCTCTTAACCATGCAGGTGGTTTGAGAGGTAATCATCGGTAAACTGCTTTGAAAAGTACTGAAAACAAAGCTATGCATAAATCGCTGTTGTAAATTTTGAAATGGCGCAAGGGGTAAAAACAAGGTAAAAGAGTTGGTACCATCCTATAGTTGACTGATGTCTTCTTCATTGTGCAAACAAAGATCTTGCTGTTATTCGTCGCAAGTTTCTTCATCCTAACAATCTTTCTGAGTTTCTTGACTTGACTGATATTCATGGACATCTCATTTCCCCATATGCAAAATGGGTCGAACAGTGGGTCTAAGCCTCTCACAGCAGGACTTACATGTGCAAGACCAAATTGTAAGAAACCTAAATATTAGAATGATTCCCGCAACTGCACAATAATGTGCTATGAGCCAAAGGACCCTGCTTGAACAAACCCCGTTGATAAAACACAGTGTCCCCCATTATTTCCCTGCAACACACATAAGGAAGATCTTGATCAGGTTAACTGAGAGTTGCCATACTATCAGTAGAATATGTATTGAGTATAGCCAAATTCGATTGGTGTCACATGCATAACAATACAAAATTGTACCCACAACAAATAAAAATCAAATTGCAGAACTGAACCAAATAGTCAAATGGACAACATACCAAATGAACCAAAATAGTTAACTGAGCACGACATTGCAGAATAGAAACATGTACTAGAAGATAGGACAGTTAACAAAACAAAGAATGCTTGAGAACAGTACTACGAAATGTAGCAATTGTTGGACCAAAGTGTTAACTGAACATTACATTTCAGAGGACCAAGATGTTAACTAAACATCAGATTGCATATTAACATTATAGAGGACAAATCACTAGAACGCACTGGCGGTGGCCTCGAGAAACATCACGAACTGTATTTTAAAGTAGACAACCGCATGGCGGTGTCGACGGTGGCCTCGAAGACGAGGTTCTCCTCCAAGATCTGGCGGTCGACACGCATGGCAGCCATAGCGACCTCGTTCGCGCGTACGGCCACATGCTACCCAGCTCCACGTTATACTGCGTGTAAAATTGCTATGGGCAGCGCTTAATTGGAGGAGGGAGGCAGTGATTTCGGTGGAAGGTGTCGTTCCGTCGGTCGGGGCATGTGGGACGGGAAAGGAGGAGGATGGTGTGAGTGGGGTGTGGATTACCTGACCATATCGATGAGGCCGCGTAGCAAGAAGAAGGGTCGGCGGCGAGGAGGCTGTGTAGCAAGAAGAAGGGTCGGCGGCGAGGAGGCCGCGCAGCAAGTAGAAGGGTCGCCGGCGAGGAGGCGGCGCTGCAAGAAGAAGGCTCGCCCACAAGGAGGCGGTGCTGCAAGAAGAAGGGTAGTCGACGAGGAGGCGGCGCTGCAAGAAGAAGGGTCGCCGACGAGGAGGTTGAGCTGCCAGTAAGTAGCAGTGAAGGTTTGAACTTGGAAAACAAGGGGGAACAGTGGAAATGTGCCTTTTGGTAGGAGGGAGGGGGCGGTGAGATAGATATTTCCGGGGTGGCAAAAAAATTTCACTCGGTGCCGCGAGAAACTGGCGTGCAAGTGTGGTTCAAGCGTGGGCGGTGGACTGTAGACGACGAAGCTTCCCTCGTAAGCCAGAAAAGATGGTGCCCCAAGATATTTTATATTGCATCCCACATGATTCTTTCTAGTAAACTGTTTGTGGTATACCTAATTTTTTACTATGTTTTGAAAGACAAAATGGTGTTACGGAGGGAAAGGATGGTGTTTGAATTGCTAGAACATTTACGTAGAGTGAACATGCAACTAGTACATGAGTGTCGTGTTTAAATTTGGAATTATTCCAGCTTCGTTTGGCATTTTTATGCATTAATTGAGTTTCTGGGCATTTAACATGCGTAATTCAAATTTGAACTACAAGCATATGCTGCAATGTACCAAAGCTTGTTGAAAAATCACATGTGTGTCTTTGGGTGAATTTATAGGTCCCATGCAAGAAATGAGAATAAAATTCAAACATCTGGGCGTCGTGGCTCGACCGGAATGATTGAGAAACTTGGTTTTTTAATTCCAGTAAATCCAAAACACGACTAAAAATCATGAAACTTGGCATGGTGTCATGACATGGCACCAACATGCTGCAGAATTTTTTTTGGACGAATTGGGATAAGCTTTGGTGTAAGCTTCTTGCAAACCGTAGCTTCCGTCAAGAAGGCTCGTGGTTCCGGAAGGGAACGTGTCACCTCCGTGTGTAAAATGACATACATACACTGCCTTCTCCCGCCTTAATTTTTGTACACTGGCAGATTAGACCAAATAGAAGTATCGTGCTAAATTTTGGAATTATTCCATGTTCGTTTGGCCTTTTTTATACACTAATTGAGTTTCTGGGCATTTAATGTGCATAATTCAAATTTGAACTACAAGCACATGCTCCAGTGCACCAAAGTTGTTTGAAAAATCACATGTGTGTCCTTGGGTGAATTTCTAGGTCCCATGCAAGAGATGGGAGTGAAATTCAAATATCTGGGCGTCGTGGCTCGGTCGGAAAGATTGAGAAACTTGGTTTTTTAATTTCTGTAAATCCACAACACGTCTGAAAATCATGAAACTTGGCATGGTGTCATGACATCGCACCAACATCCTGCGGTAATTTCTTTGGCCGAATTGGGACAAGCTTTGGTGTAAGCTTCTTGCAAACCGGAGCTTCCCTCAAGAAGGCTCGTGGTTCCGAGAGAGAACATGCCACCTCCGTGTGCGAAACGACATACATACACTGCCTTCTCCCGCCTTAATTTTTTTACACAGCCAGATTAAACCAAATAGAAGTACCGTGCTAAATTTTGGAATTATTCCGGGTTCGTTTGGCCTTTTTATACATTAATTGAGTTTCTGGGCATTTAATGTGCATAATTCAAATTTGAAATACAAGCACATGCTCCAGTGCACCAAAGGTGTTTGAAAAATCACATGTGTGTCCTTGGGTGAACTTCTAGGTCACATGTAAGAGATGGGAGTGAAATTCAAACATCTGGGCGTCGTGGCTCGGCCAAAAAGATTGAGAAACTTGGTTTTTTAATTCCTGTAATTCCAAAAGACATCTAAAATCATGAAACTTGGCATGGTGTCATGACATGGCACCAATATGCAGCGGTAATTTATTTGGGCGAATTGGTACAAGCTTTGGTGTAAGCTTCTTGCAAACCGGAGGTTTTCTCAAGAAGGCTCGTGGTTCTGAAAGGGAACGTGTCAGCTCTGTGTGCGAAAAGACATACATACACCGCCTTCTCCCGCCTTTATTTTTTTACACAAGCTGATTAGACCCAAATAGAAGTACCGTGCTAAATTTTGGAATTATTATAGTTTAGTTTGGCCTTTTTATACATTTATTGAGTTTCTGCGCATTTAATGTGCATAATTCGAATTTGAAATACAAGCACGTGCTCCAGTGCACCAAAGTTGCTTGAAAAATCACATGTGTGTCCTTGGGTGAATTTCTAGGTCCCATGCAAGAGATGGGAGTGAAATTCAAACACCTGGGCGTCGTGGCTCGGCCAGAAAGATTGAGAAACTTTGTTTTTTAATTCCTATAAATGCAAAACACGCCTGAAAATCATGAAACTTGGCAAGGTGTCATGACATGGCACCAACATGCTGTGGTAATTTCTTTAGCCGAATTGGGACAAGCTTTGGTGTAAGCTTCCTGCAAACTAAAGCTTCTCTTAAGAAGTGCTACCTCTTGAGGACTGCGTTGGATTTCCCCGAAGAGGAGAGGATGATGCAGCAAAGTAGCGTAAGTATTTCCCTCAGTTTTTGAGAACCAAGGTATCAATCCAATAGGAGGCCACGCGCGAGTCCCTCGTACCTACAAAAAACAAATAGCTCAACGCAACCAACGCGATTAGGGGTTGTCAATCCCTTCACGGTCACTTACGAGGGTGAGATCTGATATAGATGATAGATAATATTTTTGGTATTTTTGATATAAAGATGCAAAGTAAAATAAAAGGTAAAGTAGAAAGCAAAGCAATAATAAAGTGATTGGAGATTGATATGATGAGAATAGACCCGGGGGCCATAGGTTTCACTAGTGGCTTCTCTCAAGAGCATAAGTATTTCTATGGTGGGTGAACAAATTACTGTTGAGCAATTGACAGAATTGAGCAGAGTTATGAGAATATCTAGGTATGATCATGTATATAGGCATCACATCCGAGACAAGTAGATCGACTCCTGCCTGCATCTACTACTATTACTCCACTCATCGACCGCTATCCAGCATGCATCTAGAGTATTAAGTTAATGAAAACAAAGTAACGCCTTAAGCAAGATGACATGATGTAGAGGAATAAATTCATGAAATATGATAAATACCCCATCTTGTTATCCTCGATGGCAACAATACAATACGTGCCTTGCTGCCCCTACTGTCACTGGGAAAGGACACCGCAAGATTGAACCCAAAGCTAAGCACTTCTCCTATTGCAAGAAAAACCAATCTAGTAGGCCAAACCAAACTGATAATTCGAAGAGACTTGCAAAGATAACCAATCACACATAAAAGAATTCAGAGAAGGTTCAAATATTGTTCGTAGATAATCTTGATCATAAACCCACAATTCATCGGTCTCAACAAACACACTGCAAAAAGAAGATTACATCGAATAGATCTCCGCGAGAGAGGGGGAGAACATTGTATTGAGATCCAAAAAGAGAGAAGAAGCCATCTAGCTACTAACTATGGACCCGAAGGTCTGAGGTAAACTACTCACACTTCATCGGAGGGGCTATGGTGTTGATGTAGAAGCCCTCCATGATCGATTCCCCTTCCAGTGGAGCTCCGGAACAGGCCCCAAGATGGGATCTCATGGGTACAGAAGGTTGCGGCGGTGGAATTAGGTTTTCGGCTCCGTATCTGATCGTTTGGGGGTACGTAGGTATATATAGGAGGAAGGAGTACGTCGGTGGAGCTTCGAGGGGCCCACGAGGCAGGGGGACACGCCCTCCATCCTCGTGACCGCCTCGTGGCTTTCTTGACGGAGGGTCCAAGTCTCCTGGGTCTTATCTGATGATAAAATCATGTTCCCGAAGGTTTCATTCCGTTTGGACTCCGTTTGATATTCCGTTTCTTCGAAACACTGAAATAGGCAAAAAAACAGCAATTCTGGGCTGGGCCTCCGGTTAATAGGTTAGTCCCAAAAGTAATATAAAAATGGAAAATAAAGCCCAATATAGTCCAAAACAGTAGATAATATAACATGGAGCAATCAAAAATTATAGATACGTTGGAGACGTATCAGGCATCCCCAAACTTAATTCCTGCTCGTCCTCGAGTAGGTAAATGATAAAAAAAGAATTTTTGATGCGGAGTGCTACTTGGCATAATTTCAATGTAAATCTTCTCAATTGTGGTATGAATGTTCAGATCCGAAAGATTCAAGACAAAAGATCATATTGACATAAAAATAATAATACTTCAAGCATACTAACAAAGCAATTATGTCTTCTCAAAGTAACATGGCCAAAGAAAGTTTATCCCTACAAAATCATATAGTTTAGTCATGCTACATTTTCGTCACACAAGAATGCTCTCATCATGCACAACCCAGATGACAAGCCAAGCAATTGTTTCATACTTTAGTAATCTCAAACTCATAAACCTTCAGGCAATACATGAGCGTGAGCCATGGATATAGCACTATGGGTGGAATAGAATATGATGATGGGGGTTATGTGGAGAAGACAAAAAAGGAGAAGATCTCACATCAACGAGGCTAATCAATGGGCTATGAAGATGCCCATCGATTAATGTTGATGCAAGGAGTAGGGATTGCCATGCAACGGATGCACTAGAGCTATAAATGTATGAAAGCTCAACAAAAGAAACTAAGTGGGTGTGCATCCAACTTGCTTGCTCACGAAGACCTAGGGCATTTGAGGAAGCCCATCGTTGGAATATACAAGCCAAATTCTATAATGAAAAATTCCCACTAGTATATGAAAGTGACAAACAGGAGACTCTCTATCATGAAGATTATGGTGCTACTTTGAAACACAAGTGTGGAAAAAAAGATAGTAGCATTGCCCATTTTTATTTTCTTTTTTCTTTTTTTGGGCCTTCTTTTTTTTCTTTGGCCTTCCTATTTTTTTGGGACAATGCTCTATTCAATGATGATTGTTGACACACGAACACGTCACGTGTACCCTCTACGCTGGGGGTGATGCACCGCAGCTCACGTCGAAGGAGACCCGACCGACAGCGCGATACGCAAGACAGTCGACGGGCGCTTTTGCAGACCTGAAAACCCCACACCCCCGGGAGGGACCCCGTCAGGGAGTGCAGCGGCTATGGGCTGCCCTAGGTCGATTCGCTCGCCCCTAGAGCCTCGGGATTCGCAGCTCTCAAACACGAAGAACAGCGAAGAACGAGATAGAAAAACGGTGGAGAGATAAAACATAGATGAAAAAGTAGTATATTGATTTGTTCGATTGTGTGTTGTTCAATCGGCCGTCACCCCCAACATATATAAGAGGCGGCTGGACTTCCCGTACAAGTAAAGGATTCATCTAGGCTTTCCTTACAAGAAAAATTACATCAATTCACGTCCTAGAGTCCTAATTCTATTACAACTCGGATTCAGTCTGAATCTGGCCCAAACTCTGTCTTCCTTCTTGCGCGGGCCGCCAGGCTTGCATATGATCTCTGATCGAGATGGCCCAAATATCAAACTTGTGCGCCTCGACGATACGAACAACTCTCATGTTGATCACTTTTTCAAATAAGGCCATCTTGAATACTTTTCAAGGTCATCTTTATCTTCCAGTCGGACTCGGTCTTACAGTAGACTGGATTATCCGAGTCTTGTAGTGAATTTGTAGGCTATATATTATCTCTGATGACGATGACTCCAAAATCAAAGTTTACCGTCTTGATGATACGCACAACTTCTGTATTGAACACTTCTTCATCCAAGGTCATTTTGATAAACTTTAGAGCACATGTTCAATTTCACTCGGACTTGAGCTCATCCACTCGGATATTAGATACTTTCACTCGGATCGTCCGATTGGACTTTTTCACTCGGAAGACAATCTTTCACTCGGATGACTATATTTCCACTCGGATGACTATATTTCCACTCGGAAGGCACTATCTTATTCACTCGGATGACTATATTTCCACTCGGAAGGCACTATCTTATTCAATCGGCAAGTTTTCGTCCCGATGGTAATCTTTCCACTCGGAATATTTTCACCTGGACGACAATTTCACTCGGATGATCATATTTTCACTCGGATGACTATATTTTCACTTGGATAATAATAAGTTCATCCGGTCAGCAAACTTTTACTCGACCGTAAACTTTCACTCGACCGTAAACTTTCACTCAGATGGTAAACTTTTCACTCGGATTTCCGACAGAAAACATAGCCTGATCTTGATTTGTCTCTCCAGGCCTCATATGATCTCGGATTGAGACGAATTATATATGAAAATCGATCGGCTCGACGAGGCAAAACTTTTCCATGTTGAAGGTTTTTCGATTCAAGGCCTTATTGATGGCCGAATTACTCGCGCAACCTATCAGACAAGTGTCTGGCACCTCGCGCCATATTTCCGTTGAGGTTCAGTCTGCAGTATATTGCCTCTAACTTTTGCATATGAACTCGGATTGAGATGA
This sequence comes from Triticum aestivum, assembly GCF_018294505.1. Classification (NCBI taxonomy): domain Eukaryota; kingdom Viridiplantae; phylum Streptophyta; class Magnoliopsida; order Poales; family Poaceae; genus Triticum; species Triticum aestivum. Next base: position 268,077,779 of record NC_057794.1, read on the forward strand.
TTTATATATCAAAATCGTTTGCCTCGACGAGAAGAAGACAATTCCTTAAGAGTGCTCCTTCATCCGAGGTCATCTTGAAGACATGATTGGCATAAAACCACTCGGAACATTGAAATATGCCACTCGGAGTATAGTTTCGGTCCGTAAGATAAAGTCGAACGAATATAACCGAAACATCAAAGTGGTTCCACTCGGTGACGTGAATATTTTTATGCTGAAAACTCATTCACTCGAGACCATCTTCATTGCAATCTGTATCTTGCCAAAATCAGGTGTCAACACATGCCCCCTGTTTTTCAGCAAAGCTTGCACGCCGAAAAATAATATGCATAGTGTTTGTTCTAAGGACGATGTCGGTGTACTAAAGTAGGGGTACCCTTAGTACCCCGAACTTGTGCACGGGCAGTCGCAGCGTCCCGCGGCAAGGCCTGCCAGGTCACCGCCAAGATCCTCCGTGGTCCCTTTGAAGACCATTCAAGAACAAAGTACTCACGACAAGACCCCGGGAAGAGGAGCTTGCCGGGAAGAAGGCAAGACCCCGGCAAGAGGAGCTTGCCGGGAAGGCCATCAGAAGCATCCCAAGGCCCCGGCAAGAGGCGCTTGCCGGGAAGGCCGTCCAAGGCATTCCAAGGAACTTGCCGCGGCGCGCTACGCGCCCCGACAAGGCCCGGTGAGCGACAAGCTCCCGGAAGCAACAAGTCAACGGCCGCGGCAAGGCGCTTGCCGCGGCAAGCCCCCACTCCACGCCCGCGCTCCAGCACATCCACCCACGTGTCGCTCCGGGGCCCCTCCCAAGCGCATGTGGCAGGAGGCTGTGCAGCTAGGGGCGTGCGGTGGCATGCAGGCGCTGACAAGACAACCATCGTGGCAAGACGGTGGCGTCCCTAGCGGTCCCTTTCGGTGCTGTCTAGGCGACACAGATGGGCATTTAATGCCCTTGTCCCCTGCCGTCAGGGTTAGGTATGATAACACTGTAGCCGCTAGCTGTGCCTACTACAGCACCTAGCTGTGCCTACCCACGGCACCCTTTTCCACTTGAGCATATAAAAGGAGGCCCGGGGCAACGTAGAGAGAGGTTCAGCAATTCCACACACTCACGCTCGATCTCGCTCCCGAGCTAGAAATCAATACCAATCCACAAAGCAGGAGTAGGGTTTTACGCATCCGTGCGGCCCGAACCTGGGTAAATCGCTCGCGTGCTTCGCTTCGATTTACTCCTCGCACGACCAAACCGCCCGCGCGCTTCGCCTCGATCTGCTCTTTGCGCAACCTCCGCCCCTCGCCGAACCAAAAGGGACCCGGACCGCCGGTCCCATAGGTGCCCGTGGATCAGAAACCCCGGCATCTCTGGCGCGCCAGGTAGGGGGCGTCGAAGTTGTGTGAATCAGATCCGGCGTCTCGGGCTAGATCTTCATCTTCATCAATCAGATCCGACGTTCTTACGAGCTATCTCATCTCTTCATCAACATGCCACCAAAGAAGAAGGTTTCGGAGGCAGCTGCTCCGTCCGCGCCGAGCCACCCACCGCCGGAGCAAACGGATGGTGGGGCAGGCGCCGGCGGAAGGGCACGCATCGATGAGGGAACTCTTGGTGCTGCCAGGTCCCAGGGCAAGGCTGCGCTGCCCATCGGCGGCGTGGCCGGCTGCCACAACGACCGGGCGCACTCCAAGACCTCGGTGTCCGTGCATGCACCGCGCCCATCTCAGGAGGCGCGGGACCGGCAGCGTCATGGTACTCACGGTACCATGCGCTCGCTGGATCAAGATCGAGCTGGTGGATCCCGGAGCGCCCAGGACCACCATGCGCGTCAACAAGCCGGCGCGAGCGAGACGCGGTCGCCTGGACGGGATACTGCTCCTTCTAACGTGGTTAGGAGTCCGAGCGTATCCCGCTCCTCGCACCATTCGCTACCGCCACCCGCCACCGCAGCGGAAGCTCTGGCACGAGCTCAGCTGCTCCTAGACTACCCTCCAGCGGCGGACAAGATCGACGACTGGAGGGCCACTATCCAGTCTCATCGGCTTCGCCAACGGAGACACTCCTCGGCAGCCGAGCACGTTGCAGCCGCAACGAGTCAGCCAGGCGCAAACCGGTGGAGACAAGACTGGTGGGGGTGCAACCACTGTGCACTCCCCACCCCGAAGGCCAAGATCGCCGACCCGCCGGATCCGCCACGACAGCGACTCCACCGCGTCATCGGATCCGCGAGCTCGTCGCGATCAACGACCAAGTTCTTCAAGAACGGCAGCGGGAAGACGCTCGTACACGCATTGAGCGCCGGAGAGAAGCGCGACGTCAGTCAGACCAGCGTGCTGGGCCCTCTATCGACATACATGCGCCAGGGGAACCAGGCGACTTGCCGTACCCGGTAGGTTGCCCTGCGTTCACCCGTGAGCTGCGGCAAGTCCAGTGGCCCAGTACGAAGAACTTCAAGCCCGACGTACCAGAGAAGTACGACGGCAAGTTGCATCCGTCGAAGTTCCTCGGCATCTACACCATCGCGGTGCAGGCTGCTGGGGGGCGGGACGACAAGATCCTTGCCAACTACTTCCTGTTGGTACTCAAGCCCAACGTCAGGTCCTGGCTCATGCACTTGCCGGACAACTCCATATCCTCCTGGGCTGAGCTATGCCATCAGTTTGTTGGTGCCTTCACAGGCGGCCACAAACCTCATGGCCAAGAGAGCAATCTTCATCTGCTCGTTCAGAAGGAAGGAGAGCCCCTGCGCCAGTATATCCAGAGGTTCAGCCGTGTACACCACAACATCCCAAATATCCACCCTGCCGCGGTAATCAGCGCGTTCCATCAGAACGTGCGTAACCGCAGGATGCGGGAGGAGTTGGCGATGTGCAAGATTCAGGACGTCAGCGAGCTTTATGCCCTGGCCGACAGGTGTGCACGCGCTGAGGAGGGGAGGAGATTCCCCGGAGAAAGCACTGGAGCAGGAGGATCTGATAGTGAGGATGCCGCCTCGGCAAAGAGAAGCCGGCGGCGCAACAACAGGAAGTAGCAGAACAGCGAGGTGCTGGTCGTTGAGCAGTCCGGCAATGAAGGCGACGCCACGAAGGCTACAGTTGGTAGCTCCGGCAAGGAAGTTGCCGCATGCACCAACTGTCAGGCTGTGGCGGTCGCCGACAAGCGGGACGGCTCCGGCAAGCAATACTGTAAGATTCACCGCACCAAGGGCCATGACCTCCAGAACTGCAAGAAGGTCGAGCAGCTCGTCCAGCAACAGAGGGCTGAGTACGAGCGGCGTGACAAGGAGAGAACCCAAGGGGGTGCCGAGAAACCTGGCCAGAAGCGCACCGGCCAGGAAGGACGCCGCGGTAAGGCCAAGCAGCGGCAAGGAGACAGACCTCCCCGCGGTCGCGACAACGACGAAGACGACGGTGAGGATGAAGACATGGATGACGTTGAGACCAGTGAGCAGGAGTTTCAGAAAGCCACAGAGGTCTTGTGCGTTGACGGGGGTGCTGCCCTGCATACCTCGCACCGCCAACTCAAACAGTGGGTGCGGGAAGTCAATGCAGCGGAACCACCCATCGAATCGCGCAAGCTTCTGAAGTGGTCCAGCACTCCTATCATCTTTGACATTGAGGACCACCCTGATCGCACAACCGCGATCGGGTGTCTGCCGATGTTGGTTTCACCAACCATCCGCAACCTCAAGGTCACCAAGATGCTAGTCGACGGCGGGGCCGGCTTAAACCTGATCTCCTCCGCTGTGCTCCGAAAACTCCAGATCCCTGACTGCGAGCTCGAAGAGACCGGCACATTCCAAGGAATCAACCCGGGAAGGAGCAAGCCGAAGGGGAAGGTCACGCTGCCGGTAACATTCGGCAGCGAGTTAAACTTCAGGACTGAGAGGGTCACGTTCGACGTTGCCGATATCCCGTTGCCTTACAATGGGATACTTGGCCGTCCAGCACTCGCCAAGTTCATGGCGGCCTCTCACTACGCGTATAACGTGCTGAAGATGCCAGGCCCGATAAGCGTCATTTCCGTCCCTGGCGACAAGAAGGACGCTCTTATCTGTGCCGACAAGATCTACCGGGAAGCAGCAGCCACGGCAGATCGCCATCCACTTGCCGCTGAAGCTCCCGGGGGAAAGAGGACCAAGCCCGGCAAGAGTTCTGGTGCCTACTCCGGCAAGCGCACCTCTTCGGAGTGCTGCGCTGCCGTCGAGGACGCACCATCGAGCTCCACCGGCGAGAAGACCAAGTCCGGCAAGAGTTCTGGTGCCTACTCCGGCAAGCGCACCTCTTCGGAGTGCTGCGCTGCCGTCGAGGACGCACCATCGAGCTCCACCGGCGAGAAGACCAAGTCCGGCAAGAGCTCTGATGCCCACTCCAGCAAGCGCACCTCTTCGGAGTGCTGCGCTGCCATCGAGGACGCACCATCGAGCTCCACCGGCAAGAAGACCAAGTCCGGCAAGAGCTCTGATGCCCACTCCGGCAAGCGCACCTCTTCGGAGTGCTGCGCTGCCGTCGAGGATGCACCATCGAGCTCCACCAGCAAGAAGACCAAGTCCGGCGAAAGCTCTAGTGCCCACTCCGGCAAGCGCGCCTCTTCGGAGTGCTGCGCTACCGTCGAGGACGCACCATCGAGCTCCCCCGGCAAGCACAAGAAGACGATGGCAGCTCCGCCAGAGATGAAGAAGGTGTCCGCCAAGGAGGATGGCACTGGTGGTACCTTCACCATCAGTGCCGCGCTTGATCCTAAATAGGAAAGCGCGCTCGTTGCTTTCCTGCGGGCGAACGTCGACGTGTTTGCATGGCAACCGTCCGACATCCCCGGTGTTCCTAGGAAAGTGATTGAGCACCACCTTGCCGTCTGTCCTCATGCGCGGCCCGTCAAGCAGAAAGTCCGGAAGCAGGCGGTGGAGCGCCAAGAATTCATTGCGGAGGAAATCAAGAAACTGGAAGCAGCAGGCCTCGTCAGAGGAGTGCTCCATCCCACGTGGTTGGCCAATCCTGTAGTCGTGCGCAAGGCAAACGGGAAATGGAGGCTTTGCATCGATTTCACCGATGTTAACAAAGCTTGTCCCAAAGACCCATTTCCTTTGCCGCGCATTGACCAGATTGTTGACTCCACAGCTGGATGTGATTTGCTTTCGTTTCTTGATGCGTACTACGGGTATCATCAGATCTTCATGGCAGAGGAGGATGAAGAGAAGACCGCATTTATTACTCCATGTGGCACGTACTGCTTCGTACGGATGCCTTTTGGATTAAAGAATGCTGGTTCGACATTTGCAAGAGTAGTCCATATTGCTCTTGAGCCACAAATACACAGAAATGTGGAAGCATACATGGATGATATAGTGGTCAAGAGCAAGGATAGAGCAACCCTCATCCAAGACTTGGACGAGACTTTTGCAAATCTGCGCAAGATCAGCCTCAAGCTCAACCCAGAGAAGTGTGTGTTTGGAGTTCCCTCCGGCAAGCTTCTCGGGTTCTTCGTGTCTCAGCGGGGGGTTGAAGCCAATCCCGACAAGATCAAGGCCGTTGAGCAGATTGAAGCACCGAAGCGCGTCAAGGATGTACAGAAACTTGCCGGTTGCGTGGCTGCTCTCAGCAGGTTCATCTCTCGGTCTGCCGAGCGCGCCTTGCCATTTTTCAAATTATTGAAAAAGGCAGGTCCGATGAAATGGACTCCGGAAGCGGAGGCTGCGCTGCAAGACCTGAAGAGATACCTGTCCTCCCCTCCAATACTTGTCGCGCCTAAGCCACAAGAGAAGTTGTTGCTGTACATAGCGGCAACAAATCAAGTGGTTAGTGCTGCGTTCGTGGCAGAGAGGGAGGCGGATGATGAGCCAGCAACCGCGGCAAGCGCATCCAGCGACAAGCAGGGGGCTTCCTCGACAAGCTCTGGTCCCGACAAAGATGAACCCGCGCTGATACACGAGGAGGTACGGAAGAAAACGGTGCAGCGCCAAGTTTACTTCCCTCTTGCAGGGGGCTAGGTCAAGGCACTCTGGTGTGCAGAAACTGCTTTTCGGCCTTCTCATGGCCTCGAGAAAGCTGCGCCATTACTTCCAAGCACATGAGATCACAGTGGTCACTCGCTTTCCGCTGAAGAGGATACTGCAGAATCCTCAAGCGACAGGCAGGATTGTTGAGTGGGCACTGGAACTGTCAAGCTTTGGTCTCAAGTTTGAAAGCACTTCAACTATCCAGAGCAGAGCATTGGCAGAATTCATAGTGGAATGGACGCCAACTCCGGACGAAGAAATCCCGGAGACGAGCATCCCCGACAAAGAAGCGAGCAAAGAGTGGCTGATGTACTTTGATGGTGCTTTCTCGCTGCAAGGCGCCGGCGCTGGTGTGCTGCTTATCGCGCCCACCGGAGAGCACCTCAAGTACATAGTCCAGATGCACTTTCCCAAGGAGCAAGCAACAAACAATACTGCAGAGTATGAGGGATTGCTTGCCGGTCTCAGGATCACGGCAGACCTTGGGATTAAGAAGCTCATTGTCAAGGGTGACTCACAGCTTGTCGTCCGCCAAGTAAACAAGAATTATCAGAGTCCATTGATGGAAGCTTACGTCGACGAAGTGAGAAAGCTAGAATAGCGCTTTGACGGCCTGCAAATGGAGCACGTTCCGAGGACTCAGAACGCCATTGCTGATGGCCTGTCAAAGTGCGCCGCACTTAAGTTACCTGTGGAACCAGGGACCTTTGTGCTCAAGCTGACTCAACCGTCCGTAACACCACCAACTGGACAAAGCAAGAAGAGGAAGTTGATTCCTGGTGACTACCTGCCGGCAGAGCTTCCCGAAGCCGCCGCCAAGAAGGTCCCCAAGATCAACACCGAAGGCGCTGAGGAGCGAGATGCTCCGGCAAACCCCAGGGTTTGTTCTGTTGAAGCAGAAGCTCCCGGCAAGTTTGTCACGGGATGTCACGCTCCGGCAGAGACACAGCTTCTCGCCGTAGAAGCAGATATTCCCGCAGCAACCTCCAAGATCAACGCCAAGAGCGCCGGTGAGCTAGATGCTCCGACAAGCCCTAGGGTTTGTTCCGTTGAAGCTGAAGCTCCCGGCAAGCTTGTCGCGGAACGTCAAGCTCCGGCGGAGACACAGCTTCTCGCCGTAGAAGCGGACGTTCCCGCAGCAGCAGAATTGCCTTTAGTCCTTGTTGTCGAGCCACAGGCTCCAACATGGGCGCAGTAGATTGTCCGTTTCCTTCAGACATGAGAACTTCCCGAAGAGCAAGAAGAAGCCAAAAGAGTAGCCCGACAGTCAAGTATGTACCAGTTCGTCGACAAGACGCTGTACAGAAGAAGACTCAACGGTGTGAAATTGAGGTGCATTCCCCGGGAAGACGGACAGAAGCTGTTGGCAGAGATACACGGAGGCATATGTGGTCACCACATTGGCGCAAGAGCACTCGTCGGCAAAGCATTCCGGCAAGGTTTCTTCTGGCCAACAGCCCTCCAGGATGCAACTGCACAAGTAACCAAGTGTGAAGCGTGCCAGTTCCATTCCAAGCAGATACACCAGCCAGCTCAAGCTCTCCAGACGATCCCTTTATCCTGGCCCTTTTCGGTCTGGGGGCTCGACATCCTCGGCCCCTTCCCCCGAGCTGTCGGGGGCTTTGAGTACTTGTACGTCGCAATCGACAAGTTCACAAAGTGGCCGGAAGTGAAACCAGTGAGGAAGGTGACCGCACAGTCAGCCGTCAAGTTCTTCAGGTCGATTGTTTGCCGCTTCGAGATCCCTAACCGGATAATCACCAACAACGGCACACAATTCATGAGCCACGCCTTCATGCAGTACATCCAAGATCTCGGCGCCAAAGTCTGCTTCGCTTCTGTTGCTCACCCAAGGAGCAACGGTCAAGTGGAGAGGGCAAATGCTGAGGTGCTGCGCGGGCTCAAGACCAGAACTTTTGACAGGCTGCGCAAGTGCGGAAGAAACTGGATCGAGGAGCTACCGGTGGTTCTTTGGTCGATCAGAACGACGCCAAATCGAGCCACTGGACAGACACCCTTTGCTCTAGTCTATGGAGCAGAGGCAGTTACCCCCACGGAACTCGTATACGGGTCACCTCGAGTGCTCGCTTACGATGAGCTTGAGCAAGAGTGGCTGCGGCAAGATGACGCGCTGCTCCTTGAGGAAGATCGTCTCCAGGCTGCTGTGCGAGCTGCTCGCTACCAGCAAGCTCTGCGTCGCTGCCACAGCCGCAGAGTCAATGCCAGGAGTCTCGAGGAAGGCGACCTTGTTCTTCGACGCGTTCAGTCGGCCAAGAATTCCAACAAGTTGACGCCAAAGTGGGAAGGCCCTTATCGGGTGAAACGAGTCACAAGGCCTGGCGCTGTCCGCCTTGAGACCGAAGATGGCATCCCAGTGAGCAACTCCTGGAACATCGAGCATCTTTGTAAGTTTTACCCGTAAGGCACGGTTGTCGGACCCCGTCCGGCAACCACCTTTCTGTACGAGTCTTGCCGCTGTTGCATGTAAACCTCTGTACAGAGCCAGGCGCAGACCCTGAGCACCAGAAAATGAAGCGCTGCATACCCCGGGGGCTATAGCATGCATGCTAGGTTGAGTCTGAGTCTCGTCCTTGGTTAGGGTCGATAGTCCCTAACAGCGGCTAACCCCTAGCTTAGAGGTCGAGTGTCCGTCCCTTTGCTTTTCCTTCGTTCGCAGGGCTCGCACGTCCTGGACAGGCCACCTGGAGACGAAAAGGAGAAGAAGGGCGCGCCGGCACCTGGGCCCCGGCAAGAACGCCGGGGGCTGCGAATGCCAAGATGTCACCCTCGGCAAGCCAGAGTTGCCGGGGGCTGCGATATCAGATAAGTTTTACATCCCTCTTCATGCATCCTCTTATGGACTGGGGAATGTGAAACCGCGTTTCTTCCCGTAAACTGCCATGCTCCCCCGACTCTAGGCCCCGGAGCGCGTTCCCGGGGCCAAGTTTGGTCGTAGCCGCGACAGCAAAGGGATGAAACGAGGAGGCCGCACCCACCTCGTTCCCGCCTCCGTCAAAGGCGTAAGAACGGTCGAAGCGACATGGGAAGGCGGCAGGGCCTGTTGCCGGGAATGTCTGTCCGAGGGATACCAAGGATTTGCTCCTTGGCGTGGGTTCGACCCGCGAGGCAAATAACCCGGCAAACATCCCCTTTTCATTAAAAAAACATCCCGTACAGGTACAATCCATAGAGGATGAAAAACATGAAAGAGAGGATTACAAGTTTTAGATACAGCTAAGGCCCGAAGGCTTACAATTAAAAAGATAAGGTGCGTGTAATCCCTTTCCTGTCCCTCTCTTCAGGAGGTAGATCAAGGAGGCGAAAAGGGGGAAGGGGCGCCAGGGTGAGCTACAGGTGCCAGAAGAAACCAAGAGAACATCCCGGGGGCCGGGCGGTGATGGCGACGCCGGGAGAAGGGTGCGAAGGAGGGGCGGCAGGACGTCAGCACGCTGTCGAAGGCACCACGCCCTCGTACTCCGACCTGACGGCCTTGTCGCCAGCCCTCTTCCCCTTCCGCGGCCTCCCTACACCAGCCTCCCAAGGAGACGCCCCCGGGGAGTTCAAGAAGCCGGCGCCGCGGATGATAGGGTCGCCGGTGCCGCACGAGACGGCGCCCGACACCTAGTCGGAGCCACCGTCCTGCCGCCCGCCACCCTCACCATCACTGCCGCTCTCCTCCTCATCACTCTCGCTCGAGGAGGAGCCTCCGCTATCGGAGGAGCTGTCCACGCAGCACTTCGCCCGGGTGCCGAAGCACCCGAAGACCTTGATGGAGAGGAGATCGCCCTCCACCAGCTTAAAATGGAGGGTGAGTCCCCCCGTCAAGCTGTGGATGCGGGCGAACATCTTCCACCCTCGATCGAGATACATCACACTAGGGGCTGGGAACACCACGCGGACTCGCGTGCCGCTGATCCCACAACCCCTCATGTGTAATCTCAGAATTTCGGGCGGGTCCGACTCCATCGCGCTCGCGAACGGAGCTGGAAGCCGGAGGCGACGACGAGGCGCCCGGTGCAGCTTGACGAAGAACTCGCAAGGGTCGTCCCCTATATGGACCGCCGCGGGGAGAGGAGCCGCCGGCGGGGGCGAAGCTGGCGCGTCGCCCCGTCCGCCTCTTCCCCGAGCGCCTCGACCTCTCCCTCGACCTCGTCCACGACCTCGCCCCCTCCCCCTTCCCCTTATGGCTGGCTCTGCCACCACGAGCGAGGAAGAGGGGAGGGTGCGCTGTCTGGCGGCGACCCTCGCCGCCACCGATGAAGGCCCAGGATTCCCTTTCTCCATGGCGAATGAGAGAAAGGGGAGCAGAAGCTGAAGAAAGGAGGAGACGAGAGGGTGCAGGCTTCAGTGCTCCCTTCCCGCTCCTTATAAAGGAGCGAAGTGGGAGCCCAGCCGCCCCGATCGGCGAATCAAGGCACGGGAAGAGCAGGAAGGCGGGCCGACCCGCCCCCTCTGCTCACAACGGCCCAGATTCCCGCTCCCGCCGTCTGCGATCCCAAGTGCATGGGAGCCGCGTGGCGGAGATACAGAACTGAGGCGACGGATGGGGCGGCCTCGCCCTACCCCGTAATCTCGGGGAGTGGGCGCTTCGAAAACCGCACGCCGGCCCCGTCCAGTAAATGCGCCACGCCCCCACGCCTATCTCCGCTTGGAGAAGAGGGCGTGGGCCGTTCCCCTTCATCATGGCTTGACGCACGCTCGCGGGGCTCAGCCCCGCGCGCCCGTGCCACCCACGTCACGCACGACGCCGCGTTTGACGCGTGCCGTTCCGAGCGTACGCGGTGGAAGCGGAGGGATATGCGGCGTGACCTAGGCCGCGCGTGCCCGTGCACTGTTTTGGGCCTGGCCAAACAGCGCTCGGCACCGTGTCTGGCCCAAGCCCGGGGGCTCCTGTCGGTGTACTAAAGTAGGGGTACCCTTAGTACCCCGAACTTGTGCACGGGCAGTCGCAGCGTCCCGCGGCAAGGCCTGCCAGGTCACCGCCAAGATCCTCCGTGGTCCCTTTGAAGACCATTCAAGAACAAAGTACTCAAGACAAGACCCCGGCAAGAGGAGCTTGCCGGGAAGAAGGCAAGACCCCGGCAAGAGGAGCTTGCCGGGAAGGCCATCAGAAGCATCCCAAGGCCCCGGCAAGAGGCGCTTGTCGGGAAGGCCGTCCAAGGCATTCCAAGGAACTTGCCGCGGCGCGCTACGCGCCCCGACAAGGCCCGGTGAGCGACAAGCTCCCGGAAGCGACAAGTCGACGGCCGCGGCAAGGCGCTTGCCGCGGCAAGCCCCCACTCCACGCCCGCGCTCCAGCACATCCACCCACGTGTCGCTCCGGGGCCCCTCCCAAGCGCACGTGGCAGGAGGCTGTGCAGCTAGGGGCGTGCGGTGGCACGCAGGCGCTGACAATACAACCATCATGGCAAGACGGTGGCGTCCCTAGCGGTCCCTTTCAGTGCTGTCTAGGCGACACAGACGGGCATTTAATGCCCTTGTCCCCTACCGTCAGGGTTAGGTATGATAACACTGTAGCGGCTAGCTGTGCCTACTACAGCACCTAGCTGTGCCTACCCACGGCACCCTTTTCCACTTTTGCCCTTCGTTGCCCTATGTCGGTAACCCCTTAAGCATATAAAAGGAGGCCCGGGGCAACGTAGAGAGGGGTTCAACAATTCCACACACTCACGCTCGATCTCGCTCCCGAGCTAGAAATCAATACCAATCCACAAAGCAGGAGTAGGGTTTTACGCATCCGTGCGGCCCGAACCTGGGTAAATCGCTCGCGTGCTTCGCCTCGATCTGCTCTTTGCGCGACCTCCGCCCCCTGCCGAACCAAAAGGTACCCGGTCCGCCGGTCCCATAGGTGCCCGTGGATCAGAAACCCCGGCAGACGATATCAACACTCCATCGGCCATTTATTTTTCTCAGGGCGATAATTATGTATCGGCCATGTTTGTGCTAAGGGCGGTAATCGTATATCGGCCATTGCCCACTTAGGCTTCCTGCCACACACTCGGGTGGTACTTCTTCAAATATTTGCCCTTGAGAGCTCGAGGTAACAATGCCCCTTGTATTGATTCCACCAAATATGAATTTCCGGGAACAACTCTTGCAATTCTAAAAGGACCTTCCCAACTTGGAGACCACTTCCCGAATTTTCTATCTCTTGAACCAATCGGCAGAATCACTTTCCAAACGAGATCACCAACTTGAAAATTCTTCAACTTGACTTTCTTATTGTAAGCCCTTGCCACCCTCAACTTATCTCTCTCTATGGCATTCAAAGAAGCCAAACGTTTATCAGCAACCTCATCAATGTTGTCCATCATCAAGTTATAGAAGTCTATTGTTGATAAATCATTTTGTTTGGCTATTCACAAAGCATTCAAATTTACGTCCACCGGTAAAACAACCTCCTGGCCATATACTAGCTCATATGGAGTCACTTTCGTAGTACCATGCCTTGAGATTCTATGTGCCCATAATGCCTCAGACAACAAGTCATGCCATCTCCTTGGATTATCCTCAATCTTCTTCTTGATGAGCTTGATTAAAATTTTATTGCTAGACTCAGCTTGTCCATTAGCTTGGGCATAATATGGAGAGGAATTGAGCAAATTTATGTTATAAGATTCGGCAAACTCTCTGACTTGGTGTGACATGAAAGATGAACCTTGATCTGTAGTTAACGTTTGAGGAATACCGAATCTATGAATAATGTGCTCGGTTATGAATTGAATTACCTCCGTATGCGTCATGTTCTTGAGAGGTACTGCTTCAGACCATTTAGTGAAACAATCAGTTGCCACCAATACGAACCGATGCCCTTTTGAGGAAGACGGGTGGATTTGTCCAATGAAATCTAAACCCCAACCTCTGAAAGGCCAGTTTGATAATAGGATGTAACATAGCAGCAGGAGCCAATTGAATATCACCAAACTTTTGACAAGCTTCACACCCCTTATAATATCTGAAGCAATCATTAATCATAGTCGGCCAATAAAACCCATCACGTCGCAATAACCATTTCATCTTGGGAGCCAACTGGTGAGTGACACAAATACCTTCATGTACTTCTCCCATAGCAACTCTTGCCTGGTCCTCATCCAAACACTTTAGAAGAACATCATCGACGGTTCGGCGATAAAGACCACCATCTCTCATTGTATACTTGAAAGCCATACGCCGAACATCCCTGTCCACCCTTTCACTCGGATTGCACAAGTAATCAACAATGGGCTTCCTCCAGTCGGGATTGTCACCTGCACTAGACTTTTTGTTAATGGCCGAATCAGTGGGTTCAGGTTCGGCCTCTCCCATATTGGCAAGACAAGACATCGGTCTTTGAGAGATATGAAACATGCCATGATCAACATGATATCCGGATGCTTATTGTGCCAATTCATTTGCTTTCCAATTGTCATGTCTAGATATATGAGCAATGCTAAAGCAATCCAAAGTAGAAATTATATCTAGACATCTATCAAGATAAACATTAAGTGATTCATCCAAACACTGAAAGACTTTGGATATTTGCTGCACCACTAGTAACGAATCACCATAAGCCTCAATATGTGTAGCACCTATAGCAAGTAACATCTCTAGGACGAATAACAATGCTTCATATTCGGCTTGATTGTTTGTGCAAAAATATTCTAAGCGGCATGAGGCTTCAAAAATAGCACCATGAGGAGATATATAAACAATACCAACACCTTGGCCATTGCTACAAACTGAACCATCAAAGTATAATCTCCATGGTACTAATGAAACAAGGTTCATATCAACATCATGCTCGTTATTAATCCGATGTTCAACAATGAAATTAGCAACAATTTGGCCTTTCATGGATTTTAGAGATTCATAAGCCAAATCATATTCAATCAAAGCATAAGCCCACTTGCCAATTCTACCACTAAGAATTGGCCTATGCAACATCTATTTAATGACATCGGTTTGACAAGCTACTACACAAACACTCAGCACTAAATAATGTCTTAGTTTTATGCAAGCATAATATAAGCATAGACATAATTTCTCAATAAATGTATACCTTGTCTCTGCGTCCAATAAGCGGTGGCTCAAATAAGTGATGGCATGCTCTTTTCCTTCGGTCTCTTGAGTTAGAACATCACCAATAACTCCTTCCTCTGCTGCAATGTAAAGTCTGAAGGGTTCCCTATGCTTGGGTGCTCTCATCACCGGAGGAGTGCACAAATAATTCTTGATCATATCAAATGCTTCTTGCTGTTTTGCCCCCAAGTGAAATCATCATCATTCTTTAACCAAAGGATAGGAGTAAATGCATCAACTTTCCCTGATAGATTAGCTATAAACCTTCTCAAATAATTGACCTTGCCAAGGAACTTTTGCATATCTCTCTTGCATGTTGGAGCCTCCACCTTCTGTATAGCCTCTATCTTTTTGGGATCAATCTCTATACCATCTTCATGAATAATGAAACCCAAAAACTTGCCAGCTGACATGCCGAAAGCACACTTCAAAGGATTCATTTTCAATCCATACTTTTTCATTCTTTCAAAAGCTAAACGCAAATCGGCCAAGTGAGATTCAAAAGCATCTGATTTGACAACAATATCATCAATATAAACTTCAAGTATGACACCGAGTAAATCATGAAAAATCAAATTCATAGCCCTTTGATACGTGGCGCCAGCATTTTTTAATCCGAATGTCATCACTTTCCACTCGAATAAACCAAGGAAACCAGGACATCGGAAAGCCGTTTTGTACATGTCCTCTTCGGCCATAAAAATTTGATTGTATCCGACATTACCATCTAGAAAGCTAATAACCTTATGTCCAGAAGCATCATTAATAAGCATATCGGCTATTGGCATAGGATAATCATCTTTGGGTGTAGCCCTATTCAAATCTCTGAAATCAATGCACACCCTCAACTTGCCAGATCCTTTCTTCTATACCGGGACAATGTTAGAAATCCACTCGGCATACCTGCAAGGTCGAATGAAATTAGCTTCAAGCAGTCGACCGATCTCTTCCTTGATCCGGTCATATGTTTTCAGATTAAATTTTCTGGCCGACTGTTTATAAGGTCTAAAACCGGCCTTTATAGGCAACCGATGTTCCACTAGCTCTCGGCTTAACCCTGGCATCTCATGATATTCCCATGCAAAGCAATAAACATATTCTTTCATTAGCTCAATTAACTTAGCCTTACAATCGGCTTTCAAATTTTTGTTTATAAATGTCGGTCGAGTGACCGAACCATCTCCAATATCTACCTCTTCTAACAGATCGGCTGATGTAAAACCTTGTCCAAGTTTATCCATGTCATCCAACTCCTCTATAGACTCATACATATCGTTCTCATTGGACCGATACTTTACAAGACGTTTTTGTAACCACTCGGAATTAGGATCCATTTAAACATATCATACCTTGGAGCCGATTGCATTCACTCGGCTTTAAAGAGATGGGCACAAAACCATTCTTGGTTGCGCTGAGAAAATCAAATTCTGACAAGTCACGTCCCGTCAAGCAAGTAGCATTGGGATGTTGCCAATACACCGATGCATCGGCCAAAGCAACACAGGCCGAGTTATCTGCGTGAATAACTTCCACTTCATCATCAACCCACTATATCAAAAACTGGTGCATAGTGGATGGCACGCACTGGTTTGCATGAACCCAATCGCGGCCTAGTATGACGTTGTAGTTACCTTGCACCTCAGCGACAAAGAATGCAGTAGCCAAAGTTTTGCTTCCGACTGTAAGCTCCACATACATCACACCTTTGGATTCAGTTTTCTCTTTGCCTTCAAATCCATTGAGCACCATATTGGTCTTGATCAATTCTTCATCAGGCAAACCCAATCTCTTGAAGACCGAATAGGGCATAAGATTTACCACAGCACCACCATCAACAAGCATCCGAGTGAGCGGCGACCCATTGATATGACCTCTGAGATATAATGGTTTAAGATGCGTTACTGGTTCTTTTGGCTTCTCTAATATTGCATTTTTAGGGCCAAAATCCAGCTGAGCCACCTCCCCTTCTTCATCTACAGCACAAAACTCAGCAGGTAAGTAGTACACCATATTGATATCCATACCTTCATGAACTGGCGTAGACTCATAGTCCAACATATCAGCCTCCTCCTCGAGTGCATCCACCGATTCTGAAATTTGTCCGAGTGAAGGATAAGTAAGAAGTGTCGCAGACGATGTCATATCTGTTGCATCGTCCTCCTTTGGTGATGTAGGTATTGCTGTGATAGATGTAGAAGATGTTGTATTTTGTATTTGTTTAGGCCTCCACACTTGTTTTGGTGGAACCATGGGTCGAGTGTCATTGAACAACTTATCCCTTTGTTTCTCAGCCTCCTGTTCTGCCATCTCTCGACTCCTTAACCTCTGTAGTTTCCTCTTTTGTGTCTTTGTTAGCCCTGGAGGACACCACTTCGGCTGAGTGTATTTAGGATCTCTCGTCTTTACCTGGCTGGTGCTTGCCTCATGGTCATTAGCCGAGTGCTTTGGCGTGATAGCAAGTATCGGCTCAGTCGGATTGCTATGCACAATCGGCTGCTGTATGGCGAATGTTTCGGTGCCCAAGATAAGCGAGTCGACATCCATTTTCTCCTTGCCTTTTCCTGACTCAACTGCTGCAACACTTGGTGATTTAACACGCCATTCTTTTCGACTTTCCAGATGCATGAAATTTCCACTCGGGCACACCTTTTTACTCTGATGGAATCCACTCGGATGGATATCACTCGGATGGAATTCAGTCGGATGGAATCTACTCAGCCACATTTTTTCACTCGGATAGCTTCCACCTGGGTGCATTCTTACACTTGGATAATTTCCATCCGGTCGCATGTTTTGACCAGCCGACCGATAGTTACCGATGTTCAGTCGGCCTCTATATGAATAGTCAAGTCGATCCCAAACAGATTGCGTATGCTCTTCTGGAAACGGCACCCTTGGTCCACTCGGTTTCATATACTGACCGAACATATCAGCTGATGGTGACCTTGGTCGCTTCAGATGAGTCGGCCGATTAAAGCTAGAACCGCCCGACTGGTTGGTGTACTTGGACAGCAACATATCAAAAGTTGGCTTGATCCGCTTGCGTTGTACTTTAACTTCATTCCTTTTCCACTTGCCAATTTCTAGACTCTTGGGCTTGACAAATCTCACACGAGCATTTTCTTGCACTTGCAGTTGCCCCCCGAGTGTAGGATTCTTGATGGTGATTTTGATCACTTCCTTGCCATCGGGTTGCTTATCAAGCACAACCTGTCTCCCCAAGACCTTGTTGTCCTCCTTGTCTTTCCTGGGCTCACCAACAATGACATTAGCTTTATTAGCAGATTCGGCTACCTCCGGCCGAATGAGTAGCTTCTTCCCCTCCAAATCCATGGTATTCATTGGAAAAGGTTGTTTATCAACTTGCATCTCAGAAAAGTTCAATCGTCCGTCATTAATGGCCGATTGTATCTATCGTCGAAAAACATTGCAATCGCTAGTAGCATGAGAAAAAGAATTATGATACTTGCAATAAGCATGCCGTTTTAGCTCTTCAAACGGCAGTAAAGTATGAGATATTCTAATAATCTTAGCCTGCAGCAAAGCATCAAATATTCTATCACACTTAGCAATGTTAAAAGTAAACTTCATCTCTGCATCACGATTCTTATGAATCGGTTTTAGATCATTGCAAGTAAAGGGTTTGGCCTTAGATGGTCAAACAAATTCAGTAGCAAAAACATCACCCTCATCGTCCGAGTGATCACTATCATATTCCACCATATTCATCTTTGGACGATCGGCTTTGT
The DNA here is from genome assembly GCF_018294505.1 of Triticum aestivum. Classification (NCBI taxonomy): domain Eukaryota; kingdom Viridiplantae; phylum Streptophyta; class Magnoliopsida; order Poales; family Poaceae; genus Triticum; species Triticum aestivum. The sequence continues at coordinate 268,095,561 of NC_057794.1, forward strand.
ATCTATGCACTTCTTTGAGATCTTTGCTTCGGCTTTCCTGAGCCAAAGCCCTTTGTAAGACTTGGTTGATATTTAAGAACTCACAACCTTCTAGCTTTTCTCTAATGGGAGTTCTCAAACCACTCAGCACTAGGTCTGCCAAGTCTCTCTCGGTTTTCACCAAACTAAAACACCGGTTTTTTGTTTCTCTGAATCTCTTGACGTAATCGGAGACCGATTCATCATGCTTCTGTTTAACCGATGTTAGATGTGATAACTTGAGTTCATTGTCGCCGCTATAAAAGTGATCATGAAATTTCTGCTCTAGCTGTGACCAAACCCAAATGGAACCATGTGGTAAAGAAGAGAACCATGAAAATGCAGTACTAGTTAAAGATAAAGGAAACAAACACACTTTCAACTCATTTAGTGAGCCTGCTTCACCTAGTTGTGCTAAGTATTGACTAACATGCTCCCATGTGGTTTTTGTGCCCTCTCCATTGAACTTAACAAAAATCTGGAATCTTATATCCCGTAGGGCACTGGATGGCATCAAAGTACTCCGGGTACGGCTTTTGGTAAATCCGATTCCGAGGTAACTCAACTCCAAAATTCTCTCTAAGCATCTTAGCCATCTCCTCTCTAAGATTAGCTAGACCATCATCCGTAGTGGATGATGAAGCATGTGGCAGTGACATAGGAAGAGTATGGTTACTAGCTGTAGGTAGGAATTGTGGCATGTATGTCGACCCATAATTTGGTAGTGGTCGAGTGGTTGTAGCTGTAGGTAGAGTTTGGTTCGGCGTTGCCACCGAACCTGTCATGCTCATAATAGGATTAATGGGTGTAGCCACAATCTAATTTGTTTGGGTAGGATAATAAGTCATCGGCACGGGAGGCACCGATGCAATAGATAAAGCCAGATTAGGGTTTTGCACACTAGCAACCACACCATTATTACCACTAGACGATTGAGATATATTCTTCTGAGCATTAGTATTTTCTATAAAAGTTTGATAGACTAGATTGTTACCATCAGCAATACAACTTTCAATCTCAGCCCACTGCTCAGGAGAAAAGGCAGTACTTACAGAAGGCTTAACCTGTTCAGTTTGAAGAGGAGGGAACTTGATTTCTTCAATCGGAGTGATGTTGCCTTGGCGATCTTTCTTAAATTTTGCAAGGAACTCCTACAGGTCCTTCTCCTCGCGCGCCTTCTTGTACTCCTCATAGACTTGGCGATGATCGGCCGATATCTCATCAAGACTGGGCTTAATGATGTTATCGGCGTTTACCTCAAATGGCTTGGGAAGATCAGACATGGTGGATGATGACGATTGATCTTCGTTCCCCAGCGGAGTTGCCAAAAAGTGTGTTGACACACGAACACGTCACGTGTACCCTCGACGCCGGGGGTGATGCACCGCAGCTCACGTCGAAGGAGACCCGACCGACAGCACGATACGCAAGACAGTCGACGGGCGCTTTTGCAGACCCGAAAACCCCACACCCCCGGGAGGGACCCCGTGAGGGAGTGCAGCGGCTATGGGCTGCCCTAGGTCGATTCGCTCGCCCCTAGAGCCTCGGGATTCGCAGCTCTCAAACACGAAGAACAGCGAAGAATGAGATAGAAAAACGATGGAGAGATAAAACGTAGATGAAAAAGTAGTATATTGATTTGTTCGATTGTGTGTTGTTCAATCGGCCGTCACCCCCAACATATATAAGAGGCGGCTGGACTTCCCGTACAAGTTAAGGATTCATCTAGGCTTTCCTTACAAGAAAAATTACATCAATTCACGTCCTAGAGTCCTAATTCTATTCCAACTCGGATTCAGTCTGAATCTGGCCCAAACTCTGTCTTCCTTCTTGCGCGGGCCGCCGGGCTTGCATATGATCTCCGATCGAGATGGACCAAATATCAAACTTGTGCGCCTCGACGATACGAACAACTCTCATGTTGATCACTTTTTCAAATAATGCCATCTTGAATACTTTTCGAGGTCATCTTTATCTTCCAGTCGGACTCGGTCTTACAGTAGACTGGATTATCTGAGTATCGTAGTGAATTTGTAGGCTATATATTATCTCTGATGATGATGACTCCAAAATCAAAGTTTACCGTCTTGACGATACGCACAACTTCCGTATTGAACACTTCTTCATCCAAGGTCATTTTGATAAACTTTCGAGCACTTGTTCAATTTCACTCGGACTTGAGCTCATCCACTCGGATATTAGATACTTTCACTCGGATCGTCCGATTGGACTTTTTCACTCGGAAGACAATCTTTCACTCGGATGACTATATTTCCACTTGGATGACTATATTTCCACTCAGAAGGCACTATCTTATTCACTCGGATGACTATATTTCCACTCGGAAGGCACTATCTTATTCAATCGGCAAGTTTTCGTCCCGATGGTAATCTTTTCACTCGGAATATTTTCACCTGGACGATAATTTCATTCGGATGATCATATTTTCACTCAGATGACTATGTTTCCACTTGGATAATAATAAGTTCATCCGGTCAGCAAACTTTTACTCGACCGTAAAATTTCACTCGACCGTAAACTTTCACTCAGATGGTAAACTTTTCACTCGGATTTCCGACTGAAAACATAGCCCGATCTTGATTTGTCTCTCCAGGCCTCATATGATCTCGGATTGAGACGAATTATATATGAAAATCGATCGGCTCGACGAGACGAAACTTTTCCATGTTGAAGGTTTTTCGATTCAAGGCCTTATTGATGGCCGAATTACTCGCGCAACCTATCAGACAAGTGTCTGGCACCTCGCGCCATATTTCCGTTGAGGTTCAGTCTGCAGTATATTGCCTCTAACTTTTGCATATGAACTCGGATTGAGATGATTTATATATCAAAATCGATTGCCTCGATGAGAAGAAGACAATTCCTTAAGAGTGCTCCTTCATCCGAGGTCATCTTGAAGATGTGATTGGCAAAAAACCACTCGGAACATTGAAATATGCCACTCGGAGTATAGTTTCGGTCCATAAGATAAAGTCGAACGAATATAACTGAAACATCAAAATGGTTCCACTCGGTGACATGAATATTTTTATGCTGAAAACTCATTCACTCGAGACCATCTTCATTGCAATCTGTATCTTGCCAAAATTGGGTGTCAACAATGATCATCACACTTCTATTTATTTACAACTCAATGATTACAACTCGATACTAGAACAAAGTATGACTCTATATGAATGCCTCCGGCGGTGTACCGGGATATGCAATGAATCAAGAGTGACATGTATGAAAGAATTATGAACGGTGGCTTTGCCACAAATACTATGTCAACTACATGATCATGCTAAGCAATATGACAATGATGAATGTGTCATGATGAATGGTATGGTGGAATGTTGCATGGCAATATATCTCGGAATGGCTATGGAAATGCCATAATAGGTAGGTATGGTGGCTATTTTGAGGAATATATAAGGAGGTTTATGTGTGAAAGAGCGTATCATATCACGGGGTTTGGATGCACCGACGAAGTTTGCGCCAACTCTCAATGTGAGAAAGGGCAATGCATGGTACCTAAGAGGCTAGCAAGGATGGAAGGGTGAGAGTGCGTATAATCCATGGACTCAACATTAGTCATAAAGAACTCACATATTTATTGCAAAAATCTACAAGTCATCAAAAACCTCGGTACTTCGCGCATGCTCCTCGGGGGATAGATTGGTAGGAAAAGACCATCGCTCGTCCCCGACCGCCACTCATAAGGAGGACAATCAAATAACACCTCATGTTTCAAATTTGTTACATAACGTTTACCATACGTGCATGCTACAGGACTTGCCAACTTCAACACAAGCACTTCTCAAATTCACAATTACTCTACTAGCACGACTTTGATATTATCACCTCCATATCTCAAAACAATTATCAAGCATCAAACTTTTCTTAGTATTCAACGCACTCAAAAGAAAGTTTTACAAATCTTGATTACCAAGCATATTATTATTATTAAGCAAATTACCATGCTATTTAAGACTCCCAAAATAATCTAAGTGAAGCATGAGAGATCAATAGTTTATTTAAAACAAATCCACCACCGTGCTCTAAAAGATATAAGTGAGGCACTAGAGCAAAACTATAAAGCTCAAAAGATATAAGTGAAGCACATAGAGTATTCTATCAAATTCCAATTCATGTATGGCTCTCTCAAAAGGTGTGTACAGCAAGGATGATTGTGGTAAACTAAAAAGCAAAGACTCAAATGATACAAGACGCTCCAAGCAAAACACATATCATGTGGTGAATAAAACTATAGCTCCAAGTAAAATTACCGATGGAAGTAGACGAAAGAGGGGATGCCTTCCGGGGCATCCCCAAGCTTTGGCTTTTAGGTGTCCTTAGATTATATTGGGGGTGACATGGGCATACCAAGCTTAGGCTCTTGCTACTCCTTGTTCCATAATCCATCAAATCTTTACCCAAAACTTGAAAACTTCACAACACAAAACTTAAAGTAGAAAATCTCGTGAGCTCCGTTAGCGAAAGAAAATAAATTCTCACTTCAAGGTACTGTAATGAACTCATTCTTTATTTATATGGGTGTTATAACTACTGTATTCCAACTTCTATATGGTTTACAAACTATTTTACTAGCCATAGATTCATCAAAATAAGCAAACAACACACGGAAAACAGAATCTGTCAAAAACAGAACAGTCTGTAGTAATCTATAGCTAGCGCAAGATCTGGAACCCCAAAAATTCTAAAATAAGTTGCTGAACGTGAGGGATTTATCGATTAATCATCTGCGAAAATAATCAACTGAATAGCACTCTCCAAATAAAAATGGCAGCAGTTCTCGTGAGCGCTAAAGTTTCTGTTTTTTACAGCAAGTTCAACAAGACTTTCCCCAAGTCTTCCCAACGGTTCTACTTGGCACAAACACTAATTAAACAAAAAACACAACCAAAACAGAGGCTAAATAATTTATTTATTACTAAACAGGAGCAAAAAGTAAGGAATAAAAACAAAATTGGGTTGCCTCCCAACAAGCGCTATCGTTTAACGCCCCTAGTTAGGCATAAAAACAAGGATAGATCTAGGTATTGCCATCTTTGGTAGGCAATCCATAAGTGGCTCTCATAATAGATTCGTAAGGTAATTTAATTTTCTTTCTAGGAAAGTGTTCCATGCCTTTCCTTAATGGAAATTGTAATCTAATATTTCCTTCCTTCATATCAATAATTGCACCAATCGTTCTAAGGAAAGGTCTACCAAGAATAATAGGACATGAAGGATTGCAATCTATGTCAAGAACAATAAAATCTACGGGCACATAATTCCTATTTGCAACAATAAGAACATCATTAATTCTTCCCATAGGTTTCTTAATAGTGGAATCTGCAAGGTGCAAGTTAAGAGAGCAATCATCAAAATCACGGAAATCTAGCAAATCACACAAAGTTTTGTGAATAGTGGAAACACTAGCACCCAAATCACATAAAGCATAAAATTAATGATCTTTAATTTTAATTTTAATAGTTGGTTCCCACTCATCATAAATTTTTCTAGGGATAGAAAATTCCAATTCATGTTTTTCTTCATAAGATTGCATCAAGGCATCAACGATATGTTTAGTAAACGCTTTATTTTGACTATAAGCATGAGGAATTTTAGCACGGATTGCAACAAGGAAATACAATCAATTAAAGAGCAACTTTCATAATTAAATTCCTTAAAATCCAATATAGTGGGTTTAGCAACATCTAGGGTTTTGTCCTTTTCAATCCCACTTTTATCAATTTCATCATCAAGATCTAAATACTCTGAATTTTTGGAACGTCGTCTAGGTAAGGGAGGATCATATTCAGTTTCATCAAGATTCATATTGCAAAATAAAGATTTAATGGGGACACATCAATAACTTTTAGATCTTCATCTTGATTTTCATAGGAATTGGAAGAACACGCTTTAATAAAGGCATCTTTCGTAGCACGCATCCTAGCGGTTCTTTCCTTGCACTCGTCAATGGAAATTCTCATGGCTTTGAGGGACTCATTGATATCATGATTAGGTGGAATAGATCTATGTTTCAAAGAATCAACATCAAGAGCAATTCTATCAACGTTCCTAGCCAAATCATCAATCTTAAGCAATTTTTCTTCAATCATAGCATTAAAATTCTTTTGCGAAGTAATAAATTCTTTAATATTAGATTCAAAATCAGAGGGCATATTATTATAATTTCCATAAGAATTGTTGTAGGAATTACCATAATTATTAGAGGGATTACTAGGATAAGGCCTAGGGTTGAAATTTCCTCTATACGCGTTATTACCAAAATTGTTCCTACCAACAAAATTCACATCCATAGATTCATTATTATTCTCAATCAAAGTAGACAAGGGCATATTATTAGGATCAGAAGAATCACTCTTATTAGCAAATAATTTCATAAGTTCATCCATCTTTCCACTCAAAACATTAATTTCTTCTATCGCATGCACCTTTTTATTAGTAGATCTTTCAGTATGCCATTGAGAATAATTAAGCATAATATTATCTAGGATTTAGGTAGCTTCTCCTAAAGTGATTTCCATAAAAGTGCCTCCCGCGGCCGAATCTAAAAGATTTCTAGAAGCAAAATTCAATCCGGCATAAATTTTTTTGTATAATCATCCACAAATTCAAACCATGAGTAGGGCAATTACGTATCATTAATTTCATTCTCTCCCAAGCTTGTGCAACATGTTCATGATCAAGTTGCTTAAAATTCATAATATCGTTTCTAAGAGAGATGATCTTAGAGGGAGGAAAATACTTAGAGATAAAGTCATCTTTGCACTTGTTCCATGAATCAATACTATTTTTAGTCAAAGATGAAAACCAAGCTTTAGCACGATCTCTAACAAAAAAAGGAAATATCTTCAATTTAACAATATCATTATCCACATCTTTCTTCTTTTGCATGTCACATAAATCAACGAAGCTATTAAGATGGGTAGCGGCATCTTCACTAGGAAGGCCGGAAAACGGATCTTTCGTGACAAGATTCAGCAAAGTAGCATTAATTTCACAAGATTCAGCATCGGTAAGAGGAGCAATCGGAGTGCTAATAAAATCATTGTTGTTGGTATTGGCGAAGTCACACAATTTAGTATTATCTTGAGCCATCGCGACAAGCAAGCAAACTAACACACAAGAAAACTAAAAGCAAACGGGCAAAAAGAGGCAAATAGAGAGGGAGGATAGAGAGAGAGAGGGCAAATAAAACGGCAAGGGTGAAGTGGGGGAGAGGAAAATGAGAGGCAAATGGCAAATAATGTAATTCGAGAGATAGGGATTGTGATGGGTACTTGGTATGTTTACTTTTGCATAGACTCCCTGGCAACGGCGCCAGAAATTCTTCTTGCTACCTCTTGAGCACTGCGTTGGATTTCCCCGAAGAGGAGAGGATGATGCAGCAAAGTAGCGTAATTATTTCCCTCAGTTTTTGATAACCAAGGTATCAATCCAGTAGGAGGCCACACGCTAGTCCCTCGTACCTACACAAAACAAATAGCTCAACGCAACCAACGCGATTAGGGGTTGTCAATCCCTTCACGGTCACTTACGAGGGTGAGATCTGATAGAGATGATAGATAATATTTTTGGTATTTTTGATATAAAGATGCAAAGTAAAATAAAAGGTAAAGTAGAAAGCAAAGCAATAATAAAGTGATTGGAGATTGATATGATGAGAATAGACCCGGGGGCCATAGGTTTCACTAGTGGCTTCTCTCAAGAGCATAAGTATTTCTACGGTGGGTGAACAAATTACTGTTGAGCAATTGACATAATTGAGCATAGTTATGAGAATATCTAGGTATGATCATGTATATAGGCATCACATCCGAGACAAGTAGACCGACTCTTGCCTGCATCTACTACTATTACTCCACTCATCGACCGCTATCCAGCATGCATCTAGAGTATTAAGTTAATGAAAACAGAGTAACGCCTTAAGCAAGATGACATGATGTAGAGGAATAAATTCATGCAATATGATAAAATACCCCATCTTGTTATCCTCGGTGGCAACAATACAATACGTGCCTTGATGCCCCTACTGTCACTAGGAAAGGACACCGCAAGATTGAACCCAAAGCTAAGCACTTCTCCCATTGCAAGAAAAACCAATCTAGTAGGCCAAACCAAACTGATAATTCGTAGAGACTTGCAAAGATAACCAATCACACATAAAAGAATTCAGAGAAGATTCAAATATTGTTCGTAGATAATCTTGATCATAAACCCACAATTCATCGGTCTCAACAAACACATCGCAAAAAGAAGATTACATCGAATAGATCTCCACGAGAGAGGGGGAGAACATTGTATTGAGATCCAAAAAGAGAGAAGAAGCCATCTAGCTACTAACTATGGACCCGAAGGTCTGAGGTAAACTACTCACACTTCATCGGAGGGGCTATGGTATTGATGTAGAAGCCCTCCGTGACCGATTCCCCTTTCGACGGAGCTCCGAAACAGGCCCCAAGATGGGATCTCGTGGGTATAGAATGTTTCGGCGGTGGAATTATGTTTTCGGCTCCGTATCTGATCGTTTGGGGGTACGTAGGTATATATAGGAGGAAGGAGTACGTCGGTGGAGCTTCGAGGGGCCCACGAGGCAGGGGGCGCACCCTCCACCCTCGTGACCGCCTCGTGGCTTTCTTGACGGAGGGTCCAAGTCTCCTGGGTCTTATCTGATGAGAAAATCACGTTCTCGAAGGTTTCATTCCGTTTGGACTCCGTTTGATATTCCGTTTCTTCGAAACACTAAAATAGGCAAAAAAACAACAATTCTGGGCTGGGCCTCCGGTTAATAGGTTAGTCCCAAAAGTAATATAAAAGTGGAAAATAAAGCCCAATATAGTCCAAAACAGTAGATAATATAGCATGGAGCAATCAAAAATTAAAGATACATTGGAGACGTATCAAGAAGGCTCGTGGTTCCGAGAGGAAACGTGTCTTCCCCGTGTGCGAAACGACATACATACACTGCCTTCTCCCGCCTTAATTTTTTTACACAGCCAGATTAGACCAAATAGAAGTACCATGCTAAATTTTGGAATTATTCCGGGTTCGTTTGGCCTTTTTATACATTAATTGAGTTTATGGGCATTTAATGTGCATAATTCAAATTTGAACTACAAGCACAGGCTCCACTGCACCAAAGTTGTTTGAAAAAATCACATGTGTGTCCTTGGGTGAATTTCTAGGTCCCATGCAAGAGATGGGAGTGAAATTCAAACATATGGGCATCGTGGCTCGGCCGGAAAGATTGAGAAACTTTGTTTTTTAATTCCTGTAATTCCAAAACATGCCTGAAATTTATGAAACTTGGCATGGTGTCATGACATGGCACCAACATGCAGCGGTAATTTTTTGGCCGAATTGGGACAAGATTTGGTGTAAGCTTCTTGCAAACCGGAGCTTCCCTCAAGAAGGCTCGTGGTTCCGAGAGGGAACGTGTCACCTCCGTGTGTGAAATGGCATACATACACTGCCTTCTCCTGCTTTAATTTTTGTACACAACCAGATTAGACCAAATAGAAGTATCGTCCTAATTTTTGGAATTATTTCAGGTTCGTTTGACCTTTTTTACACATTAATTGAGTTTCTAGGCATTTAATGTGCAAAATTAAATTTGAACTACAAGCACAGGCTCCAGTGTACCAAAGTTCTTTGAAAAATCACATGTGTGTCCTTGGGTGAATTTCTAGGTCCCATGCAAGAGATGTGAGTGAAATTCAAACATCTGGGCGTCGTGTCTCGGCTGGAAAGATTGTGAAACTTGATTTTTCAATTCATGTAATTCCAAATCATGAAACTTGGCATGGTCTCATGACATGGCACCAACATGTTGTGGTAATTTTTCTGTCCGATTTGCGAAGGCGCACACATTAACAATCATAAAGTCATTTTGGAACAAGTGATGTCACGTTACAAATCGGAAACACAAGTATTATTGAAGCTATGGGCATTCGACTTACCAATTACGTGCGGCCATGCATCCCTTTTTTTATTGGCTAGGAGGTGCCGTGCGGGGTAGCTATTTGATTATGGTACCCGTGCGATCAGACCCCTGCGTGTGCTCATCGGGAGGAGAGCCCTTTGACCGCTACGCGCCGCGCACCTCCCTCCCAACGTCTCCATTAATGGTGCCCAATCACCTGTTCTACGGCGTGGCTATATGTCTCACTGGAGTGATATTTAAGAGAGAAAAATGAAAATCTAAAAAGGAAGTTTTGCATGGATCTTGATGTAAGATCCGATGCACCTATATAGCATCGACTGCGACTTATAGCAAGCATGATGAATATAAGGACGATGACATTGGATAATAATTGTCTTACATATTTAGAAACATAATTAAAAATAGCCACATGCGGAAATGACCGAAATACACAAGGGAAAAAGAAGATGGAAGACAACGATCTGGCTCGCTGATCTCAACTTTCTTGATGCATTGCTGCAGGCCGTGGGAACTTGTCTCCGTGGTGAGCGGCTACGAGCTCTTTCTTGTCCTCAAGATGTGGCTTGAGAGCATCCACGGATTCCTCCACCATCCTTCTGTGCTCGATGCACAGCATGGCATTCTCGTCCATAAGTTTCTCAACGATGACGCCGGTCCTCTTCAACAAGGCAGTGGTCTGCTCCTGCTGCTCCGCACTTCCGACGATTTTTGCCCTCAGTAGGTCGCGTGCCTGGAGCTTTGCATTGCTCTCCTTTAGTTGCTGGATGACATCGGTAGACTGTTCAAACGAGGCTTTCAGGTCATCCTACAACCTCGCCTACCTGGAGATCTAATCCATCTGCCTAAGGACGAGGGCACGCATGCGCCTGTAAGAGTCGTCGCCTGCCTGTGAGATATTTTCCCAAGCCGCCGCGGCGCGGGTGGATATCTCTGCTGCATTCGCGGCGCGGCGGGACATCTCTTCTGCTTCCGCGGTGCGGCCGGACCAGTCTGCTGCATCGACGGTGCGGCGGGTCCTCCGTGCTGCTTCGGCGGCGCAACGGGACCTCTCTGCTGCAAAGGCCGTGCGGCGGGACATGTTGGCTGCTTTCGCGGTGAGGCGAGACATCTCTTGTGCTTCCGCTTCCAGGCTCACCTCTCCCTGGTGGCAATCTCTCGACCCAGAACTCACGCTGGCCATGGCGGACGCAAGGGAACGATGATGAATAACTTGTTTGTTTTTGACATTTTGTGGATGAGGAGTTGAGGAGGAATGTGCAGTCATCTTGGAGTAGTAGTATTTATAACTGCGTAGTAATAGGCTCCCAAGTGGGAAACCGTTTAGGTTTTGACCGGTGTGAACAGGTTTGCAATTCGAAATGTGACGGGATGCAACCTCCTTGTTCTTCTAAAAAAATTGTGACGGGACGCATGCTCAAAATTTACTGATGGATATAAGTGCGGCACTATTTCCGGAAGGCGTAAGGTGGGCACGTATGCCTTCTCGGCCGCATACGTGGCATTTGCACCATAGGGTGCACCGCAATAGGCAATGTCAGCACACGTCTTGTTCCTACAATCATGCGCGCTGTTATTACCATCACGCGCGCTTCTTTTAGTTAGAATGGGTGTGCCCGTGTAGCGCACACATGTTGATCTATCTAACTGTTTCAGTTTGTTGTGGCTAATCGCAAACAATTCATCCATGTGAAGTGTATGCCATCAATCGCAGACACTTTGATCTGGCTTACCCATTTCTGTTCTGTTTCCTAATCACAAACAGTTAATCCTTCTGAAGCGTATGCCCTCAATCACACACACCTTGATCTGGCTGACCATTCCTTTTGTGTTGCCTAATCACAAACAGTTCATCGGAGTGAACCGTATGTTGTATATCGCACACACCGTCATCTGGCTGCCCGTTTCTTTTGTGTTGCCTAATCGCAAACAGTTCATCTGATTGAACCGTATGCTATACATCTCACATGCCTTCATCTGGCTGCCCATTTCTTTTGTTCCTCCTCATCGAAAACGGTTAATTGAACTGAACTGTATGCCCTGAATCACACACGCAACTAAAATCTGAACCGTGTTTGATGCATCCTCCATCGCAAACGTTTTGCACCTTTTTTGACGGTTTTTACACCACTGTTTGCGATTATGGAATCGCACACAGTTTCCTCAAAGGGTCTCTGATCGTAGTGTTGCGTTAGCAGCATCCTGGAGTAGTGTGAGTAGGGATTGCCATGCAACAGATGCACTAGAACTATAAGTTTATGAAAGCTCAAAAAGAAACTAAGTGGGTGTGCATCCAACTCGCTTGCTCACGAAGACCTAGGGCAATTTGAGGAAGCCCATCATTGGAATATACAAGCCAAGTTCTGTAATGAAAAATTCCCACTAGTATATGAAAGTGATAACATAGGAGACTCTCTATCATGAAGATCATGGTGCTACTTTGAAGCACAAGTGTGGTAAAAGGATAGTAACATTGTCCCTTCTCTCTTTTCTCTCTTTTTTTATTTGGGACTTCTCTCATTTTTTTGGCCTCTTTTTTTCGTCCGGAGTCGCATCGCGACTTGTCGGGGAATCATAGTCTCCATTATCCATTGCTCACTTGGGACAATCCTCTAATAATGAAGATTATCACACTTTTATTTACTTCCAACTCAAGAATTACAACTCGATACTTAGACCAAAATATGACTCTATATGAATGCCTCCGGAGGTGTACCGGGATGTGCAATGAATCAAGAGTGACATGTATGAAAGAATTATGAAAGGTGGCTTTGCCAAAAATACGATGTCAACTACTTGATCTTGCAAAGCAATATGACAATGATGGAGCATATCATAATAAACGAAACCGTGGAAAGTTGCATGGCAATATATCTCGGAATGGCTATGAAATGCCATAATAGGTAGGTATGGTGGCTGTTTTGAGGAAGGTATATGGTGGGTTTATGGTACCGGCGAAAGTTGCGTGGCACTAGAGAGGTTAGCAATCGTGGAAGGGTGAGACCGGGTATAATCCATGGACTCAACATTACTCATAAAGAACTCACATACTTATTGCAAAAATCTATTAGTCATCGAAACAAAGTACTACGCTCATGCTCCTAGTGGGATAGATTGGTAGGAAAAGACCATCGCTCATCCCCAACCTCCACTCAAAGGAAGACAATCAATAAATAAATCATGCTCCGACTTCATCACATAACAGTTTAACGTACGTGCATCCTACGGGAGTCACAAACTTTAACACAAGTATTTCTCAAATCCACAATTACTCACTAGCATGACTCTAATATTACCATCATTATATCTCAAAACAATCATTAGGAATCAAACTTCTCATAGTATTCAATGCACTTTATATGAAAGTTTTTATTATATCCCTCTTGGATGTCTATCATATTAGGACTAAATTTATAACGAAAACAAATTACCATGCTATTTAAAGACTCTCAAAATAATATAAGTGAAGCATGAGAGTTCAACAATTACTATAAAATAAAGCCACCGTCGTGCTCTAAAAAGATATAAGTGAAGCACTAGAGCAAAATTTCCTAGCTCAAAAGATATAGGTGAAGCACATAGAGTATTCTAATAAATCATGATTCATGCATGTCCCTCTCAAAAGGTGTGTACAGCAAGGATGACTGTGGCAAACTAAAAAGAAAATACTCAAATCATACAAGACGCTCCAAGAAAAACACATATCATGTGGTGAATAAAAATGTAGCCTCAAGTAAAGTTACCGACAGATGAAGACAAAAGAGGGGATGCCTTTCAGGGCATCCCCAAGCTTAGGCTCTTGGTTGTCCTTGAATATTACCTTGGGGTGCCTTGGGTGTAACACCCCGGATGCAACTTTCCATATTCGTAACTCCGACCATTGCCTTTTCCAGAGATGCGATATGAGATTTCCTCGTGGTTGGGTGTAGGATTGAAAGTATGTCTAGAGGGGGCGGGGGTGATTAGACTACTTGACCAAATAAAAGTCTAGCCATTTCCCGATTTTAGTTCTTGGCAGATTTTAGCAACTTTGGACAAGTCAAGCAATCTTAACACAATTCAAGCAAGCATGCAAAGAGTATATGAGAAGCAGAAAGTAAAGCATGCAACTTGCAAGAATGTAAAGGGAAGGGTTTGGATGATTCAAACGCAATTGGAGACACAGATGTTTTTGTCGTGGTTCTGATAGGTGGTGCTATCGTACATCCACGTTGATGGAGACTTCAACCCACGAAGGGTAACGGTTGCGCGAGTCCACGGAGGGCTCCACCCACGAAGGGTCCACGAAGAAGCTCCCACCATGGCCATCGCCCACGAAGGACTTGCCTCACTAGTGGTAGATCTTCACGAAGTAGGAAATCTCCTTGCCCTTACAAACTCCTTGGTTCAACTCCACAATCTTGTCGGAGGCTCCCAAGTGACACCTAGCCAATCTAGGAGACACCACTCTCCAAGAAGTAATAAATGGTGTGTTGATGATGAACTCCTTGCTCTTGTGCTTCAAATGATAGTCTCCCCAACACTCAACTCTCTGTCACAGGATTTGGATTTGGTGGAAAGAAGATTTGAGTGGAAAGTAACTTGGGGAAGGCTAGAGATCAAGATTCATATAGTAGGAATGGAATATCTTGGTCTCAACACAAGTGTAGGTGGTTCTCTCTCGGAAAAATTAAGTTGGAAGTGTAGGTTCGTTCTGATGGCTCTCTTCATGAATGAAGAGGTGGTGGAGGGGTATATATAGCCTCCACACAAAACCTAACCATTACACACAACTTGCCAAACTCGGTGGGACCGAATGGTTAAACTTGGTCGGACCGATTCAGCAAAGCTAGTGCCCATTAGGGTTTTCGGTGGGACCGACATGCAACTCGGTAGGACCGATATGGTTAGGGTTAGGGCATAACGTTATCTCAGTGAGACCGATTACACAAACTCGGTGAGACCGATTTTGGTAATAAGCTAACCAGAGAGTTGGTCAGGTAAACTCGATGAGACCGATCGCTCATTTCGGTGAGATCGAAACGTTACGAAGGGAAAACAGAGTTTTTACATTGCAATCTCAATGGGACCGATCGCTCATCTCGGTGGGACCGAAACATTACAAAGGGAAACATAGAGATTACAACCCCATCTCGGTGAGACCGAGATCCCTATCGGTGAGACCAATTTGCCTAGGGTTTGTGGCAGTGGCTATGACATTTGAAACTCGGTGGCGCCGGATAGGAAGAATCAGTGGGGCCGAGTTTGACTTTTGATTTAGGTCATATGTGGATGTGAGAAAGTAGTTGAGGGTTTTGGAGCATATCACTAAGCATTTTGAGCAAGAACCTCATTAAGCAACACCTCATCCCTCCTTGATAGTATTGGCTTTTCCTATAGACTCAATGTGATCTTGGATCACTAAAATGGAAAATGTAGAGTCTTGAGGTTTGAGCTTGAGCCAATCCTTTGTCCTTAGCATTTTTAGGGATCCACTTTTCTCATCCATGCCATGCCAATCATTGAGCTTTCCTGAGATATTAATCTTGAAATAGCATTAGCTCAATGCGCTATATGTTGTTAGGAATTACCAAAACCACCTAGGGATAGTTGCATTTTCATTGGGTTTTGTCTTTGTTTTGCATTTTGTCCATGTCACGCATTTCATATCATGTCATCATGTGCATCTCATTTGCATACGTGTTCGTCTCATGCATCCGAGCTTTTCCCCGTTGTCCGTTTCTCAATCCGACACTCCTACATCCTCCGGCGCCCCCTTTTGCCTCTTTTCGTCTACGGGTGTTAAACTTTCTCGGAATGGATTGAGATTTGCCAAGCGGCCTTGGTACACCACAAGTAGACCGCCTGTCAAGTTTCGTGCCATTTGGAGTCCATTTGATACTCCAACGGTTAACCGGGGAACCGTGAAGGCCTCGTGTGTGTTACAGCCCAACACCCCTCCAAGTCAGCCCACAAACCATCCAAACCCCCTCCATCTTCTCGGCCGTTCGATCACGATCGTGTGGCCAAAAACCGCACCTCATTTGGACTCTCCTAGCTCCCTCTACCTATATATATGTCTCTCCCTCCGAAATTTCGGGTCCAACCCTAGCCTTCTTCCACCCCGTGCCGCAGGACATGTCCGGTCCGGCTGGAAAAAAATCGTGCCGCCGCCCGAACCACTCAGAGCTCGCCACGTGTCGCCACCGCATCGGCGCGCGCCGCCGGCCCGCTCGGCCCACCACGGGCCCCCGAGGCCCATCCGGTCGCCGCTGCCAACCACGGGCGCTGCCCCGCGTGCCTCCCGCGCCGCCCCTGCACGCCGGCAGGGCGCCGCCCCGCGCCATGCTCCGGCGACCACGCCCGGCTGCCCCCTCGCTGCCCGGCGGTCACCGCAGGACGCCGCTTCCCGCCGTGGCTCCGACACCGCGCCGCCGCGCCGTGGCCTCCCGCCGGCGCCCGACCTCCACCTCCCGCTTCTACTCCGGTGACCACGAACGCCGACCACCGTGACATCGTACTCCGGCAAGTGGCACGGCCGTCCTCGATCCACGAGTGCTAGATCCAGATCTGGAAGAAGGGTTGACCTCGTTTTGTTCCTAAGTCATTTTCTGCTACATTCTGGAGCCCTATTCAACATGCCATAACTTTGTGCTCGCTGCTCCGTTTTGTGCGTGCAATATATCGAAATGTTCATCATGATGTGCTCTTCATTTTGTTCCATTGTGGTCTGCTTGTTTGAGTCTATCTTGATGACCAAATGACTAATGCAATAGTGCTATAAAATGTTAGGTGCTAATTCTTAACAGATTATGAGCATTTGTTATTTTTGCCACATTTGTTGTGTGCTGCATATGGGCATGAGCTCTACATGTGTTTTGGGATATGCCATGCCATCTTTACGGGGGTGTATGCCATGTATTTTTGTGATCATTGTAGTGACTAGCACAAGAATGCAAAGTAGCTCTCGTGATATTGCTGATTTCAGAGACTTAGAATTGCACTGTCATTTCCCTGCTGTTATTTTTATGCCACGTATTCATGTTGCTACACTGAGATCCATGCTTCTTTTGAGTATGTTAAGTAAGTATGATTTTGACATATGGTTATGATATATCCATCCATGCTCCTGTTTGTATTTATGGAGTGCCCTAGTATGTTTAAATGTTGCTCTACTATTGCTATAAAATGTTCCTGGCAGATTGATTACGTGTTAATCAATTTTTCCAAGGTTGTTGTAGTTGATCAATGCATGATATGAGCTTGTTCTTGCTATGGTTAGCTTCTTGAACATGTCTTATTTCTGATGCTATGCTTATCTTGTCATGCAATTCCTTGTGTTGAGTGAACGAGCTCGCAAACATGCCTTCATAATTCTGTTTTTGCCATGTCCAGTTTTCTGCTATGTCTGAATCTATTAACGAAACTTGCTATGTTTACATGGGTGCCATCATATCTTCTGATCCTTTTTTGGCTTATGGTCAGTAAGGGACTTTTCTTCTATGCTTTTAGTAGATTCATGCCATGCTTTGTCTTGCTATGATATGTTCCTGTAGCATGTTGTTTGCTTGCTCTAAACATTGCTTCCTGATGTTAATTCCTGGCATGTTGTTATTTTCACTAAGTCTGTGATGCTGATATCTTTTGCACTTTTGCCATGCTTGTTTGAAACTGTTCTTGTGTGAATTAGTCATAGCTCAGTGTTCACCTTTTGTCAAGAATCTTGAGTAGATCACTGCCATGTGCTTTGTTGCTATGTTGGAGTGCAGTAGCTTAGTTTCTTGTTGCATTCTAGATGGCATCGTGCCGTTAATCGCAGAATTGTGCCATTATTGTTTTGCTTGCCATTTGCAAACCGTCCA
Source organism: Triticum aestivum (assembly GCF_018294505.1). Lineage (NCBI taxonomy): Eukaryota > Viridiplantae > Streptophyta > Magnoliopsida > Poales > Poaceae > Triticum > Triticum aestivum. The sequence goes on from NC_057794.1 coordinate 268,113,393, forward strand.
TCCGATTCCGGTGATCTTTATATCGATTTCGACCGAAATCAAATCATCTTTCCAGCGGTGCACTTGGTTTTCCAAGTTGATGCCTGGTTCAATCTTTCCCTTCCGAAGCATGCATATGCATTGCATATCACATCCCGCATATCATGTCATGTTTTGCATCATGTTGCTTGCGCATTGCACCGTGGTTGATTGTGGTTTCCTTTGCTTGTGTTCTTGCCTTGGTTTGAGCCAGGAGACAAGTTCCTGATCGAGGAACCTGTTGAGTACGCTTACGAGGATCAAGCTTTCATCAACTCGGAGAACTTTGCAGGCAAGATGACCATACCCTCGAAATCACTTCTATCTCTGCTTGCTAGTTGTTCGCTCTATTGCTATGCCGCGATACCTACCACCTGCTATATCATGCCTCCCATATTTCTATGTCAAGCCTCTAATCCACCTTGTCCTAGCAAACCGTTGTTTGGCTATGTTACCGCTTTGCTCAGCCCCTCTTATAGCGTTGCTAGTTGCAGGTGAAGTTGAAGTTTGTTCCATGTTGGAACATGGATATTGTTGGGATATCATTATTATATCTTGTTTACTTTAATGCATCTATATACTTGGTAAAGGGTGGAAGGCTCGGCCTTATGCCTGGTGTTTTGTTCCACTCTTGCCGCCCTAGTTCCCGTCATACCGGTGTTATGTTCCTTGATTTTGCGTTGCTTACGCGGTTGGGTGTTATGGGAACCCCTTGACAGTTGGCTTTGAATAAAACTCCTCCAGCAAGGCCCGACCTTTGTTTTACCATTTTCCTACCTACCACTATATACCTTCCCTTGGGTTCTGCAGACTCAAGGGTCATCTTATTTTAACCCCCCTGGGCCAGTGCTCCTCTGAGTGTTGGTCCGAACCGAGCTGCCTGCGGGGCCACCTCGGGGAAACTTGAGGTTTAGTTTTACTCATAGCTAGTCTCATCCGGTGTTGCCCTGAGAACGAGATACGTGCGACTCCTATCAGGATTTATCAGCACATCGGGTGGCTTTGCTCGTCTTGTTTTACCATTGTCGAGATGTCTTGCAACCGGGATTCGGAGTCTGATCGGGTCTTCCTGGGAGAAGGAATATCCTTCGTTGACCATGAGAGCTTGTGATGGGCTAATTTGGGACACCCTTGCAGGGTTTTGAACTTTCGAAAGCCGTGCCCGCGGTTATTGGCAGATGAGAATTTTTTAATGTCCGGTTGTAGAGAACTTGAAACTAAACTTAATTAAAATGAATCAACCACGTGTGCAGCCATGATGGTCTCTTTTCGGAGGAGTCCGGGAAGAGAACACGGTCTCATGTTATGCTTGAACATAAGTTGTTTCAAGATTACCTCTTGATCATTATAGCTTCTCGACCGTGCTTTGCTTCTCTTCTCACTCTCATTTGTGTAAGTTAGCCACCATATATGCTAGCGCTTGCTGCAGATCCACCTCTCCACCTTTTCCTACCCGTAAGCTTAAATAGTCTTGATCACGAGGGTGTGAGATTGATGAGTCCCCGTGACTCACATATTACTTCAAAACAGATGTAGGTGTTGATGATGCCCGTGCAGGAGACGCGACCAAACTCAAGTGGGAGTTCGACGAGGATTCAGGACGTTACTATGTGTCTTTTCCAGATGATCAGTAGAGGAGCCTAGTTGGGGCAATCGGGGATCTATGCATTTGGGGTTGTCTTTATTTATGTTGGTTCCGTAGCCGGACCTTGTTTGTATTATGGATGATGTAAAGCTATATTTATGTATTGCTTGAAGTGGCGATTGTAAGCCAACTCTTTATCCCTATCTTATTCAGTACATGGGATGTGTAAAGATTACCCCTCTTGCGACATGCCTACTATGCGGTTATGCCCCTAAGTCGTGCTCCGACACGTGGGAGATATAGCCGCATCGTGGGTGTGACATTGGGCATCCCCAAGCTTAGGCTCTTTCCACTACTTATTCCATAGTCCATCAAATCCTTATCCAATACTTGAAAACTTCACAACACAAAAGTCAACAGAAAATCTCATAAGCCCCGTTAGTATAAGAAAATAAATCACCACTTTTGGTACTGTTGTGAACTCATTCTTTATTTGGATTGGTGTAATATCTACTGTATTCCAACTTTTCCATGGTTCATACCCCTCGATACTACCCATAGATTCATCAAAATAAGCACACAACACATAGAAAACAGAATCTGTCAAAAACAGAATAGTCTGTAGTAATCTATAACTCTCGAATACTTATGTGACTCCAAAAATTCTGAAAAATTAGGACAACCTGGGAAATTTGTTTATTAATCTTCTACAAAAATAATCAATATTTTATCACGCTTCTCTTAAAAATGAGAATTTTTCCTTAGCGCAAAAGTTTCTGTTTTCTAGCACGATAAAATCAACTATCACAGTAAGCCATCCCAAAGGTCTTACTTGGCACAAACCAGAGCTAGATGAATTATTTATTATAAAGCAGCAAGGAAAAATATTGGGTTGTCTCCCAACAAGCGCTATTGTTTAATGCCCTTAGCTAGGCATAAAAACACATCGATAGATCTAGGTATTGTCATCTTTGGTATGCAATCCATAAGTAGCTCTCATAATAGATTCATATGGAAATTTAATTTTCTTTCTAGGAAAGTGTTCCATGCCCTTCCTTAACGTAAATTTAAATCTAATGTTTCCTTCTTTCATATCAATAATTACACCAATCGTTTTAAGGAAAGGTCTACCAAGAATAATAGGACATGTAGGATTGCGATCTATATCAAGAACAATGAAATCTATGGGCACATAATTCCTATATATTTGCAACAATAAGAACATTATTAATACTTCCCATAGGTTTCTTAATAGTGTAATCCACAAGATGCAAATTTAAAGAACAATCATCAAATTCACGAAAACCTAGCACATCACATCAAGTTTTTGGAATCGTGGAAATGCTAGCACCCAAATCACACAAAGCATGGAACTCATAATCTTTAATATTAATATTAATAGTAGGTTCCCACTCATCATAAAGTTTTCTAGGGATAGAAACTTCCAATTCAAGCTTTTCTTTAAAAGATTGCATCATGGCATCAACAATATGTTTAGTAAAAGCTTTGTTTTGATTATAAGCATGAGGGAAATTCAACATGGATTGCAACAAGGAAATACAATCTATTGAAGAAAAATTATCATAATGAAATTCCTTGAAATCCAAAAGAGTGAGTTCATTTCTACTTAAAGTTTCGACCTCACCAATCCCACTTTTATCAATTTTGCATCAAGATCTAAAAACTCCGAATCATTGGGACGCCTTTTAACTAAAGTTGACTCATCTCCAGTCCCATCTTTATCAAGATTTATATTGGAAAACAAAGATTCAATAGGAGTCACATCAATCACTTTAAGATCTTCATCATTATTTTCACGAAAGCTAGAAAAACAAGTTTTTACAAACCAATCTCGCTTAGCACGCATCTTAGCGGTTCTTTATTTGCACTTGTAAATGGAGATTCTCATAGGCTTTAGAGATTCTCGTTGATATCATGCTTGGGTGGAATAGATCTATGTTTCAAAGAATCAACATCAAGAGAAATTCTATCCATGTTCCTAGCCAAATCATCAATTTTAAGCAATTTTTCTTCAACCAAAGCATCAAAACTCTTTTGTGAAATCATAAATTCTTGAACACTATTCTCAAAATCAGAGGGCATCTTATTATAATTTCCATAAGAATTGTTTTAGGCATTATCAAAATTATTAGTGGAATTACTAGGGAACAGCCTAGGATTAAAATTACCTCTATACGCGTTACTACCAAAATTGTTCCTACCAACAAAATTCACATCTAAAGATTCATTATTATTTTCAATCAAAGTAGACAAAGGCATCTAATTAGGATCAATAGGAGTACTCTTGCTAGAAAATAATTTCATAAGCTCATCCATCTTTCCACTCAAAACATTAATCTCTTTAATCGCATGCACTTTTTTACTAGTGGAAGATCTTTCGGTATGCCATTGAGAATAAAGGAGCACTCTTGCTAGAAAATAATTTCATAAGCTCATCCATCTTTCCACTCAAAACATTAATCTCTTCAATCGCATGCACTTTTTTACTAGTGGAAGATCTCTCGGTATGCCATTGAGAATAATTAACCATAATATTATCTAGGAGTTTAGTAGCTTCTTCTAAAGTAATTTCCATAAAAGTACCTCTCGCGGCCGAATCTAAAAGATTTCTAGAAGCAAAATTCAATCCGGCATAATATTTTTGTATAATCATCCACAAATTGAAACCATGAGTAGGGCCATTTTGTATCATCTACTTCATCCTCTCCCAAGATTGTGCAACGTGTTCATGATCAAGTTGCTTAAAATTCATAATATCGTTCCTAAGTGAGATGATCTTAGCGGGATGAAAATACTTGGAAATAAAAGCATCTTTATACTTGTACCACGAATCAATACTATTTCTAGGCAAAGATGAAAACCAAATTTTAGCACGATCTCGAAGTGACAACAGAAATAGCTTCAATTTAACAATATCATTATCCACATCTTTTTTATTTTCCATGTCACACAACTCAATGAAATTATTAGATGGGATGTGACATCTTCACTAGGAAGGCCGGAAAATTGATCTTTCATAACAAGGTTTAGCAAAGCAACATTAATTTCATAAGATTCTGCACTAGTGGCAGGAGCAATCGGAGTACTAATAAAATCATTGTTATTAGTGTTGGAAAAGTCACACAAATTGGTATTCTCTTGAGCCATCGTGACAAAGCAAGCAATATAACACACAAGCACACAAAAAGCAAACAAATAAGATGATCGGCAGAGGGGCGAACAAAAAGGCAAATCTTTTCGAAAATCATTTTAGAAGTGGGGGAGAGGAAAACGAGAGGCAAATGGCGAATAATGTAATGCAAGAGATGAGAGTTTTATGATGGGTACTTGGTATGTCTTGACTTGGCGTAGATCTCCCTGGCAACGGCGCTAGAAATTCTTCCTGCTACTTCTTGAGCTTGCGTTGGTTTTCCCTTGAAGAGGAAAGCGTGATGTAGCAAAGTAGAGATAAGTATTTCCCTCAGTTACAGAACCAAGGTATCAATCCAGTAGGAGACAACGCACAAATCACCAATACCTGCACAAACAATCAAACAACTTGCACCCAGCGCGATAAAGGGGTTGTCAATCCCTTCACGGTCACTTGCAAAAGTATGATCTGATAGAGATAGGTAAAACTAAAGAAATGGTAAAGTAAATATTTTTGGGTTTTTTGGTTTATAGATCGGAAAGTAAAATATTGCAAAATAGTAGATCGGAAACTAATACGATGGAAAATAGAAGATCGGAAACTTATATGATGGAAAATAGACCCGGGGGCCATAGGTTAAACTAGAGGCTTCTCTCAAGATAGCAAATAATACGGAGGGTGAAAAAATTACTGTCGAGCAATTCATAGAAAAGTGCAAAGTTATGATTGTATCTAAGGCAATGATTATGAAATATAGGCATCACGTCCGTGTCAAGTAGACCGAAACGATTCTGCATCTACTACTATTACTCCACACATGACTGACACCTGCCTGCATCTAGAGTATAAAGTTCATGAACAACAGAGTAACGCATTAAGTAAGATGACATGATGTAGAGGAATAAACTCAAGCAATATGATGTAAACCCCATCTTTTTATCCTCGATGGCAACAATAGAATACGTGCCTTGCTGCCCCTACTGTCACTGGGAAAGGACACCACAAGATTGAACCCAAAGCTAAGCACTTCTCCCATTGCAAGAAAAACCAATCTAGTTGGCCAAACTGAACCGATAGTTCGAATAGAATTGCAAAGATATCAAATCATGCATAAAAGAATTCGGAGAAGATTCAAATAATATTCATAGATAAGCTGATCATAAATCCACATTTCATTGGATCTCGACAAACACACCGCAAAAGAAGATTACATTGGATGGATCTCCAAGAGCATCGAGGAGGACATGGTATTGAGAATCAAAGAGAGAGAAGAAGCCATCTAGATACTAGCTATGGACCCGTAGGTGTGAGGTAAACTACACATGCTTCATTGGAAGGGCAATAGAGTTGATGTAGAAGCCCTCAGTGATCGAACCCCCCTCCGACAGGATGCCAGAAAAGGCCCCAAGATGGGATCTCATGGGAATTGAAGGTCGCAATGGTGGAAAAGTTTTTCGTGGATGCTTCTGGAGGTTTGGGAATATATGTGAATATATAGGACGAAGAATTAGGTCAGGAGGTGTTGGAGTAGGCCTCAAGGCAGGCCACCCCTTAGGGCACGCCCCTATGGCTTGTCGTCTACTCCAAGGTCTTCTGACTTGGATTCCAAGTCCAAAAGGTGTCTTCTGGTCGAAGAAAATTCACTGCGATGGTTTTATTCCATTTGGACTCTATTTGGTATTCCTCTTCCGCGAAGCTCAGAAACAAGGAAAAAATAAAAACTGGCACTAGGCTCTAGGTTAATAGGTTAGTCCCAAAAATAATATAAAATAGCGTATTAATGCATATAAAACATCCAAAACAGATAATATAATAGCATGGAACAATAAAAAATTATAGATACATTGGAGATGTATCATTACGCCATTCCCATCTTGCTTGTTCTTGAAAATCAATTTTGTTCCAATAACATTGTGTTCCTTAGTTGGTCTCTCTACTAATGGCCACACTTGGTTGCATTCAGAACTATTCAAATCTTCTTGCATAGCAACGAGCCGATCATTGTACATCAATGCATCTTGTACCTTGATTGGCTCAACACTAGAGACAAACGAGAAGTGAGCACAAAAGTTTGTCAAATGTTTATGAGTCCATCTCGAATGCCCCTGAGCTCTTGGCAGTCGTTGGTGTTGTAGTTGTGTACATTGTGGAAGGCGTAGAACGGAGGGCTGCTCTTAGATGTCCCGGGGTGGTCCCGTCCGCGCTTCGTGTCCGACTCCGCCACGAGCACAGCTACTCCCTTGCGCTTCACGTCCTTGGCCTTGGCTTTCTTCTCTTACGGGTGGCAGCAGGGAACTCGAGGAGGGAGAGGCTCCCCTCCTCAGGTCTTGCGCACTTTGTCGCCATGTTGAACATCTTCAGTGCCGTGCATAGCTCCTCATGGATGGTGAGCTCCTCCTTCATCTTGACGTCGTGGACACCATCAGAGAGCAGTGATATGATGGCCTCGTCCATCACCTTGGGGATCTTGAGGCGAACGCTATTGAAGCGTTGGATGTACTTTTGCAGGGTTTCCCCTGGTTGCTGCTTGATGCGCCGTAGGTCACCTCCGGCTGGCGGGCAGTCGTGAGTGCCCTGAAAGTTGGCGATGAAATGCTCGCGCATCTCGCCCCAGGAGGAGATCGATCCCGCGGGCAGGTTCAGGAGCCATGAGCGAGCACCATCCTTGAGAGCCATGGGAAACCAGTTCGCCATGACCTTCTCGTCTCTGTTGGCTGCCTCGATGCTCAGCCCGTAGAGCTGCAAGAACTCCATAGGGTCGGGGTGCCGTCATAGTGCGGACGCAGGTCCGTCTTAAACTTGCCTGGCCAGATGACGATGTGTAGCTCGGGGGTAAATCCTAGGCACCCTGCTGTGCTCACCGGAGCCCGTCATGGAGGTGGAGCCTGGTCTTGGTACCCACGCATAGCCACCGCAGGTGGCACGCGGTCTTGACATGGTGGTGTGGGTGGGTGCAGGAGCATTTTCTTGCGGTCGAGGGACCTCATGGCAGCTTCCTTCTTCGCGTGCGGGCACCCGCCGTGGCGGGTCACGCCGAGGGGCCGCGCGTCTTGGTGCCAGGACGCCGTCTTGGTGCGGAGGTGGCGGAGGCGCACTGTGAGCCGCGCATCTTGACGCAAGGGCGCTTTCTTGATACGGAGGTGCACCGTGAGCTACGTCGCCCGTGGCTAGAGGTGGGTGAGGCAGCAAGAGGGATGGTGCAGGAGAGCCCCCAGCGGTGTTGACGAGCTCGGGGATGCGGTCCAGCCAGTCCTCGTAGAGGTCGTCGACCGGGTGGTAGCGCAAGAGCTCGCGTGCCATGAGCAGTGCGGCCTGCGTGTCCGTGGGTGTGCACGAGCGTGGGAGGATGAGCCGGCCGGAGTCAGCGATGGGGTGGCGGTACGTCCGTCCCACCGTGAAGAGGGGTGTAGCGATGACGCTTGCTGCAGAGTATGTTGGCAGCGGGTGATGGAGAACGGTGGGAAGGTCCGCCAACGGGCGCCGTCTGAGCGACACGGGCGGCGAGGGCGGCGCGGCGCTCAGCACGGGCTCGGCGAGCGTTAGACATGAATGCGATGGAGCAGTGGAACGCGGATCGACGGAAGAAAAGCTTCAGCGCACCCATACCTGGCGCGCCAAATGTCGGATTATGGGTTCCGGCTGAACCCTTGAGGTTCGAACACTAGGGTGCGCACGAAGATCTCTCTCCCCCTAGCTCACACTCCCAAATAATCTCAAAGCCTAGCTCGCCGAACCCGAGGAACAAGGGACACAAGAGTTTATACTAGTTCGGGCCACCGATGTGGTGTAATACCCTACTCCTGTGTGGTGTGGTGGATTGCCTTGTAGGCTGAGGATGAACAAGTACAAGGGAAGAACAACCTCCTGAGGAGAGGTGTTCTTGAGCTCGGTGGGCTTGTGTGTGTTTGGGTGGTCTCAATGATCTCTCCCTCCTATGGTGGAATGGATCCAATCCAAGGTCAGATGATCCCCCCCCCCCCTATGGTGATGGCTAGTCCTATTTATAGAGGCCCGGGTCCTCTTCCCAAATATTAGGCAGGAAGGGATCCCACAACGGCCAATTTGAAGGGGGGCAACTAGTACAAGTTATCCTGACAAAAGGTGGTCTTCGCCTGCCAAAGGCTCTGGTGGTGATGCCGGCGTGGGCTCCGTGATGACCTCCGTCCTACCGTCCTGCTGGTCTTGGTCTCGTGGCACCGGTATGGAAACCTTTTCCTGATGCCTCGGGACTCCTCGTCTGCACCTGCCTGTTTAGCACCAAAGAGGCAACTGGTACTCTGTGCCCGCTGGCGCCCGCCTGGCCTTGGTCGTCATGGCTCACGTCACGGAAACCTCACGAGGTGTCCCTCGCCTTGATCTCTCTGCTCCTCGCAAGCTAGCCTAGTGAGGCTGCCCTGAGGAGGCCTTGTGTCATCCGCCTCGCGAGGCTTGGCCCCTCGCGAGGGTCTTGAGTGGTTGTTGATGAAGATGGGCCATACCAGGCCTCTGGTGGAGCCATGCCCTGGGCCGCAGGCAGGCAAGTCTGGGGACCCCTGTTCCCATGACGCCGACAACAACACTCAAGAATCCTCACAAATGCTCTTGAGATCTAGGATTTGGTGAAAGCAAGAGAGAGTGAGAGAGAAAGGTGTTCTTCGAATCTTTGCACGGTGTTGGACTGCTCCCCCATGGACTGGGAAGAGGATATTTATAGTCATGGTGCAAAAATGGCCGTTGGGGGTCACTTATGTTGCACAGACAACGGACGTTCGACAGGTACCGGAAGTCCGGACAGAAAAGTTGGACCGGACGTCCGGCAACCACCGGTCGTTCGACACACAGAGATAACAGTGATCTAGTGTAGAATAAGTGTGGGAAGACGCACAACGGACGTCCGAGAGGGTCGGTCGTCCAGTGTACGGTTGTCCGGAAGGAACAAATTTTCGTTGATTTCGGCTCTATGAAGTGGTACCGGATGGCTGGTCACCACTGGATGTCCGGAAGCCGGTCATCTGAAGGGACCAGAAATCCAAGAATTTCTTTTCTATGACATGGCACCGGATATCCGGAGGACTGGGAAGCATCGGACGTCAGGACACCTTCGGTCGTCCGGACGACAATAGAGGCCTGCTAAGATAGGAACACTATCTAAGAGATTTTATCCTAGATTTTTAGCAAGTCTTTTGTGAGAATTGGTGATCCCCTCTTAATAGTGTAGGATCCCCATACTCAAACAAAAAGGAAAATAGAGAAAGATCTAAGCTTTGTGTCTTGTTTCCCCTTCCTTTGAGTATCTTGGATATGTCAGTTTTTAACCACACTAATATCTTTTGGGAACAAAACCTGAGATGCACTTGACAAAATTGATTAGTTCCCTATATGTATATTGTCAACAACTATCAAAATAAGATTAAGGGCATGATTGCACTTTCAATCTCCCCCTTTTTGGTAGTTGATGACAACATACATATAGCTCTCAAAATAAACTGACTTATGAAGCTTATGAGAGAATTGTAATTGAGCTCCCCCTTATTGTATGCATAGTGAAACTGAATATGGTCATGAGCTCATAATTACTTGATAAAAGGCACATAGGACATTTCATAGCACAGAAAGGTGTCATACAAATAATACACCATACAGCTCATCTCAACATACATAGATAGCATAATGGTGAGAACACATATATCACAGCATAGTGGTTCAACTTAACACATAAGACATAATGGTCCAATGAGCTCAACATAGTGGTTCATCATACATAAATAATAGAGAGGTAAGATAAGTCTATGATAAATCTCCTCCCCCTTGGCATCAAGTAACCAAAAGGGCAAGACACCGTGAAAACCACCACATCCTCAGAGATCATCACTGTCATCATCGTCGCCATGGGCACCAGTTCCTCCCGCCTTGTCAAAGAAGTCAGCCCATTCAGGGCCAGAGGGGAAACCAAAGTCGGAAGGAGGAGCATCAGGAAGGCGCTCATCCTCACTCACATCTGTGGCTCCGGAGGCTCTCAGACGAGCCTTCAAAGAGTTCTTAGAAGAGACCATGTGAGTGACCACATCATGGTTTTGTGAAGATTGGAAGGAGAAGGCCTTCATCATGGCTGAATGGGCCTTCCGAGAAAGCGAGCTATGCGTCCGAAATACCCCGAGTTAGGAGGAGTAGGATGAGACTGAGCAACAGACCTTCGAGCAGATGCGGATTTCTTGGGACCATAATCATCGGCCATATGAGGTGGAATGACCCACCACGGATGGACATGAGTCCGAGCAATGGGAAAAGGAGCAATACTCTCAATGAAGGCCTGAAGAAAAGGAGCATGAGGAGCCAGACAAATCTCATGCCACAGGAAGTGAGGAATATTGATCTTTTTGTCGGGATGCTCAATGAGATGATACATGAGACCAATACAATGCCCGTTACAGGAACCCATGTCACCCATCTTGGGATAGATGGTGCGAATGACACACTGATAGATAATGAAAAGGGGAGATCGCCAAATAGATACTTGATTGAGATCTTTTCCCTTTTCCACTTCATCAAGCTCAGTAATATGTTTGAGAAGATAGCCATAGGCCTCAATGTTTTTGGGAGCATGATTTGGGTCAGGTTTATGAATTTTCAAACCAGTGTCAGGAAACCCAAGAGCAACAACAAACTAAGCATAAGAGGCGGTGAGCTTGGTGTCAGAAGTCATCCAGGTGATGGTCTTGTCAGGACCAAAGATACACGTGGCATAAAACTGATGAATATCTGCATGATTGTAATCATGGTGAAACGCAAACGGAGCAGCAAGACCAGAGGACTCAATGAGTACAATGGCTCCCGGATATTTCACGGGGTGAGAACGGATATTCTCTAAGTCAACATAATGATGAGCAGACAACCCCTTAGGAACAATGACTGTGATGAAAATGTCTGCTTGAACATTGGTACAAAAATGAGAATCCATCGAGTCATGCTCGACAGAGAACTGGTTAACATTGCGACGAAACTTAAGGTTGGCAGGTTTGGATACTAAGGTGAAATCCTTGATTTCGTGACCTAGAGACGGAGGAGGCTCAAAAGAAATGCGGAGAGCATCACCAGGAGGCTGATTTGGCGGTGGAGAAGGCATGTAGGAGGGCTTCCGTGTTCTAGGCTTGGGAGCATTTAGCGAACAGCAACATACTCTGCCCGTTCTTTGTATTCCATATCTTCTTCAAAGCCAAAGCCTTCAGGTGAAGAAGGATCCTCGTAGATGGGTTGTTTCCTAGCCCGCTTGCATGGATGAAGACGCTCTTGTGAGTCATCCGAGCCACCGCGACGAGACGCAGAAAATCAGCATGAGCAGGGGAAACCCATTACCACAAGGAACCTAGGAAACGGGAAACTGAGAGACTACAAGAGTAAGAATAGGGAATAATATTACCGCGAGCCGACGGGCCCCCAGTATTTTTGTGAGCGGTGTACTTGAACTTCGGCATGGTTTGATTAGCCACACCTACAGAGGAGTCCACCAGTGAAAAGGGGATCACCACAATGTGTAAGAGCGAATCGACGGGAGGAGACAGAAAACAGGGGAAGTACCGAGCCGAATCAAGGTGAGGGAGGATCGGCAGAGGATCTTCCCGGCAGCACAGGACTCCGGCGACGGCGAGGCACTATGGCAGCGACACGACGAAGCCGCCCCTAGGCGGCGCGATGGCGGATAGAGGAAGAGGATGGTGAAGGTGAGAAAGATTATGGTAAAGGCCTGGTCAATCCCCTTCCCCGTTTTTATATAGGTCTTGGATTTTACCGGACGACCAACAGATGTCGAACGTCCAGAAGCTGATGAGTGCGCCATATAAGTCAGGTAACGGATGATCAGAGACCCCCGGACGTCCGAGAGCTGGGAGGACTTCTAAGGAACGACGAGAAAATCTGCACAACCACCGGACGTCCGAGAAGTGCCGATCGACCGGTTGCTGTGAGTCATCGGACGTCCGGCATATTTCAGAAATCCGGTGTCAAAAGGCAGTGATGACAGAAGGGTATACTAAATTCTTGAGCTTGCGTTGGTTTTTCCTTTGAAGAGTAAATGGTGATACATCAAAGTAGAGACAAGTATTTCCCTCGAACCAAGGTATCAATCCAGTAGGAGACAACGCACAAATCACCAATACATGCACAAACAATTAAACAACTCGCACCCAACACGATAAAGGGGTTGTCAATCCCTTCACGGCCACTTGCAAAAGTGAGATCTGATAGAGATAGATAAAACTAAAAAAACGATAAAGTAAATATTTTTGGGTCTTTTGGTTTATAGATCAGAAAGTAAAAGATTGCAAAATAGTATATCGGAAACTAATATAATGGAAAATAGAAGATCAGAAACTTATATGATGGAAAATAGACTCGGGGGCCATAGGTTTCACTAGAGGCTTCTGTTAAGATAGCAAATAATACGGTGGGTGAACAAATTGTTGTTGAGCAATTCATAGAAAAGTGCAAAGTTATGATGATATCTATGGCAATGCTTATGAAATATTAGGATCACGTCCGTGTCAAGTAGACCGAAACGATTCTGCATCTACTACTATTAATCCACACATCGATCGACTCCTGCCTGCATCTAGAGTATTAAGTTCATGAAGAACAGAGTAACGCATTATGTAAGATGACATGATGTAGAGGAATAAACTCAAGCAATATGATGTAAACCCCATCTTTTTATCCTCGATGGCAACAATACAATATGTGCCTTGCTGCCGCTACTGTCACTGGGAAAGGACACCGCAAGATTGAACCCAAAGCTAAGAACTTCTCCCACTTCAAGAAAAACCAATCAAGTTGGCCAAACTAAATCGATAGTTCTAAGAGAATTACAAAGATATCAAATCATGCATAAAAGAATTCAGATAAGATTCAAATAATATTCATAGATAAGCTGGTCATAAATCAACAATTCATCGGATCTCGACAAACACACCGGAAAAGAAGATTACATCGGATGGATCTCCAAGAGAATCAAAGAGAGAGAAGAAGCCATCTAGCTACTAGCTATGGACCCGTAGGTCTGAGGTAAACTACTAACGCTTCATCAAAAGGGCAATAGAGTTGATGTAGAAGCCCACCGTGATCGAATCTCCCTCCGGCGGGATGCTGGAAAAGGCCCCAAGATGGGATCTCATCAGAACAGAAGGTTGCAGCAGTGGAAAATTGTTTTCATGGATGCTTCTGGAGGTTTGGGAATATATGTGAATATATAGGACGAAGAATAAGGTCAGGAGGTGTTGGAGTAGGCCACAAGGCAGGGGGCGCCCCTCCCCCTAGGGTGCGCCCCTGTGGCTTGTCGTCTACTCCAAGGTCTTCTAACTTGGAGTCCAAGTCCAACATGTGTCTTATGGTCCAAGAAAAATCATGGCGAAGGATTTATTCCGTTTGGACTCCATTTGGTATTCCTTTTCAGAGAAGCTAAAAACAAGGAAAAAACAGAAACTGGCACTAGGCTAGGTTAGTCCCAAAAATAATATAAAATAGCATATTAATGCATATAAAACATCCAAAACAGATAATATAATAGCATGGAATAATCAAGAATTATATATACGTTGGAGACGTATCAAGCATCCCCATGCTTAATTCCTGTTCGTCCTCAAGTAGGTAAATGATAAAAATAGAATTTTTGATGTGGAATGCTACCTAACATATTTATCCATGGAATTTTTCTTTATTGTGGCATGAATGTTCAGATCCATAACATTCAAAACAAAAGTTTAATATTGACATAAAAACAATAATACTTCAAGCATACTAACAAGGCAATTATGTCTTCTCAAAATAACATGGCCAAAGAAAGCTTCTCCCTACAAAATCATATAGTTTGGCTATGCTCCATCTTCATCACACAAAATATTGAAGTCATGCACAACCCCGATGACAAGCCAAGTAATTGTTTCAGATGTTCTCAAACTTTTCCAACTTTCACGCAATACATGAGCATGAGCCATGGACATAGCACTATAGGTGGAATATAATATGGTGGTTGTGGAGAAGACAAAAAGAAGGAGATAGTCTCACATCAACTAGGCATATCAACGGGCTACGGAGATGCCCATCAATAGATATCAATGTGAGTGAGTAGGGATTGCCATGCAATGGATGCACTAGAGCTATAAGTGTATGAAAGCTCAAAAAGAAACTAAGTGGGTGTGCCTCCAACTCGCTTGCTCACGAAGACCTAGGGCAATTTGAGGAAGCCCATCGTTAGAATATACAAGCCAAGTTCTATAATGAAAAATTCCCATTAGTATATGGAAGTGACAACATAGGAGACTCTCTATCATGAAGATCATCATGCTACTTTGAATCACAACTGTGGAAAAGGGATAGTTACATTGCCCCTTCTCTCTTTTTCTCTTTTTTTGTTGGGCTTCTTCGGCCACTTTTATTTTTTGTGAAGTCCAGAGACTCATCCCGACTTGTGGGGGAAGCATAGCTTCCATCATCCTTTCCTTACATGGGACAATGCTCTAATGATGAAGATCATCACACTTTATTTACTTATAACTCAAGAATTACAACTCAATACTTAGAACAAAATATGACTCTATATGAATGCCTCCAGCGGTGTACCGGGATGTGCAATGAATCAAGAGTGACATGTATTAAAGAATTATCAAATGTGGCTTTGCCAAAAATATGATGTCAACTACATGATCATGCAAAGCAATATGACAATGATGGAGCGTGTCATAATAAACAGAACAGTGGAAAGTTGCATGGCAATATATCTCTGAATGGCTATGGAAATGCCATAATAGGTAGGTATGGTGGCTGTTTTGAGGAAGGTATACGGTGGGTTTAATGCACCAGCGAAAGTTGTGCGGTACTAGAGAGGCTAGCAATGGTGGAAGGGTGAGAATGCGTATAATCCATGGACTCAACATTAGTCATAAAGAAGTCACATACTTATTGCAAAAATCTATTAGTCATCGAAACAAACTACTAAGCGTGTGCTCCTAGGGGGATAGATTGGTAGTAAAAGACCATCGCTTGTCCCTGACCGCCACTCATAAGGAAGACAATCAATAAATAAATCATGCTCCGACTTCATCACATAACGGTTCACCATGCGTGCATGCTACGGGAATCACAAACTTTAACACAAGTATTTATACAATCCACAATTACTCACTATCATGACTCTAATATCACCATCTTTATATCTCAAAACAATCATAAGGAATCAAACTTCTCATAGTATTCAATGCACTTTATATGAAAGTTTTTATTATATCCCTCTTGGATGTCTATCATATTAGGACTAAATTCATAACCAAAGCAATTTACCATGCTGTTTAGAGACTCTCAAAATAATATAAGTGAAGCATGAGAGTTCATTAATTTCTATAGAAAACCACCACCGTGCTCTAAAAAGATATAAGTGAAGCACTAGAGCAAAATTGCCTAGCTCAAAAGATATAAGTGAAGCACATAGAGTATTCTAATATACCACGATTCATGTGTGTCCCTCTCAAAAGGTGTGTACTGCAAGGATGATTGTGGGAAACTAAAAGGCAAAGACTCAATTCATACAAGACGCTCCCAGCAAAACACATATCATGTGGTGAATAAAAATATAGCCTCAAGTAAAGTTACCAATAGACGAAGATGAAAGAGGGGATGCCTTCCGGGGAATCCCCAAGATTAGGCTCTTGGTTTTCCTTGAATGTTACCTTGGGGTGCCTTGGGCATCCACAAGCTTAGGTCCCTATATGGGATCTCATAGGTATAGAAGGTTGCAGCGGTGGAAAAGTGTTTTCGTGGATGCCTCTGATGGTTTGGGGATATTTGGCAATATATAGGCGAAAGAATTAGGTCAGGAGGGTCACGGGGGGCCCACAAGGGTGGGGGTGTGCCCTACCCCTGGGCGCGCCCTCCGTCCTTGTGGCCGCCTCGTGGATCCTCCGACTTCATCTCCAAGTCTCCTAGTTTGCTTCTAGTCCAAGAAAAATCATCGCGAAGGTTTCTTTCTGTTTGGACTCCGTTCGGTATTCCTTTTCTACGAAACTCAAAAACAAGGAAAAACATAAACTGGCACTGGGCTCTAGGTTAATAGGTTAGTCCCAAACATAATATAAAATAGCATAATAATGCATACAAAATAGATAATATAATATCATGGAATAATCAAAAATTATAGATACATTGGAGACGTATCAAGCATCCCCAAGCTTAATTTCAACTCGTCCTCGAGTAGGTAAATGATAATAACAGAATTTTTGATGTGGAATGTGAAGGAAATATGCCCTAGAGGCAATAATAAAGTTATTATTTATTTCCTTATTTCATGATAAATGTTTATTATTCATCTAGATTGTATTAACCGGAAACATAATACATGCGTGAATACATAGACAAACATAGTGTCACTAGTATGCCTCTACTTGACTAGCTCGTTAATCAAAGATGGTTAAGTTTCCTAACCATAGACATGAGTTGTCATTTGATTAACAGGATCACATCATTAGGCGAATGATGTGATTGACTTGACCCATTCCGTTAGCTTAGCACTTGATCGTTTAGTATGTTGTTATTGCTTTCTTCATGACTTATACATGCATGTTCCTATGACTATGAGATTATGCAACTCCCATTTACCGGAGGAACACCTCGTGTGCTACCAAACGTCACAACGTAACTGGGTGATTATAAAGGTGATCTATAGGTGTCTCCGAAGGTACTTGTTGAGTTGGCGTATTTTGAGATTAGGATTTGTCACTCCGACCGTCGGAGAGGTATCACTGGGCCCACTCGGTAATACACATCACTATAAGCCTTGCAAGCATTGTAACTAATGAGTTAGTTGCAGGATGATGTATTACGGAACGAGTAAAGAGACTTGCCGGTAATGAGATTAAACTAGGCATTGAGATACCGACGATCGAATCTCGGGAAAGTAACATACCCATGACAAAGGGAACAGCATATATTGTTATGCGGTTCGACCGATAAAGATCTTCGTAGAATATGTAGGAGCCAATATGGGCATCCAGGTTCCGCTATTGGTTATTGACCAGAGAAGTGTCTTGGTCATATCTACATAGTTCTCGAACCCGTAGGGTCCGCACGCTTAACGTTCATTGACGATATAGTATTTGTGAGTTATGTATGTTGGTAACCGAATGTTGTTCGGAGTTCCGGATAAGATCATGGACATGACGAGGAACTCCGGAACGGTCCAGAGATAAAGTTCGATATATGGGATAATAGAGTTTGGTCTCCGGAAGGGTTTCGGAATTCACCGGAAGGGGCTCCGGATGTTTCCCGAAATGTTTGGGTACGAGAACACTTTATTTGGTCCAAAGGGGAAAGCGCACAAGATTTTTGGAAAGCGCAAAAGGAAGTTTTGCAGAGTCCCGGGACCAGACATCAGGGTCCCTGGCGTCTGGGTCCAGACGCCGGGAACCCTGGCGTCTAGCCCTGGAGTCCAACAAAGACTCTTGCCGTTCGGGTGAAACCGAATTTATGGAGGCTTTTACTCCAAGTTTCGACCCCAAGGCTCAACATATAAATAGAGGGGTAGGGTTAGCACCCAAGACACATCAAGAAACACCAAGCCGTGTGCCAGTAACCCCGTCCCCTCTAGTTTATCCTCTGTCATAGTTTTCGTAGTGCTTAGGCGAAGCCCTGCGGAGATTGTTCTTCACCAACACCGTCATCATGCCGTCATGCTGCCGGAACTCATCTACTACTTTGACCCTCTTGCTGGATCAAGAAGGCGAGGACGTCATCGAGCTAACCGTGTGCTGAACACGGAGGTGCCGTACGTTCGGTACTTGATCGGGACGGATCGTGAAGGTGTACGACTACATCAACCGCGTTGATTAACGCTTTCGCTTTCGGTCTACGAGGGTATGTAGACATACTCTCCCTTCTTGTTGCTAGGCATCACCATGATCTTGCGTGTGCGTAGGAATTTTTTTGAAATTACTACGTTCCCCAATAGTGGCATCCGAGCCAGGTTTATGCATAGATGTTATATGCACGAGTAGAACACAAGTGAGTTGTGGGCGATACAAGTCATACTGCTTACCAGCATGTCATACTTTGGTTCGGCGGTATTGTTGGATGAAGTGTCCCGGACCAACATTACGCGTACACTTACGTGAGACTGGTTCTACCGATGTGCTTTGCACATAGGTGGCTGGCGGGTGTCAGTTTCTCCAACTTTAGTTGAACCGAGTGTGGCTACGCCCAGTCCTTGAGAAGGTTAAAACATCACCAACTTGACAAACTATCGTTGTGGTTTTGATGCGTCGGTAAGAACGGTTCTTGCTCAGCCCGTAGCAGCCACGTAAAACTTGCAAAAAATAAAGTAGAGGACGCCTAACTTGTTTTTGCAAGGCATGTTGTGATGTGCTATGGTCAAGACGTGATGAGATATAAATTGTTGTATGAGATGATCATGTTTTGTTAAAGTTATCGGCAACTGGCAGAAGCCTTTTGGTTGTCTCTTTGTTGTATAAGATGCAAGCGCCAAACAATTGTGTTACTTTATCGCTATGCGATAGCAATAGTTGCAAGAGAAATAGTTGGCGAGACAACCATGTGACGACACATTGATAGAGATCAAGATGATAGAGATCATGATGTCATGCCGGTGATGATAGAGATCATGACAGTACTTTGGAGATGGAGATCAAAAGCGCAAGATGATCATGGCCATATCATGTCACATATTTTGATTGCATGTGATGTTTATCCTTTATGCATCTTATTTTGCTTAGTTCGTCGATAGCTTTATAAGATGATCCCTTACTAAAATTTCAAGGTATAAGTGTTCTCCCTGAGTATGCACCGTTGCGACAGTTCTTCGTGCTGAGACACCACGTGATGATCGGGTGTGATAAGCTCTGCGTTCACATACAATGGGTGCAAGCCAGTTTTGCACATGCAGAATACTCGGATTAAACTTGACGAACCTAGCATATGCAGATATGGCCTCGAAACACTAGAGACCGAAAGGTCGAGTGTGAATCATATAGTAGATATGATCAGCATAGTGATGTTCACCATTGAAAACTACTCCATCTCACGTGATGATCGGACATGGTTTAGTTGATTTGGATCACATGATCACTTAGATGATTAGATGGATGTCTATATAAGTGGGAGTTCTTAAGTAATATTGTCGGTGTCAAAACCGGCGGATCTCGGGTAGGGGGTCCCGAACTGTGCGTCTAGGCGGAGGCAGGGGACACGATGTTTTACCCAGGTTCGGACCCTCTTGATGGAGGTAATACCCTACGTCCTGCTTGATTGTTCTTGATAATATGAGTAGTACAAGAGTTGATCTACCACGAGATCAAAGAGGCTAAACCCTAGAAGCTAGCCTATGGTATGGTTGTTTTTGTTGGTCCTACGGACTAAACCCTCCGGTTTATATAGACACCGGAGGAGGCTAGGGTTACATAGAGTCGGTTACAAGGAAGGAGATCTACATATCCGTATTGCCAAGCTTGCCTTCCACGCCAAGTAGAGTCCCATCCGGACACGGGACGAAGTGTTCAATCTTGTATCTTCATAGTCCAACAGTCCGGCCAAAGGATATAGTCCGGCTGTCCGGATACCCCCTAATCCAGGACTCCCTCAGTAGCCCCTGAACCAGGCTTCAATGACGATGAGTCCGACGCGCAGATTGTCTTCGGCATTGCAAGGCGGGTTCCTCCTCCGAATACTTCATAGAAGATTTTGAACACGAGGATCGTGTCCGGCTCTGCAAAACAAGTTCCACATACAACCGTAGAGAGAATAATATTTTCACAAATCTAATCTGCCGAC
This sequence comes from Triticum aestivum, assembly GCF_018294505.1. Classification (NCBI taxonomy): domain Eukaryota; kingdom Viridiplantae; phylum Streptophyta; class Magnoliopsida; order Poales; family Poaceae; genus Triticum; species Triticum aestivum. The sequence goes on from NC_057794.1 coordinate 268,133,945, forward strand.
GCATTCCGCATTGTGACATCACACCACAGCCAGGTTACCATTCGAATCGTTTTTCACAACCAACCTCAGCGTGCTACGCGAGGCGGTTTCCTTGACACGTATTGTCGAAGTAGAGATCGTGTCCCCTTATTACGGGATTCCCATCAATACAGACGTGGGTAACCCAAGCGCGCCATCAATTACGGCGCTTGGGGGATAAGCGAGTTTTACCAGGCTGGTGGGGGCGCATAGTTTTGTCCGCCCTTATAAAGGGATAAGGGTTCACCTTTTTCTACCCACGCCTTCTTCCTCCTTGCTCATCCATTCTCACGCACTCGAGCTCCAGCGCCCAAGTCCACATCCTTCTCCTGAACTCTCTCGAAGCATGTCTGGAGCGGGAGGCAAGTGGATGGTCTCCTCCGTCATGGAGGGAGACATCAAAAAGCTATGCGGGGTCGGATACTTAGCCGTGGATATCGCGCACCGGCTGCCAGCCGCGGGCAGATCATTCCTACCCCGGAACCTTACAAAAGGGTGGTTTTCCTCACCCACTTCGTCCGCGGACTGGGGTTTCCCCTCCATCCATTCGTCCGCGGCCTTATGTTCTATTATGGGCTGGACTTCCATGATCTGGCCCCGAATTTCATCCTCAACATCTCGGCGTTCATCGTCGTGTGCGAGGCTTTCCTCCACATCCGGCCCCACTTCGGCCTGTGGCTGAAGACCTTCAATGTCAAGATGAAGGTAGTAGGTGGCCAACAAGAGGAATGCGGCGGAGCCATGGTGGGCAAAATGCCCAATGTTACATGGCTCGAGGGCTCCTATGTGGAGACCATAAAGGGGTGGGAATCGGGGTGGTTCTACATCACCGAGCCGCGCGACACCAACTGGGTAGCGGCCCCCGAGTTTTGACCCGGGACCCCCACTCGGCTCACTTCCTGGAAGGAGAGGGGCCTGTCCTGGGGCTCATCGGTGGAGCTGGACGGACTCCAGAAGTGTATCCGAAACATGATAAGCAAGAAACTCAAGCTTGTCAACATAGTCCAGGTCATGCTCTTCCGCTGGATCCTCCCGTGTCAACAACGAGCTTTCAACTTATGGGAGATCGACCCAGCCCAGCACCAGACTCTATGCGAGCTCTTCGACACGATGCATAAAGACGTCTGGAAGGTGCTATTCAGGGGCGCCGAGGTCCCCCCTCCCCTTACCGAGAACCGCGGGCTAAGCGCGAAGCGCCCTGCGAATCCGGTAAGTTCTGTACATCTTGTAGGGTATTTATTTTCCATAGTTTAACCATGCGCGGGATCTGAGCTCCCATGCCTTTGACAAGACTGGGTGGAGGCATCGGAGCAGATTGACTGCCCGACCCCTCTGCCCGTAGACCCTGCAGACGCTCTCCTGACGGAGATGCGGACTCTGGCTCCTTATGAGGTGCCAGAGAAGAATATCAAGAAGAAGGCCACGGGAACCCGAAAGAGTTCCCGGCGCCAGGTGGTATCGGACTCATCATCCGATAACTCCAAGACGCACTCCTCCCATAAAAACGAGGAGGAGGAAGATGAAGATTCTCCCCCTCTAGCCGAGGGAGATAAGAAAAGGAAGGCTGCCCCAACCGGGGAGGCCGAAGGGTCCAAGAAGGGAAGGACTCTCCTTCCAGACTGTTCCACCACCGCCGCCGACGGCGAAGACGAGTGGTTACTCAGGGCCAAGCCCCTGGCGAAGTCGTAAGTATTCGGATACCAGAGTAACTTATAGCATACTTTTATTGCACTACTTCTCCTAACGCCGAATATGATCATACAGTCCGCCCCGAACCCGTATCGACGTATCCTCGTCGGGTGGTTCTTTGGACTCGTCGGATATGAATAGCTATTCACTTCCAACTGCCTCCTCTCCTCGCCCTACGGACAATGTCGAGGTATTGTCTCAAGGGGCACCAAGCCGAGGGGAGGTAGTCCTGGAGGCGCCTCAAGGCGACCTTCCAGACTCCAGGCGCAAAGGGAGCAAGACTCCCAAGGGCTCCAAGTTCGGCCCTCAGCCGAACACCGCGCCGGAACCTCCAGTGGTTCCGGACTCCAGCAGGCGGCCCCCTTCCAAGAGGGGCAAGCCGCTCGTGCCGGTGACCTCTGTCCAACCAGAGGCACCGGACAACCTGCTAGGAGCACTTCGCGATGCTTCCATCGACGAGGCACGGGTGGGCGAGGTGCAGCAAGAGCTCCAGGCTCTCGTGCAGAAGCACGAGACTTTGGAGCTTGACTCGAAGATGCAAGAGTCAGAGCTTGCCGCGGCCCTCGAGAGCACAAAGAGTGCCAAGGCTGAAGCCCAAAAGTCCCTCCAGGAAATTAAGGTGATGAGGAAGATAGCGGCGGGTAAGGCATTCATTATGCAAAGCAAGCATGTGAAAGTAAATTACTTGTTACTTACCCGAGTCCAGAGCTCTCCAGGAGCGTTCGCAGATTTGCCCCGCAGCGTGTCGGATGCCGCAAAGTACTACCAGGCCGAGGAGGGAAGCTCGACGGAGAAGTTGTTCTGGTCTCAGTATACTGGGACCGAACACCCGATGCCTGTGAGCGACCAGTTGAAGCAACTGGTCGAGCTGCACAAGGCGGCCGAACAGGCCATGAGGGGCCTTATAGTCCGGATGTGGCCTGGCGACTCCCTTCCCAACAGCTACTTCGGCCTGGTGAGGCGGCTTGTGGATGCCTGCCCACGGCTAGAAGTCATAAAGCGGTCCGTCTGCATCGAAGGTGCATGCCGGGTTTTGCCCGTGCGAAGGTGCACAGGCCAAGATGGACGCCCAGAAGCTGGTGAAGGAGGGGCCGCTGCAGGGCAAGGAGCATCACCACCCTGAAATGTATTTTGAGGGTGTCCTGAAGGGTGCCCGTCTTGTGGCGGACGAGTGTGTGAAGGATGTAATTTTTGAATGAACTTGCTCGTCTGATACTGTATTATGAAAACTTGTTCATGTGCGCTATGCAACGCTTGTCTGGATTTAAAATATTACCTTCTGTGCTGATGTTTATCAAATCTGAGAGATGGCCAGTCGTCGGCTTCTGCCCCCATGCCACGAGTGCTGGGGTGTTCGGGATAAATCTGAGCACTATTTTTCCCATTTTTGTTGGGTCCTTCAAGGGAGGTGCTCAGCATAACGAACAAGGCAATCGGACTATAATGATTTATCACTCTCACTTAGCCATAGAAGTCTACAATTTTAAATTTTGGCGAAGCCCCTAGTACTCGGAAGGCCGAATTCGGGGCGCTATACACGCCTAAGCCGGACAAATCCGACTCCTCGCCCTAAGCGGCATAAGTCTTTAGGGACTCGAGACCTCTCGAACAGCGACCAACTCTCTCCTTATCATGACAGTCAGTTTTAGCTTTCTCTACTGAGGTGCTTGCCCAGATGAACCGGGGCACAATCGCAGTAGTTCTCCCAGTGCTACCTTAGCCGATATAGCGGAATGTAAGGTACCAAAATATGGGAGCCGGGCAAACCCAACTATTGACCGAGGACATGATTCGGAGCTGATGCATATAATGCTATAAGTTTGGGGTGCCGCACTGTCGAAAGTGTTTGGACTTCTCACGCCGTATTATGGGGTACGCTTAAGCCCCTGGCGTATTGGCCGTACCAGAGTGTACGTGTGTTGAATGTCATGAATGAACATATATATAAAAAAGAATAGAGAATGCGGTAATAGTCTAGTGCTATGCATTGTTTATTCAAAAAGGTGCGTCGAAGCATAATGATACAAGTAGTGCGATAAGCAAAAAGTAGGACTATTTGACATGTCCCCTCCAAGGGCAAGCTGCGGAATGGTATTTAAAGCAGGTATTTCACTCGTTATCAAAGACCACCTGGGAGTTCCATGGTGCGATGTAGCTTTCTGCCTCCTTGGTTGTTGTATCGTGTGTCTGGCGATCGTACTCCCGGGCAAGGTTTCCAGAGAGTGAAGTCCTGAAAGAGAGAAAAAATAACAAAGCGGGAAGCCCCTAGTGCGGTTGAGCCGCGTTTTGGGGCATACCGTAGTCGTGCCCCCCACCGATGCCCATGGTATTTTCAATGCGTAATTATGTACGCGTGTCACGGATTTCGCTGTTTGGCTGGGACTGGGGTGGGGGCCGCATTGCTATGCGAGCTCGGAACATGCCAGGCGGTCTTGTTGCAGATTACTCCGGGCGCGCTTGAAGGTGTTCGGGTGTTTAATCGCCGAACTGGCGGATTGCCTTAAGAGGCTGCTTTGTGCTTCTGCTGCGAGGGCCGCAGTGTGCTCCTCCGTGCGGAGAGAGCACTCTGTGTTTCCATTGACTGTGATGACCCCCCGAGGTCCTGGCATCTTGAGCTTGAGGTATGCATAATGCAGTACCGCATTGAATCTCGCAAATGCGGTTCGCCCGAGCAGTGCGTGATAGCCACTGTGGAACAGGACTACATCGAAGATTAACTCCTCGCTTCGGAAGTTATCCGGGGATCCGAAGACCACTTCCAGTGTGACTGAGCCTGTGCAATGGGCCTCTACACCTGGTATGACGCCTTTGAAGTTCGTTTTTGTGGGTTTGATCCTTGAAGGGTCTATAGCCATTTTGCGCACTGTGTCCTGATAAAGCAGGTTCAGGCTGCTGCCGCCGTCCATAAGGACTCGAGTGAGGTGAAATCCGTCGATGATTGGGTCTAGGACCAGTGCAGCAAATCCGCCATGACGGATACTAGTGGGGTGGTCTCTATGATCGAAGGTGATCGGACAAGAGGACCATGGGTTGAACTTTGGGGCGACTGGCTCCAACGCATATACGTCCCTTAGCGCACGCTTCCACTCCCTCTTGGGGATGTGGGTTGCGTATATCATGTTCACCGGCCGCACTTGTGGGGGGAACCTCTTCTGTCCTCCGGTGTTCGGCGGCCGGGGCTCCTCCTCGTCATCGCTATGCAGCCCCTTGTCCTTCTTTTTGGCATTTAACTTGCCGGCCTGCTTGAACACCCAACATTACCTGTTGGTGTGGTTAGCTGGCTTGTCGGGGGTGCCGTGTATTTGACACGAGCGGTCGAGTATACGGTCCAAACTGGACGGGCCCGGAGTGCTTCTTTTGGATGGCTTTTTCCGCTGACCGGGTTTAGAGCCTTTGAATCCGGCATTGACTGATGTATCCTCTGTATTGTCGCCGTTGATGCGGCGCTTGTGTTTGTTGCGACGTGACCTACCATTGCTATCCTTGGTATCCGAAGTACCATGGTTCTTTGATATGTTATTGCTGCGAGCCAGCCAGCTCTCCTCTCCCGCGCAAAAGCGGGTCATGAGTGTCGTGAGGGCTTCCATAGATTTTGGCTTTTCTTGGCCAAGGTGCCGGGCGAGCCATTCGTCGCGGATGTTGTGCTTAAAAGCTGCTAGGGCCTCTACATCCGGACAGTCGACGATTTGATTTTTCTTTGTCAGGAACCGTGTCCAGAATTGCCTGGCCGATTCCTCTGGCTGCTGAATTATGTGGCTCAAGTCATCGGCATCTGGTGGTCACACATAAGTGCCCTGGAAGTTGTCGAGGAATGCGGCTTCCAGATCTTCCCAACAGCCAATGGATTCTGCTGGCAGGCTGTTGAGCCAATGCCGAGCTGGTCCTTTGAGTTTAAGTGGGAGGTATTTGATGGCGTGTAGATCGTCACCGCGGGCCATGTGGATGTGCAGGAGGAAGTCCTCGATCCATACCGCAGGATATGTTGTACCGTCGTATGATTCGATATTTACGGGTTTCAAACCCTCTGGGATTTGGTGATCCATTACTTCGTCTGTGAAGTACAGGGGGTGTGCGGCGCCTCTGTACTGGGCTATATCGCGACGCAGCTCAAATGAGTCTTGTCTCGGCCCGGTCGGATTTACTTTTACTATATTCGGCATGACGGTTATCGTCTCGCATAGTGGCATGCCCTCATGATCCGTAGATCGATCTTGCGTGTTTTTCTTTGTCCTCCAATACGTCTCACAGGTCTAGCATGTTTCCCCGTGCCTTGACATTTTTATTTGAGTGGCGTCGGGGTGCGGGCTGAGCTTTTGGCTGAAATGCCTCTCTGTCGCGGCCACGAGGTGACCGATCAGCCACGTCATACGCTGGAGATGTAGGTTTTAATGCTTCCTCCTCCAGTCGGGGTAGCAACCTGCGCTTTGGGTAACTCTTGGAGGGGCGTTCGAGTTCGTATTCCTCGGGTGCAAGGGCTTCAGTCCATCTGTCAGCTAGCAAGACTTGATCAGCTTGAAGCTGCTGTTGCTTTTTGTTAAGGCTATTTGCCATGGCTATAAGCCGGTGCTTGAAGCGCTCTTGCTCAACGGGATCCTCAGGCACGACGAATTCGTCATCGTCGAGGCTTGCCTCGTCTTCGGAGGGAGGCATGTAATTATCATCCTCTGCCTCTCCATCTGCCGCTCTCTCAGGAGGGCTGGCTTCTCCATCCTCCTGCTCTAAATCTTGTTGGAGGGGATTGTCGTCGTCTTCGGCACTGTTCGGAGTGCTATTATCTCCTATGCCGGTATCACCGCTTTTGCTTTGGCGAGACTTAGAGCGGAGCCATTGTCGTCGGTGCTTGGGTTGCTTCTTGGAGGGGTCATCCTCCGCTGTCCCGTCGCCATTGTCTTCTTTGGGTGTGTCCACCATGTATATATCATATGATGAGGTGGCTGTCCAGTGCCCTGTGGGCAGTGGTTTCATTTCCTGCATCGTCGTCCATATCGTCGATGTCTTTGGAATCGAAGTCGAGCATGTCGGTCAAATCGTCGACAGTGGCTACTAAGTGGGTGGTGGGTGGGCGGCGAATTTCTTCGTCATCCGCATCCCAATCCTACCGGACATAGTTCGACCAGGACTCTCCTGACAAGGAGAGAGACCTTAATGAGTTCAGTATGTCGCCGAAGGGCGAGTGCTGAACGATATCTGCGGAGGTGAACTCCATGATCGGTGCCCAGTAGGATTCGATAGGCACGGGCGCAGGCGGTTCGGAGTCCGTGGCCAGGGAAGAATCCGACAGTTTGGCATCACGGCTCTCGTGAAGGATAAGGTCGATACTCGGCTTGGTCACTGATGCGAATGCGGCCTCCGTGGCGGGGTCTATCCTCCCGTCCATGGATGGTGCAATTGGCTCTAAATTGAGGGTCGGAGCGTTTGCCGGTGCGGTCTCCCGAACACTGTCCGATGGTAGAGCTAAATCATGCTCATCGTGACCATGCGGCGCACTTCGCAGGGGCTCGAATCCGTCGAAGATCAAGTCTCCGCGGAGGTCGGCCGTGTAGTTTAAGCTTCCAAACCTGACCTGGTGGCCAGGGGCGTAACTCTCGATCTGCTCTAGATGGCCAAGCGAGTTGGCCCGCAGTGCGAAGCCGCCGAATACAAAGATCTGTCCGGGGAGAAAAGTCTCACCTTGGACTGCATCGCTATCGATGATCGGAGGAGCCATCAAGCCTAATGATGACGACACAGAGGAACTCTCAATGAAAGCACCAATGTCGGTGTCAAAACCGGCGGATCTCGGGTAGGGGGTCCCGAACTGTGCGTCTAGGCAGATGCTAACAGGAGGCAGGGGACATGATGTTTTACCCAGGTTCGGGCCCTCTTGATGGAGGTAATACCCTATGTCCTGCTTGATTGTTCTTGATAATATGAGTAGTACAAGAGTTGATCTACCACGAGATCAAAGAGGCTAAACCCCAGAAGCTAGCCTATGGTATGATTGTTGTTGTTGGTCCTACGGACTAAACCCTCCGGTTTATATAGACACCGGAGGGGGCTAGGGTTACACAGAGTCGGTTACAAGGAAGGAGATCTACATATCCGTATTTCCAAGCTTGCCTTCCACGCCAAGGAGAGTCCCATCCGGACACGGGACGAAGTCTTTAATCTTGTATCTTCATAGTCCAACAGTCCGGCCAAAGGATATAGTCTGGCTGTCCGGATACCCCCTAATCCAGGACTCCCTCAAATATGATTAATTGAACTTTAATTTATCATGAACTTAGTCCTGATAGTATTTGCATAACTATGTTGTAGGTCAATAGATCGCGACGTAGCTCCCCGTTTATTTTGATATGTTCCTAGAGAAACACTAAGTTGAAAGATGTTAGTAGCAATGATGCGGATTGGATCCGTGATCTGAGGATTATCCTCATTGCTGCACAGAAGAATTATGTCCTTGATGCATCGCTAGGTGACAGACCGATTGCAGGAGCAGATGCAGACGTTATGAACGTTTTGCGAGCTCGATATGATGACTACTTAATAGTTTAGTGCATCATGCTTTACGGCTTAGAACTGGGACTTCAAAAATGTTTTGAATGCCACAGAGCATATAAGATGTTCCAAGAGTTGAAATTGGTATTTCATACTCATGCCCGTGTCGAGAGGTATGAGACCTCTGATATTACTTTGCCTAAAAGATGGAGGAGAATAGCTCAAGCAGTGAGCATGTGCTCAGATTGTCTGGGTACTACAATCGCTTGAATCAAGTGGGAGTTCATCTTCCAGATAAAATAGTGATTGACAGAATTCTCTAGTCACCATCACCAAGTTAGTAGAACTTCGTGATGAACTATAGTATGCAAGGGATGACGAAAACGATTCCCGAGCTTTTCATGATGATGAAATCGATGAAGGTAGAAATCAAGAAAGAGCATCAAGTGTTGATGATTAACAAGACCACTAGTTTCAAGAAAAGGGCAAAGGGAAAGAGAGGGAACTTCAAGAAGAACGGCAAGCAAGTTGCTGCTCAAGTGAAGAAGCCCAAATCTGGACCTAAGCCTGAGACTAAGTGCTTCTACTACGAAGGGACTAGTCACTGGAAGCGGAACTGCCCCAAGTATTTGGCGGAGAAGAAGTATGGCAAAGTGAACAAAGATATATTTGATATACATGTTATTGATGTGTACTTTACTAGTGTTTATAGCAACCCCTCAGTATTTGATACTAGTTTAGTTGCTGAGATTAGTAACTCGAAACGGGAGTTGCAGAATGAATAGTGACTAGTTAAGGGTGAAGTGACGATGTGTGTTGGAAGTGGTTCTAAGAATGATATGAACATCATCGCACACTCCCTATACTTTCAGGATTAGTGTTGAACCTAAATAAATGTTATTTGGTGTTTGCATTGAGCAAGAATATGATTTGATCATGTTTATTGCAATACGTTTATTCATTTAAGTTAGAGAATAATTGTTATTCTGTTTACATGAATAAAACCTTCTATGGTTATACACCCAACGAAAATGGTTTGTTGGATCTCGATCGTAGTGATACAGATATTCATAATATTAAAGCCAAAAGATGCAAAGTTAATAATGATAGTGCAACTTATTTGTGGCACTGCCGTTTAGGTCATATTGGTGTAAAGCGCATGAAGAAAATCCATGCTGATGGGCTTTTGGAATCACTTGATTATGAATCAGTTGATGCTTGTGAACCATGCCTCATGGGCAAGATGACTAAAAACTCCGTTCTCCAGAACAATGGAGTGAGCAACAGACTTGTTGGAAATAATACATACTGATGTATGCAGTCCGATGAGTGTTGAGGCTCGCGGCAGGTATCGTTATTTTCTGACCTTCATAGATGATTTGAGCAGATATGGGTATATCTACTTGATGAAACATAAGTCTGAAACATTTGAAAAGTTCAAAGAATTTTAGAGTGAGGTGGAAAATAATCATAGCAAGAAAATAAAGTTTCAAGATCTGATCGCAGAGGCGAATATTTGAGTTACGAGTTTGGTCTTCAATTTAAACAATGTGGAATAGTTTTACAAACTCATGCCACCTGGAACACCATCGCATAATGGTGTGTTCGAATGTCATAACCGTACTTTATTGGATATAGTACAATCTATGATGTCTCTTACCGATTTACCGCTATCGTTTTGGGGTTATGCATTAGAGATAGTTGCATTCATGTCAAATAGGGCACCATCTAAATCCATTGAGACGACACCATATGGACTGTGGTTTGGCAAGAAACCAAAGTTGTCATTTCTTAAAGTTTGGGGTTGCGATGCTTACGTGAAAAAGTTTTATCCTGATAAGCTCAAACCCAAATCGGAGAAATGTGTCTTCATAGGATACCCAAAGGAGACATTTGGGTACACCTTCTATCACAGATCCGAAAGGCAATATCTTTGTTGCTAGGAGTAGATCCTTTCCAGAGAAGGAGTTTCTCTTGAAAGAAGTGAGTGGGAGGAAAGTAGAACTTGATGAGGTAATTGTACCTGCTCCCTTATTGGAAAGTAGTTCATCACAGAAATCTGTTTCTGTGACTCCTACACCAATTAGTGAGGAAGCTAATGATGATGATCATGTAACTTCAGATCAAGTTACTACCGGACCTCGTAGGTCAACTAGAGTGAGATACGCACCAGGGTGGTACGATAATCCTGTTCTAGAGGTCATGTTAATTGACCATGACGAACCTACGAACTATGAGGAAGAGATGATGAGCCCAGATTTCGTGAAATGGCTTGAGGCCATGAAATCTGAGATGGGATCCATGTATGAGAACAAAGTGTGGACTTTGGTTGACTTGCCCGATGATCGGCAAGCCATAGAAAATAAATGGATCTTCAAGAGGAAGACGGACGCTGATAGTAGTGTTACTATCTACAAAGCTAGACTTGTCGAAAAAGGTTTTGACAATGTTGAAGGTGTTGACTACGATGAGATTTTCTCACCCGTAGCGATGCTTAAGTCTGTCTGAATCATGTTAGCAAATTGCCACATTTTATGAAATCTGGCAAATGGATGTCAAAACTACATTCCTTAATGGATTTCTTAAAGAAGAGTTGTATATGATGCAACCAGAAGGTTTTGTCGATCCTAAAGGTACTAACAAAATGTGCAACCTCCAGTGGTCCATCAATGGACTGGTGCAAGCATCTCAGAGTTGGAATATATGCTTTGATGAGTTGATCAAATCATATAGTTTTATACAGACTTGTGGTGAAGCCTGTATTTACAAGAAAGTGAGTGGGAGCACTACAACATTTCTGATAAATATATGTGAATGGCATATTGTTGATCAAAAATAATGTAGAATTTTCTAGAAAGCATAAAGGAGTATTTAAAAGGAGTTTTTCAAATAAAGACCTTGGTGAAGCTACTTACATATTGAGCATCAAGATCTATAGAGATAGATCAAGATGCTTGATAAGTTTTTTCAATGAGTACATACCTTGACAAGATTTTGAAGTAGTTGAAAATGGAACAGTCAAAGAAAGAGTTCTTACCTGTGTTACAAGGTGTGAAATTGAGTAAGACTCAAAGCCCGACCACGGTAGAAGATAGAAAGAGAATGTAAGTCATTCCCTATGCCTTAGCCATAGTTTCTATAAAGTATGACATGTTGTGTACCAGATCTATTGTATACCCTACACTGAGTTTAGCAAGGGAGTACAATAGTGATTTAGGAGTAGATCACTAGACAGCGGTCAAAATTGTCCTTAGTGGAATAAGGATATGTTTCTCGATTATGGAGGTAACAAAAAGGTTCGTCGTAAAGGGTTACGTCGATTCAAATTTTGACACTAATCCAGATGACTCTAAGTCTCAATCTGGATACATTTTGAAAGTGGGAGAAATTAGCTAGAGTAGCTCCGTGGAGAGCATTGTTGACATAGAAATTTGCAAAATACATACAGATTTGAATGTGGCAGACCCGTAGACTAAACTTCTCTCACAAGACATGATCACACCTTAGTACTCTTTTGGTCTTAATCACATAGCAATTTGAACTAGATTATTGAGTCTAGTAAACCCTTTGGGTGTTGGTCACATGACGATGTGACTATGGGTGTTAATCACATGGTGATGTGAACTATTGGTGTTAAATCACATGGCGATGTGAACTAGATTATTGACTCTAGTGCAAGTGGGAGACTGAAGGAAATATGCCCTAGAGGAAATAATAAAGTTATTGTTTATTTCATTATTTCATGATAAATGTTTATTATTCATGCTAGAATTGTATTAACCGGAAACATAATACATGTGTGAATACATAGACAAACACAGTGTCACTTGTATGCCTCTACTTGACTAGCTCGTTAATCAAAGATGGTTAAGTTTCCTAACCATAGGCATGAGTTGTCAGTTGACTAACGGGATCACATCATTAGGAGAATGATGTGATTGACTTGACCCATTCCGTTAGCTTAGCACTTGATCGTTTAGTATGTTGCTATTGCTTTCTTCATGACATATACATGTTCCTATGACTATGATATTATGCAACTCCCATTTACCGGAGGAACACTTTGTGTGCTACCAAACGCCACAACGTAATTGGGTGATTATAAAAGTGCTCTACAGGTGTCTGCGAAGGTACTTGTTGAGTTGGCATATTTCGAGATTAGGATTTGTCACTCCGATCATCGGAGAGGTATCTATGGGCCCACTCGGCAATACACATCACTATAAGCCTTGCAAGCATTGTAACTAATGATTTAGTTGCGGGATGATGTATTATGGAATGAGTAAAGAGACTTGCCGGTAACGAGATTGAACTAGGTATTGAGATACCGACGATCGAATCTCGGACAAGTAACATACCGATGACAAAGGGAACAACATATATTGTTATGCGGTTCGACCGATAAAGATCTTCGTAGAATATGTAGGAGCCAATATGGGCATCCAGGTTCCGCTATTGGTTATTGACCAGAGAAGTGTCTCGGTCATGTCTACATAGTTCTCGAACCCGTAGGGTCCGCACGCTTAACATTCATTGACGATTAGTATTTGTGAGTTATGTATGTCAGTAACCGAATGTTGTTCGGAGTTCTGGGTAAGATCACGGACATGACGAGGAACTCCGGAATGGTCCGGAGAGAAAGTTTGATATATGGGATAATAGTGTTTGGTCTCCGGAAGGGTTCCGGAATTCACCGGAAGGGGTTTCGGATGTTTACCGAAATGTTTGGGTATGAGAACACTTTATTTGGGCCAAAGGGGAAAGCCCACAAGGTTTTTGGAAAGCGCAAAAGGAAGTTTTGCAAAGTCCAGGGGCCAGACACTAGGGTCCCTGGCGTCTAGGTCCAGACGCCGGGAACCCTGGCGTCTGGCCCTGGAGTCCGAGAAAGACTCTTGCCTTTTGGGTGAAACCGACTTTATGGAGGCTTTTACTCCAAGTTTCGACCCCAAGGCTCAACATATAAATAGAGGGGTAGGGCTAGCACCGAAGACACATCAAGAAACACCAAGCCGTGTGCCGGCAACCCCGTCCCCTCTAGTTTATCCTCCGTCATAGTTTTCGTAGTGCTTAGGCGAATCCCTGCGGAGATTGTTCTTCACCAACATCGTCATCACGCCGTCGTGCTACCGGAACTCATCTACTACTTCGCCCCTCTTGCTGGATCAAGAAGGCGAGGACGTCATCGAACTGAACGTGTGCTGAACTCGGAGGTGTCGTACATTCGGTATTGATCGGGACGGATCATGAAGGTGTACGACTACATCAACCGCGTTGATAAACACTTCCGCTTTCGGTCTACGAGGTTACGTAGACATACCCTCCCTTCTCGTTTCTATGCATCACCATGATCTTGCGTGTGCATAGGATTTTTTTTTGAAATTACTACATTCCCCATTAGAATGCTACCTAACATATTTATTCGTGTAATTTTCTTTATTGTGGCATGAATGTTCAAATCAATAAGATTCAAAACAAAAGTTAATATTGTAACGCCCCGAGACCGATGTGCCAGGTGTCTTCCAGTTATTCGCTGTTGTTGCCTTGTCATTTGCTTGCGTGTCATGCATTTCATATCATGTCATCATGTGCATTGCATTTGCATACATGTTCGTCTCATGCATCCAAGCTTTTTCCCCGTTGTCCGTTTCTCAATCCGGCGCTCCTATGTCATCCGGCGTTCCCTTTTACCTCTTTTCGTGTGCGGGTGTTAAACGTTCTCGGATTGGACCGAGACTTGCCTAGCGGCCTTGGTTTACTACCGGTAGACCGCCTGTCAAGTTTCGTGCCATTTGGACTTCGTTTGATACTCCAACGGTTAACCGAGGGACCGAAAAGGCCTCGTGTGTGTTGCAGCCCAACACCTCTCCAAAGTGGCCCAAAACCCACCTAAACCCCCTCCATCATCTAGGTCATTCGATCATGATCGCGTGGCTAAAAACCGCACCTCATTTGGAGCTTCCTAGCTCCCTCTACCTATAAATATGTGCACCCCGTCAAAATTCGCGGACAAAACCCTAGTTCTCTCCCTCCTCGCGCCGCCGGACATGTCCGTCCCAGACTGGACGCGTCCGCCGCCTCTCTCGTCCAATCGGACGCCGACACTTGTCACCGCCGCCTCTCTCCACCGCGCGGGCCGCCGTGCCCAGATCCGGCCCTCCAGGCCCAATCCCCGCTGCCGCCAGGTCCCGCGCGCCGCCCGCCGGCCATACCTCGCCGCGCCGCCCATCCCCGCCGTGCGCCGCCCTCCGCCGAC